>NC_089264.1:17978242-18316997 GCF_963930625.1 Muntiacus reevesi | reverse complement strand
TTTAAAGGCTAAAGGAAACTAGAAATGTACGTTAGTTTATGGCTAGGAGAAAAGTGAAATAATTTGGTGAACAGTTACCCAATCTGTGATACAAATTATTATTTGTGGATATTAATTGTCCACAAAGACCTCCTGTATATAGTGTGCCTATATTACCAGTGGTCATGTAATCAACAGTCTTGCCACATTCCTTAATTTTGTCAGTTGTTTCAGCAAAAGACTGTCAGTACTCCTAGAGGCTTATGAATGGGATTATTAGCCCACTGCTAAAAGTAAAGGTTTTAAAGAAGTCATTGGCTATATCAGTAGCATTAAGAGTGATGTCCAACTCATATTTAATAGGGCAGTTTCTCGTCTAGGGTTACAACAGCTTCCCTAGGTGTATGTGTACTTTACTTCTGTGATAACGTATTCAGGTAGAGCAATGAGAAAGGATGCTGAAAGTCTTCTTTGGTGACAAGGATTGGAACTATTGAATAAGAACTACGTTTCACAGAATGTTCTTGTAGAACATTAGTACTTGGATATACTCCAAAGGGAGAAAATGGGTTTTTACCCATAAAAGTTTAGAAAATCATGAAACTCAAATCTGACTCTTGAGTATTCACAATGCATATGAACACATTACAGATTCTGAATAATCCTGCCGTAAGGAACTCTTCGGTTTTTATCTTCTCTTTCCTAACACTTGTCAAGGATTACTGTGTTTTAGTGCTGTAAACGACTCTGATGGATCTGTGGGCAAATCCCTCATTTGACTCCCACTGCAGTCAAGCATCCTAGTTTCAAATGCCATTTTCTATTCTGAAAAGTACTTTGTATTTATTAGTAAGAAAGCACTTTTCATATTAGTGATATTAGTAGTATTTAGTAATATATTAGTAATATTGCTTTATAATCTTGTGTTAATTTCTGCTGTATAATGAAGTGAATCAGCTATATGTATGCATATATTCACCCCCCAAGCCTCCCTCTACCATCCTATCCATCTAGGTCATCACAGAGCAGCGAACTGAACTCCCATGCTATGCAGCTGGTTCCTACCAGCTATATATTTTACACATGGCAGTGTTTTTTAGTCTTTTAAAAACAGGTAGAATAAAATAGATTTAGTCATATATTCACTTTTTATTCTTACTCCCTTCATTTATCAGCAACCTTAGTACCAGTAGGGTAAACATTAATTTATGTAGTTTTTCCTTCTTCTCCTTAAAAAGACTTTGTATTATGTACAGTTTTATTTTCTCCTTAGACTGCCAGCTTCACCTGATGAATTAAAAATTTTTTTTCTCTACTCCCAATATTTCTTTATTTTTCATAGAAATCTCTTTCCCTCTGGTGTTTATTTCTCTTCAGGTAAACAATCTCAGGCCCTTCCCTCTACATACACTTTTTCTATTTTGTTTTTCTTTTGTACATTCTGAAACTGAACCAGAGACCGAGTCTGAAAGAATGCTTGAGATTCAGGTCACAGCATTAGAAAATGGGGACTAGGAAGCCTTTTTTAGAAGGTAGGAGCAATTTACAGTATCATCTAGGAGTGGTAGATGCCACCACAAGATGGCACTCATTTGTTTTTAGTTCGCATTGATGAAAACTTGTGATTTTTATATTAGCATAGATAAAAAAGATAGAACTTTCACTGTATTTAAAAAATGACCTTGCTTACTTTATAGGCTTTCATTTTTTATTATATTTTATACATATGCAAAAATGATTTCTAATGGATTTTTGAGATATAATATTATGAAGGTTTATGCCAAACATTACAATATTTGAAGTAAGTTAAACTTTATAATTTATTTCATCAATTACCTTTTTAAGGAAAGCTATTGTGCTTGCTTTCTCCTTTCCCTCTTTTCTAAAATAGTTACCAGTAAACTCTAAAAACACATGAACTCATATTAAACACTGAGGTTCACTGACTGATTTTGTACCAGTGTATATGCCTGCTCTTCCTTTTTCTGAGGTCTATCAGTCAGAGCCATTTCTGCAGATAAACTATTACCAATCTCCACACAAGATTTCTTAAAAATCTGGAAATAGAACTGCCATATGACCCAGCAATACCACTTCTGGGCATACACACTGAGGAATCCAGATCTGAAAGAGACACGTGCACCCCAATGTTCATCGCAGCACTGTTTATAATAGCCAGGACATGGAAGCAACCTAGATGCCCATCAGCAGATGAATGGATAAGGAAGCTGTGGTACATACACACCATGGAATATTACTCAGCCGTGAAAAAGAATTCATTTGAATCAGTTCTAATGAGATGGATGAAACTGGAGCCCATTATACAGAGTGAAGTAAGTCAGAAAGATAAACACCAATACAGCATACTAACACATATATATGGAATTTAGAAAGATGGTAACGATAACCCTATATGCAAAACAGAAAAAGAGACACGGATGTACAGAACAGACTTTTGAACTCTGTGGGAGAAGGTGAGGGTGGGATGTTTTGAAAGAACAGCATGTATATTATCTATGGTGAAACAGATCACCAGCCCAGGTGGGATGCATGAGACAAGATGCCTGGTGCACTGGGAAGACCCAGAAGGATTGGGTGGAGAGGGAGGTGGGAGGGGGGATCGGGATGGGGAATACGTGTAACTCTATGGCTGATTCATATCAATGTATGACAAAACCCACTGAAAAATAAAAACAAAAAACAACAACAAAAAAAACTATTACCAATCTCCACACAGTAGGTTATTTTTTAAATGACTCAAGAGAAACAAACAGTCCATGCAGTGGTGTTGGAATATTCTTTATTCTGGTTCAACCTCCTAGATTTGGATTAAGATTGCAAGAAATTAAGACTTTTGAGAGACCATATGGTGGTATTGGTATGGCCCTCAAGAAACCTGAAGGAAACATTAGTAGTCCAGGGGCTATTTAATCTATGAACTTACTGTAGTTTGCTTTAATAAAGTAAGTCTTAAATTATGTAGAACTGTGTTTCCAGTATGTAGCTACTAGCCACTTGTGGCTGTCTAAAATAAGATTAAACAAAATTAAAATAAGATTAAAAAAGATTAAAATTAAGAGCAACCTAGATGTCCATGTGCAGATGAATGGATAAGGAAGTTGTGATACATAAACACAATGGAATATTACTCAACTGTAAAAGGGAATGCCTTTGAGTCAGTTCTAATGAGGTGGATGAAACTGGAGCCTGTTATATAGAGTGAAGTAAGTCAGAAATAGAAACATCTATATAGTATATTAATGCATATTGCATATATATGGAATTTAGAAAGACGCTAATGACAATCCTACATGCAAGATAGCAAAAGAGACACAGATGTAAAGAACAGACTTTTGGATCATGTGGGAAAAGGTGAGGGTAAGATGATGTGATAGAACAGCACTGAAGCATGTATATTACCATATGTAAAATAGATGACCAGTGCAAGTTCAATGCATGAAGCATGGCTCTCAGTTGGTGCTCTGGGACAGCCCAGAGGGGTGGGGTGGGGAGGGAGGTGCGAGGGTGATTCAGGACAGGCGGGACACATGTGCACCCATGGCTGATTCATGTTGATGTATGGCAAAAACCACCACAGTAATATAAAGCAATTATCCTCCAATTAAAATAAATAAATTAATTTTAAAAATTAAACAAAATTAAATGCTTCTTTAGTCACACTAATCATATTTCAAGAGCCCAATGGATACATGTTAATAGTGGCTACTGAACTAGACAGAATATTATAGATTTCCATTCTTGCTGAAAGTTCTCACGGACTTCTCAGTGCTAATCTAGAGACTATCATTACTCCTAGTTTATATGTGAGTGACAAAAAGCTACAACTGCATCCTTGATTATTAGTCTTTCATTTTGTTTAAATCAGTTTCAGTTGCTTGGATATCAGATGCTTTTCTGAGCAGCTGTGTAATCTACTGGAAAAACTATTGGATAGGGAGTTGGAATAACTGGGGATTGGCCCAACAAGAAACGCATGGTTATGAGAAGATAATGTGATTTCTTTAAGTTATTTTTATCTGTGGAAAATCCAGTTATGAAATACGTGCAGAAAAGAGCAAGCTTGACTGCTATCATTAGTAAGGCCTGCTTACAAGGCTGGCCTTTGACTGGCATCTGGGAACTTGGGTTTCAGGAGAGTTCCCCCCATTCCCTCACTGGAGTGACTGGCTATGCCATAAATGCTTGTACAAATAATATGGTTTATGCTGAACACCTGCTTTCTTTCTGGGAGTCTGGATTTTGTGTGCATGCCAGGCAAAGGGTGCCACATGACTAGCTTCAAATGGAAACCCTGGTGCTGATCCTGACAAGCTTTACTGGTAGACGGCATCTCACATTTGTGGTCATAACTCATTCCTAGGGAAACTCGGCATATCCTTGTGATTCCATCAGCAGATGACTCTGGATGCTTGTGCCTGGTTTCCACTGGATTCACCCCATATGCCCTTTCCTTTTCCTGATTCTTCTTTGTATCCTTTTATCATAATAAATCTTAACTGTGAGTAAGACTATATGCTGAGTTCTGTGAGCCTTTCCAGTAAATCACCAAACCTTGGAGTGATCTTGGAGACCTCATAATTATATAGAAGTATGAAGTAAAAAGCTTAGAACTAAGTGTGAATTCCAAAATAAGTTTCCAAATGCTTGCATATTATTACTAGTAATTGTAGGGGATGTGACCCAGAAGAAAAAAAGATCAGACAGAAAAATATTTATTCAAAAAAACTTAAAAAAATTAAATTGTTTAAAATGAAACTAAAAAGCTGTGGATCCATGAATAAATTCTGTCTAAAAAATATTTAAGACAAAATTGATGTGATTTTGCTGATACTGAGGACCATTTTGGAAGATATAAGCTGATTAAAACAGAGGACCACATGCCCTTCTTGGATTTTTGAGTATCCTCACAGAAACTTCCAAAGCTGCCTGGAAATGTGAGTTGGAATGGCTAAGATAAGGATTTCAGTGAAACAGAATTGCAGCCTTCTCTCCTTGGATCAAGTTTAAAGAAACCAAAAAGTTCTCTTAACACAAGTCCCTGGATGTGAATCTATCTTTTTACACAGGTTTAAGTGACTGAAGATCTCAGACCTGCTACATTTGGGTGGATCTTGGCAGTGGCTGAGAAACACAGTCTTGGCTTCCAGTGCTGGGAGTGGGAACTGAGCTCTTTCTCCTTTATTTTAAGTCCCTTTTAAAAGCATCTTCTTTCAGTGAATGCTCTCTTAGCTCAGATGTCATAATCTCTACATAAACATGAAGATTTATCTTTCTCTTTGTTGTGCAGTTAAGTCATCTCTAAATTCCAAATGTCAGCTCACCCTCTCTTCTCATTTCCACAACTCATTTTTTACAGCATGGTCCCAGGAGAAAAAAAGCTTGTTTTCCTAAAAGGGAACTGATGATAGTACTTAGGCCTTCCTTCTCCCTCATCCCCATTCTCCAGTGTCCTTATTCAGACAACCAATTCTGGAAAGTTTAGATCAGAACACCCCAGGGTATCAGAGCATTTGGGGGCCTTTTGTTCACATATGATTTGTTTCTAGGGAATGCCCAGAGGTTGTCCTCGTGACCACAGAGTCATTTAAAAGTTCAAATAGTGGGGAGAAGAAAAACAAGTATCAAAACTTACGTAGTCTACAGTAGCATAGAGGGTAGGATCATAAATGTATGGAAACAGATTGCTTGGGTTCAAATTCCTTATGTTGTCCTTAGGCAATTTTCCTAACCATTCTGTGCTGTGATTTGTTGTTGGGATAACAACAGCACCTACCTTATTGAGATGTTATGAAGATTAAACAAGTTAATACATGCAAATTGCTTATAACACCTAGCAAGTGTTATATAAATATAATGACTATATAACTGAGCAAACAAAGTGGATGAAATCCATCATTTGAAGATTAAAGGGGGAACTATAATTATTCTAAGACAACAGATGTAATGTAACCTTAAGTGTTTGTATTATTATTTTAAAATTTTACTTGAAAAGCAAATTTAGAATTTTTAAGAAACCAGGTCTTTTAGAGGTGACATACTCATTGATATAAACCTCCTTCTTTGTAAAAGTACACAATATGATTTAAAAATGGATAATTATACCTCTGTGTGATACAATTTCAGGGAGGTGATTTCAGTTGGGTCACAGAAGCACACGTTGCTTTGTCAGTCTTTGAGATCTATGAGGCAATATTGATTGAGCACAGGAAAACCTCATCACACTTTTATATAGGTACATGTTCCAACATATGGAAGATGAGGGCCTAGAAAACCTTATTTGAAGATGAAGTTAAATTTATGAATATAAGGAACCAGCTGGTTATCAAAGCCACTATCAAAGCACGCATGAGACAAACAACTTACCAAGCGTTCTGGTCTTGCTGTCTTTTATGTAAATGGCTCTGTTTTCTTTCAAATTATTTTATAACTACCAAGTTCTAATGATGATTCAAACAATCTGACCTGCCAGCTGATAAATATGGTTTCCTTCTGAGTATTCCAACTCCAGATGTCATTATTCATGCTTCATTCTGAGAATTTCACAGTCACAACAGATAGTTCTCCTTTCTCTCTAGGAGTCTCATCAAACAACACACCCTTTCTTGGCACTTGAGAGAAGAGGGAGAGAACTTTTCCTTAGGTGGCATAATTCCTCAAAATGTGTCCACTCTCAGGAACAAGGATGATAGATGAAAATGAGGCAGGCAGGGAACCAACAGTCCCAGAACCAAACGAAGAATTGGCAAGTGTATCAGGGATGCCTCGTCAAAACCTGCCATATTCTGCTAAGTATTGAGTCTAGCTGGGCAGAGTCAAACTGCATGCCTATTCTTCTAGATTTTCTTCTTTTTAAAAATATTGTTTCTAACATAAGAGATGGCCTATAGAAGAAGAAACAAACCCGATGACAAAGGAGGGGTTTAAATGTTGTTAATGTTAGAAGTTGAGAAAATGCCTAATGAGGAGGTGAATCCCAGAAAACAGTAGAGAAAAAATAACTTTATGAAATTTTGAAAACCAGAGACTGACATAAATGTTAATTCAAAACATAGAAATTTTAATGGACATTAATTAATATTTTTTAACTTAAAAATTTTGATGTTAATTGGATAATCTAGGCCATTTGTGTGTACAAACTAAAGCTCATTATAGCATAGATTTAGCTGTATTGCAAGTTGAATCATGCTCCATTGCTGGCAAACAAAAGCTATAAAAATTAGCAGTGTGACAGAGCATAGTTTTGGACTTCCCTGTGGCTCAGTGGTAAAGAATCCACCAGCCAATGCAGGAGATGCAAGTTCTATTCCTGAGTTGGGAAGATCCCCTGGAGAGATGGCAACCTACTCCAGTATTCTTGCCTAGGAAATCCCATGGGCTGCATACGGTTCATGGGGTTGCAAAGAGTTGGACACGACAACAACAAATAGCTCAGTGTGTAATATTTGTCATGTATTACAACGTGATTGAGTCCTTACTATATACAAGGTATATGAGAAGATGCGTTCCCATGTAGTTGACATGTATTTTTGCATTTCATCCTTACAGCCTATGAAATAGGTATCATTATTGCCTCAGAGGTACAAAGAAGTTAAGTCTCTTACCTGGGGTCTCACAGCTAGTAAGTGGAGGAGTAGAGGTTCATACTCCAGAGCTCATGTCCACAATTTATGTTTAATTCTAATCTCAGCATCATTACCACATATCTTAGATTAATGCTAAATACTTCTAACATGCGGCATAACAAAGACATCTAAAGGCAGAATGCCACAAACTCCTGCTTTTGTTGAACTGAATTACAGGTCTGATGTGGATTTAAAATAACTTTTGCCGTTTATGGCTATTTATATATTGTTGTGTCAGCCAGAAATAGAATCAAGCACTAAGTATCAGGACCAAAGCCAAGTAAATTGAAGAGGCCAGAAATAACTAAAAGCTCAGAATGAATTACGCCAGTTCTTTAGGGCACTCTGGGGTATTTTTAGAGGATGTTTCCAGTCCAGCTCTTAAGACACTAAACTCTATGTAAAGCATCAAATAAATAAATATAGCACTGCATAATCTTTATTCAGTGCTGTCTGAGAAGTGGTTTTCTTTCAGAGAGGCAAGACTTTTGCATTTGACATCAGGATGTAGTCTGTTGCTTTACAACTGACTTGTACTATACGGGCTTATAATAAAAGCTGTGCAGTTAGATAAGTAGATTTTTAGCTGGTTAGATGAAACAGTGGGTTTAGAACCACTACTTTAATGCATTCTTATCCCTGGATGAAGAGAGAAAGAGGTGGAGGCCTGGAATTCCAGCGGGAGTGGGGGAGCCTCCTTATGCCTGGTGTACTCAGCTAGCCACAAGGGCACCTGCGGCACATGGCTAGGGCTCTTCAACAGCAAGGCTTGATAGTAGAATCCTTGAAAATGTATGGAAGCAAAATCAAACTTCAACTAAGATGAGCAGTTTTAAGGAGATAAAATTTTAAATAAATTTATTTAAGGTTCTATTTCACTGGATTTATGCATAATCTGAAATTGAAGTTCTTATTGCTATTAATTGGAGAAGGCACTGGCACCCCACTCCAGTACTCTTGCCTGGAAAATCCCATGGATGGAGGAGCCTGGTGGGCTGCAGTCCATGGGGTCGCACAGAGTTGGACACAACTGAGCGACCTCACTTTCACTTTTCACTTTCGTGCATTGGAGAAGGAAATGGCAACCCACTCCAGTGTCCTTGCCTGGAGAATCCCAGGGACGGGGGAGCCTGGTGGGCTGCCGTCTATGGGGTCGCACAGAGTCGGACATGACTGAAGCGACTTAGCAGCAGCAGCAGCAGCATTGGTATTAATATATAGAGAATCAAATTATGTCCGGGGCAGTAGAGAGGGCAATATTATTTTAACTTCTTTTTGAAGAAATGCTATTACTATCTGTCTGTACTAGTTGCTCAGTAGTGTCTGACTCTTTGTGACCCCATGGATTGTAGCCCACCAGGCTCCTCTGTCCACGGAATTCTCCAGGCAAGAATACTGGATTGGGTAGCCATTCCCTTCTCCAGGATATTATTATATCACTTGCTAAACATTATTTAAGCTAATTTTCAGTATCTGAGGTGTCCGATCTCCATCCATATTTTATGGAAGACCAAACAAGAAGCTTAGCTAGAAATCCTGTGAAAGTACAATTCTGCCTCTGACTCTCCATGAGACTTTGAACTGTGAAACTTCTATAGTCTCCTAGGACTTTTGTTTATTAATATAAACATATGAGATCACATATACTTTTCATTTAAAAGTTAATAAGAGTTCATGAGTTTTTCAAAGAAAGAGATGATTTAAGATGAATTTGAATCAGATAGCATATCAAATTTTTAAATGGCTTAAAAGTGAATTTAATTGTGAATGCTTTTTAATATATAGGAGGAGCATGTTGAGATGGTGCAGATTTAAGGGGAAAGAAATTTTTTATCTTTCACTGCAATGACTTACAGTGAAGACCACAACTATGATAAGATTAGTGTAAATCAAAACACAGATCCAGGTAGTGTCAGGAACCCAGAGTCCTGTTGACTCAAAATTATGGTTAAGCATGTGCAGTTGAGAACAAAAGACTAATAGTCCACATTTTTCCATTCAGAGAAACTAAAAAGTGCTGCTACTTTCTAGCAGTGTGCTTAAAAGCAAATTAACTTTGACCTAGCTTTCTTACCTTGTTGTGAGGATTAAATGAGTTAGGAGAGTTAAGTGCTGAGAAAAGTACTTGTTCTCAGCTCAAATACGACAATAAAAGCCTAGTAAGGGGTCAATACAATTTAGTCATTATTATTATTGATATTATTTTTCCTGAATAATATTTTGGGCTGCTCAGAAGACTAACTTGGTCGCAGCAGGGACTTGTATGATATTTTCTATATTCTCCCTAGTAATTAATGCCATACTTTTACAAAGTATTGCCTTAATAAATTTTTCTAGCAAATTAAACAATTTTCTGTAAGATGGCGTGGAAAAAACTGAACAAACTTTTTGGTTAATCCAGTAGATTACTGTAATTAAAAGAGCTATATCTACATGTATTGATACTGTCAGAACAACAACAACAACAAAACCTAATGAGAAAATAGTAAGAAGACCATGTCTATTATGATGAAATAGCCTATGCATTGGACCTGGCTATCTCTGTCTCAATCGTATCTACTTCCACAGAGAGAAGGAATGAAAATATGAACAGGAAGGTGTAAACTAAACATAAGATAGAGATTGCATATGGGGAAAGAGGAAGGGAAACATGACAATGTTAAGGGTACAATGGCAATTTTAACTTTATCAGGAATAGGTTATTTCCCAGTAAGAAACAAATGAACAATAAGGAAAGCCCTATATTAGCAGAGTTGAAGTAAACATAAGTAAGTGTTAGTCACTTAGTCATGTCCGACTCTTTGCAACCCCGTGGGCTGTAGCCACCAGGCTCATCTGTCCATGGGATTTCCCAGACAAGAATACTGGAGTGGGTAGCCACTTCCTTCTGCAGGGGATCTTCCCGATCCAGGGATTGAATCCAGGTCTCCCACATCACAGGCAGTTTCTTTACTGTCTGAGCCACCGGGGAAGCCTGAAGTAAGCTTGTTTAAATATTAATATTTGTTAACTGTGTATGGTAGATAAATGAGTATTTGTTATTTTTATCTGTAGTTTTCCATTTTAAGAGTCTATATAAATATATATAGAGAGAGTATACAGCCTATATCTGTAAGTGAACTGTGAAGTGCTCTACTTGGCCTGACAACTTTCAGCACACTTACAGAATATATCCTAGGCAGCCAAAATATTTTTCTCCCCTGATATCTTTCTTAGGAAGAAAATTATTTACAGAGATTGGTCAGTTTATTACAAAGAATAAAGATGCTGGCCCCAGGATAGTTGTTTATTTAACTTATGGTCATCAAATGATTTTTCATATTTAATTATTAAACAAGAAGAGCATTTTTGTGGCAAGATTAAATTATGAAGATAATTATATGACCTCATTGTAATGACTAAAATTGTTTCCAGTAGAATTATGGAGGATGATAATATCAACCCAAATATTTTGATATTTATAGGTATGAAATCCTTAAAGATTGTGAATAAATAGGGGAACCAATTATCATTACTGAACATTTGTAGAGTACCTTAAGAAGTTAAATTTTCTTTACTATGTAGTTGTCTTAACATTATGCGTGATTCCTACACTCGATAAGTTGATATCAATAAAATGAAGTGTCCAAATCTAATAAATAAATATGATTAAATTAATACAAAAATTTTTCCCATCTCTCTATTTAGTTTTTCAGGTCTAAGTGAAATCCAGAATTAAATGTTTAAAATGTTATTGTATCTTAGGATGAGTCTCGACAGCAGGACAATTGTTAGTTTATTTTAAGAGAAATCAAAAGAAACTGAAACAAAAGTCAATTTGTAATGCATTAATGATCTTAAGGTTAAATTTTTCCATTTTTCAGGAAAAAAATCCCAAACATTTGATGTACTAAGTAATCTGTTGCATAATAGAAAGTACTTTCCAAACATTAAGACACTTTGCGCTCTTCCCTTTACACATTAGAGAAAATTTTATGTCCTTTCATTCTCTTTTAGACAGGGCTCTGTTGTATTTTGCATATGGTTAATTTCAGTAGTACTGAGAGTAACTTATTTTGATGAGACAGAATCTCAAAAGTTTAGCCCTTGAGAGATGTCTTCAAAATGAGGATTTTTAACTTTGCACGATGGCCGACAACCAGCTTTGGAGGGCTGCTCATAGGATTTTCCTAAGGCTTGTTGCTGTATCATTAATAAGGCATTGATCCCCTTGGGAGTGCCCAGCTGTGTCTTCAGCACTAATCCACATGAGGGGCACTTGCAACTTTAATTTCCCAGTCCTAAAGGATGACTTTTTGATATCAGAGGTTAACTTGAAGCCCAGAGGTGATGATCTTCCTCTGCTAAAAGTTTAATGTGTCTCCTGCCACTTCCTAATTGTTCAGCTTTCATCTTACTTCATGGAGAAGGCAGTGGCAGCCCACTCCAGTACTCTTGCCTGGAAAATCCCATATCCCATGGACGGAGGAGCCTGGTAGGCTGCAGTCCATGGGGTCGCTATGAGTCGGACACGACTGAGCGACTTCACTTTCACTTTTCACTTTCATGCATTGGAGAAGGAAATGGCAACCCACTCCAGTGTTCTTGCCTGGAGAATCCCAGGGACGGGGGAGCCTGGTGGGCTGCCGTCTATGGGGTCACACAGAGTCGGACACGACTGAAGCGACTTAGCAGCAGCAGCAGCATCTTACTTCAGTGATCACTTTTGGGCTTGGAGGCTTGAATCCCTAGAGTTAGGGATTTACCATTCTTTAAGGAACTTGGCCAAAAGCACTCAGAGGTGAAGAGAGACAAAGGATAAGGATGGCTGCCAAGAGGATAACATTGGATTGTAAATAAACAGGACAACCTGCAAATTGTTATTCTAAAGATTTCGATAGTGCCAAGGGCTGCAAGGAGGCTTGTAATATTCTTAGTAATATTCTTAGTAATATTCTGTAGCCTGTTATATTCTCTGGGGTGTTCCTTGTATCTCAACTCCTTATGCCGATATCACATTGCTTCTTCTTCTGTAGGATGAACCATTTCACTGACTCTGCTCAGTCATCAAGAAAACAAGTCTAACAATTGTTTTTAGTCTTTCTTGGATTCTGATGTTGGGTGAAATGAGAAGGAAGCACTGCTAATTAAAAATGACTATTTTATCATTATGGGTATTTGCTAAACATGAGAGATGAGAAAGACGAAGTAGAGGATAGAGAAGAGGGAAAAAGGAAAGGAGAAGGGAGAGGGAGGAAGGGAAAAGAGAATGCGAACCTAAGAGACACTTTGTGTGCTTGTGAACACATGTGAACACATCTAAAAGATTCCACAACTTTGTTTTCCAGTTAAATTGAATGTTTTAGTCTCCATCATGGTTTGTCAGGCATTTTAAGTCTAAGTAGTCAGACCACTTCAGTTGTTTTAACACCCCAAATCCAAATGATTGGACAGTTAAAGCTACACAACTGGGTCAACCATTTAGCAATCCCAGGGACTGAACAAGTGATGTGGTATATGAGGCAGACTCAGACTATAATTTGTTACTTCAGAGAAAGAAGGCTAACAAATTCTTTTGGGAAACCCAAGAGGGATTGGATAAACTTGTGCTAAATGATAGGATACTAATATTACATTACTGGGTGGTTCGTCCTAAGGAAAGTCTTCTACACATGGAAGGAAAATAGGACTATAACCATCGTCTGCCTAAATATATTCCCGGCTCTGTTTCTAAAAGAGACAAACAGCCTCCATATGTTAGACTTGAGAGAATTAATCAGATCCTTTGCTTCTCAAAATGGCAGCTGATTGAGAACCAAGGAGAGGAATCAGAAAATTATATTGTCAGCTTATTTGAAGGTAAAGCTTGATTGGCAAATGTAGCTTGAATTTGGTCCATTTGGCTTCCTAATTTTTTTTTTTTTCAGATTTAATTTGGATTTACTTGACCTGTAAGGCCTCCAGAGCAAAAACTGTCCAACCAGCAATTCCTGGCCATGTTGGGCCGGGAAGCCCAGTCAGGGGCATAAGCAAGAGGTCCCCTTTGTGGATGCAGTGACTTACCCTGTTATTTATGACAACTGGAGAAATATGGATCAATGACTATCAGACTCTGTCAAACAGAATAGTCACTCTTCTCCTGTAGAGAGGAACAATGAGATCTAGAAGAAAGGGGAACACTTCTAATAAACACTTCTGAGAGGGCAGAGCTCTTATTTTATGGAAAAGAGTGAGGGAGAAAAAATGGCTTCCTCCACATCACACACAGAAGGTACCTTATTTTACTCACAGGCTTGATAAAAGAAGGCGTGTAAATAGGAGGAATTTTGGGTCGCTGATAAGAGGTTCTGAGTTTTCTTACAGAGACTGTGAGACAATGGAGTGAGGGGAAGAGTGGGAACTTACATTTGTGGAGCATTTACTGTTTCAAAAACCACTGTAGGATCTTTATACTATCCAAGTGTGAGGTCGTCTCTTACCAGAGAGCTCAGAAAAGAGAAGTAAGGTCTAAGTCCAAGCCATTTTTCTATCAACTCTGATTGTCTTTCTGCTATGCCACTCTGCTATTGTAAATGCCACTGACACCTGGACAAAGCCTCTAAGAGGACGGCATCTGACCACCATTGCAAGGATGGGAACTCTGCTGCTAGAATTATCCACAATAACCAAATATGGAAAGAGTTCAAATGCTGGTTGATAAGTGGATAAAGAAAATATGCCATATCGATACAATAGAATGTCATTAAACAACCTAAATGAATGGACTACTGATACATACTGCAACGTGGATGAACCTATAAAAAATTGTGATAAGGGGAAGAAGCCAGATACAAAAAGACAACATATTGTCTGATTTCATTTATGTAAAGTGCCCCCAAAGGCAAATCTATTGAGGCAAAAAGTAGATTCATGGTTGCCTGGGACTAGGTATAGTGGAGGGGATTGACCACAAATGGGCATGAGGAAAGTTTTGGGGATGATGGAAATGTTTAAAAAATTGAATTGTGGTGATGGTTGCAAAATTGTATAAATTTACCAAAAATAATTGAATTGTACCCTTAAGGTGAGGCTTATAAATTATAACTCAGAGATGTTGTTTAGAAATTTATTTTTAACAAAGAGAGGATGAATTGTGGGTCCCCCTATTTAGCTCAGTGATTATTTTTATCAAAGGTTGAGAATTTTTGATACCTACTTTTGATATTACAAAGCATGGCATCTAAGATTGTATGTGATAGGAAATAATATTGCTCTCACATCAATGTTGGTATTCTGTCTTAATTAACATTGAGTAAGCTGACTGGAAAGGCTCTAAGTTTGTACTCACAGAAGGGGAGAACTGGGGAACTCTTCTAAGACCAGCTCTCCTCCAACCAAATGAGCAGAAGGGACCCTGAGTTGGATGATAAAAAAACACCTGTGGGTATAGCTTTCTCCTTCCCCTATGATTTCCTGAGTTAGTAACAACCATGTATTCTAGCAATGGGCTTCGCTGGTGGCTCAGACTGTAAATAATCCACCTGCAGTGCGGGATACCTGGGTTCGATCCCTGGTTTGGGAAGATTTCCTGGAGAAGGGTATGGCAACCCACTCCAGTATTCTTGCCTGGAGAATCCCCATGGACAGAGAAACCTGGCGGGCTACAGTCCATTGGGTTGCAAAGAGTCAGACCCAATTGAGCGACTAAGCACACACTTGTATTCTTGCAGACTTTCAGGTTAGTACTTCTCAACTGTTGCCTCACCCCACAATAGTTCCCTGATGAAGAGTGATAGTGAAGATTGATAAGCTGCTCATCAAACTCATTTCTTTTTCCTGGGCACACAGGGAGAACAAGTATTCAGGAGTGACTGTGGGACCAAAGGGTGAGTTCATTGTTTAATGAAAAGGGGGGAGAAATGATTGTATTGCTTCCAGGCTCAGCCCATTAACATTTTTCTACACATGAGACTTCTGTTTTGTCCCATCTGCAGGTTGCAAATCCACACCCAGGGAGACCTCAGAAGCCAAAAGTTGAAAAACAGCAGCACCATAAGATAGAAGCAGCATGATGAACCTCTGAATCACTTTTTTGGGGGAGACCTCACTGATCAGAAATACCATCATGAGCCTTTACATCAATTCGAAATAACTTTCTGTCCTGTTAGAGCCATTTTACAGCTTTGGATCTATTAGAATATCTAGCATTACTTTAACTAATACTCCTACCATCTCTCTTTTAACAGAGGAATATGTTGATGTTTAGGGAGGACAAGTAACTTGTATAAATTCAAATGTTAAGGAGATGTCAGAGTCACGAGCTCTATGCAAATCATCTGGTGTTAGAGACTGTGCCTTATCCACTGCGTTCCACTGCTTTTCCTTTTTATGAGAACTGAGCAGTATGTCAACAAACATTGATTATCCAGAAGCTAGACATTTCCTAGCAGCCTACCACCACCCTCGTCCAAGGTCCATCATCTGTTTTCTGAATTATTGCATTGTCCTTCTCCTGCTTTGCTCTCTTACAGTCTATTATCAATCAGAAGTCAGAGTGGTCCTATTAAAATACATGGCTGATCAAGTCACTTCTTTGCTCAAAACCTCCTGAAGGGCTCTCATCTCCCTCAGAGTAAGAGCTATGGCCACCACAGTCCATTCCATCTGTGACTACTTCTCATATCTCCACCTCCTCCAACCTTGCTCACTTACTCTGGCCATGTCAGCCTTTTTGCTCATCGTTTACATTTACCTTTGCTCCAGATACTCACATGATTTGCTTCCTTATTTCCTTCAAGTCTTTCCTTAAATTTCCACTTCTTAGTGGGAGTTTCTGTAACCATTCTGTTAAAATTATGCCCCTTTATTTGATTCATTTTCAGTCCCAACATTTTTCTCAGTAGCATTTAATACATTGAGCATATTATGTAATATACTTCCAATTATTTTGTTTACTGTCTGGTTCTTCTACTAGAATGTGAATTATAGGAGAGCAGAGATTTTCAATTTTTAAAACATTATTTTTTACTATTTTACTATTTTATCAGTATCTAGAAAGGTGCCTAGAATAGAATATCTCATCTTTCATATGTACACATGGAGTGAATGAATGAATGAATTAGCATTCTCCAAACTATGGGAAGAGGATGAAGTTATTAAGTCTCTGTGGACTATATTGAAGGTCTCCCAAACCAGGAGGAAGATTGGTCAATAGGACAGACATATGAACCCTTAAAACATCAATGGAAATATATTAGTATGGAGACTATTACCTGTAAGAAGTCCTTTCAGAGATAGTTCTGTAAGTGATTGGGATGAAAAAGTTGATGAGCCACTGAGATGGTGAAGAAAGTGAGACTCCTCCATGGCTCGATAGCACCAACCATCTTGCAGTGAGGGTGGGCCAAGTGAACCACAGCGCTGAGGATTCCCAAGTAGGGCGTTGCTTAATTTTTCAGACAGCAGGGTGGAGGCCTCAGCTGCCACTAACAGACTTCTTCCTTTGATCTTACCACATGTAATCCTTAGTCCCTCTTATGATTAAGTTTGTATCTAATGACTAACCAAATATTTATTTAGCACCAACTTTGGTGGATTCCAAGTGCAGATGAGGAAAGGTCTTTGTTTTTGTGGAGCCTATATTCTGGTGGAGAGAGGCAAATTATAAGTAAAACAAAATCAATACAATTTAAGGTATTGATTTGTTATTGTTGTCAGTTGCTAAGCTGTGTCTGACTCTTTGTGACCCCGTGGACTATAGCACACCAGTCTTCCCTGTCCTTTACTATCTTCTGGAGTTTACTCAGATTCATGTCCCTTGAATCGGTAATGCCATACAACCATCTCGTCCTCGGCTGCCCTCTTCTCTTATTGCCTTCAGTCTTTCCCAGCATCAGGGTCTTTTCCAATGAGTCAGCTCTTCCCATCAGGTGACCAAAGTATTGGAGTTTCAGCTTCAGCGTTAGTCCTCCTAATAAATGTTTAGGGTTGATTTCCTTTAGGATTGACTGGTCTGATCTCCTTGCTGTCCAAGGGACTCTTGAGAGTCTTCTCCAGCACCACAATTTGAAGGAATCAATTCTTCGGTGCTCAGCCTTCTTTATGGTCCAACTCTCACATCCATACATAACTATTGGAAAAAACACAGTTTTGATTACATGGACCTTTGTTAGCAAAGTGATGTCTATGCTTCTTAATACACTGTCTAGGTTTGTCATAGTTTTCCTTCCAAGGAGCAAGCATTTTTAAATTTCATGACTGTAGTCACTATCTGCAGTGATTTTTGGAGGCCAAGAAATAAAATCTATCACTGCTTCTACTTTTCCTCTATTTGCCATGAAGTGATGGGACAGGATGCCATGATCTTAGTTTTTTCATTGTTGGATTTTAAGATATTGATATGTGCTATGAAATGGAGCATTTTGGTACAAAATTGGGTGATAGGGTAGAGAGCTACAGGAATAGATTTAGAGCCTTTAGCCGTAGAATGTTAGCAAGGGCTTCTCTGAAGATATCTCATCAGAACAAAGGCCAAAAGGATATGAAGGAGGCAGCCATGTGAGAACTGGAAAAAGAACATTCCAGGATGAGGGAGGATAAGTTCAGCAACTCTGACACAGGAGCAGAGGCAAAGATTGGGAATAAGGCGAGTGACTGGAGTATAGAGGGAAATGGAGAGGTGGGTTTGGAGATGTTCCCAGAGGCCTGAAGGTACATGGTCTTCAGGCGTTGTGGGGAGATTGTACTTCACTCTCATGGCAAAAGGGAGTCTTTGGAGAAGTTGGATGCAACATAATTGAAAACCGTCATTTTTAAGGGATGCCAAAACAGCCCATCAAAAGCTGCCTCATGTCCCAAGCTAGCACTGTCTGCAGATTCCCACACTTGACTCACAGGAGACAGGTTGCAGGAATCTGACCCAGGCCTTAATAAATTCTTATCACAACTTTGAACCATAGCAGGGGGACTATAAAATCTGGGATCATATTTTTCTAAGGGAACTTTCAACTAATTATTTGAATGCCATTTGGAATGAATGTCCAGTTTTAAAAAGAATCTTCTTTAAACAGCCCACCAAATAAACCCAAATGGTTCAACTGGCATTCAACACTTTGCATTAAATGACTAAACAATTTCCTTTTAAAATGAAACACTTTAATGAGCCACAGAGAGCAATCAAATACACTTAACTTCCAAAAGGAGATAGTCTGGTTAACGAGGTAAATCCAAATGGCACAGTGTGACAGAGATAAAATATGAGTTATCTAGCAAAAAGGCTTGTTCCTATAAAACACAAAGTAATGTGAACTAGCGAGGAACATTAATAAAATAGCAGTACAAGTTTCCAATTAATCAAATGTCACTTGACTTTAAAGAATTGGGAGGATGATCAGCATTTGTGAGGAAAGAATGCCAACAGGAATTTATAAACAGCTCAATCTCTTAGTCTCTGAGGAAGCAGTGTTTTCTGGGATAAGCATGTTTGAAGGGCTTTGTATGAGCAGTTTTTTATCAAGTCTAGAAAAATTACTTTGCAAGCTTCCAAGATTGAGATGTTTTTCTATTTCTTCCCCAAGGAACGGTACTGTGGGATGAAAGATAAGGAAAAATAAGACCCAAGTGTTACCCACAAAAAATCAATCCAGTAATGTATAGGGACATGGCTGCCCCCAATTAGGATGCGTATGAGGGGTTGTGTCAGAAATACAATTGAGTTATCATTTGAGCTAAGAGGTTGCAAAGAGTTGGACATGACTAATATGCTATGGGGTTGTTTTAGAAATAGAATTGGGTTATCATTTGAGCTAATGGTGGTTCAAATCTGAACAGGTTTATTCTATATATTTTGGGGAATGGGTCTTGCTTTTCTATAAAGATATATTTATAGAACAATTATTCAACAAGTATTTATTAAGTCCTGTGGGTATATGTCTCTTTTCTCCATCCTGTACATGTTGTACTCTGATGTATATCCATTGTCTGGCACATGGTAGGAATTCAATAATTATTCATTGAAACATATTTAAATAAATTAAAATATGAGTTTGTTCCTTGCCTTAAAAATTCAGAAATAATAAGGACAAAATGCCAAAAAAATTAAACAAGCCAGGCTAACTTTAGTCACTGCACTTATTGTGTAGGTGCTTGGGAAAAATTGTGCAGGCATTTGGCAAATGCATTGGATGGAAAAACTATGAAATGAACAGTTATTTCCAGCTGATCCTCGACTTGAAGAAGACAGGGTTGAAGGCAGGTACAGTGCAGGAGAGATCAAAAGCATGAGCAAAGGTAAAATGCTGGGGAAACTTGTGATGTATTTTGGGGAATAGTAGAATCCAATTTAGTTGAAGAATTGATTGCCATGGTGGAGAGGGGTTGGTATGGTGGGAAGAACAAGAACTTGTGAGTCACATAAAATCCCAGCCCTGCCGTCAATTTGGTTAACAGCTTAAAGTTTATGATCACCCGTTCCCTCATCCTGAAAGAGAGATTCTGATGTTTCCTCTCTCTGGGTTTTTCTAAACAACTAATAAGTGCTTGTATTCACTGAGGTCTTACTATGTGTTCGACATTGTTCTAAGCACAATAATTCTATTAATATAAATACTTGGGTGAAGCAATTGGTGTTAATGACCTTATTCAGCCCTCACAAAAATCCTATGATATAAGAGTTGTGGAGTTAAACGGAATCACATAATGCAGTGCTTGGCTTATAGTACATCCTCAAATAAATGTCTATATCACTTCTTTAACCCATCCCATCCTTTCTGTTGTAAGTAACTCGTGGGAATTAAGTCTGGAAAGGAACCTTGAGCTGAACTGCAGAGGGGCACTTTATTATTTATTATTTATTTATTTTTTATTTATTTATTTATTTATTTATTATTTATTTATTATTTATTATTATTATTTATTATTTATTAGCACTTTATTCAGCCAACAACTTGTGGTCTTTGAAGATTTTGGAGCTGGGACGTGACATGTTTATAGCTGTGATTTCCCTTTACAAACAATCAAGTCCTGTGGGTTGGAATTTTTTCTCACTGCTTCATCAGCTTTCTCAGAGATTAAATTTTCTTTCCTTTTTTTAAAAGAGATTAAATTTTCAATGCAAGTTACAACTTTACCAAACTTCTTCTTTTAAAGAAATGAAATACCCCTCAATGACTAGAGGGTCTCGGTAGCATTTTTGAGATCCCCTCTTTAAGTTGTCTAGTCCCTTTATTCACAGTGATATAGACAGCTGAGCCAAAAGTATTTTTCCTGACTGTTGTTCATTATTTTTCCCTGAGAAATATTGGGACATCCTTAACTATCAGTTGCACGCCTCAATCTGTTGCACAGTTTTACTTTTTCCCCCTCCTGACTATCAAATATCAACTTACGCCCCTCTTTCAACAGGGTTGAAAGAGCTTACCAATTTTCATAGAAGTTACCAATTAGCACTTATTTTTTATTGCTAGATGAATTTGAAGCTTCTTTACCAAACAGAGACCACCGGATGGACATTTCAAAATGTCTCACATGTCTCTTTCCAAACTCTTTAATTTCAGCCTTTTATCATTGCTATATGTAAAAACCACTGAATAAAATTTATAATAATAAAGCAAAATAAATACCATGATCTCAGGCTAAACTTCATTGTAAACCTAAGGTAGATTCAAGGCTAGAATACATACAGATTCTGGAACTTTTTTTAAGTATACCTCTTAAAGGATTTGCTTATTCTAATGGTTAATTATAGTATTTAATTCAAAGATTATAAATTCAAAGTTAAAATTTTAAAATATATTTAAAGCTATAGTAAGTAACAAGGCTGTTGAAAATTCGTGAATAAATTTTTTTGGCCGTCTAAAGCAAAAGGATAGGAATCATGGTTTGGGGATTGCAGATAGAATATCCTTTTTACTATACTGTGGAATACACCCAACATAGTAAGATCATTTGAAGCCAATTTCTTATTCCCCAAGATCCCTTGCTTCAACAGACAGATTCAGGTCCCTACTGAAAAGAAGCACATAGTCACCATGGGTAACACATGTGTTCCCAGATGCTATGAATCTAAAACTAGTGGCATGAATGGAATGAATGACCACATGATCTAAGATTTTGTTTCAGTCCATACAAACTGGAGACAATGAGATTTAATGGAAAACATTGAAATCCTGCCCAGAGCATGTTCGCTTGTTTATTGTTTCACTGTACTGTAAGCTCCATGAAAGCATAGACTGTTTCTAAATCTATGGTCATTAACACTGTGCCTGGTACACACACACACACACACAATAATGAAAATAAAAATCACAGAAGGAACCATTTACTTGAAAATTATTTAATTTCACATTGATGTTCCTTTCCTGTATTGAATTAAAATAAAAATAAACTTGATACAGAATAAGCCCTCTTATCAAATGCAACTATTTTTAGGTTAAAAAGTACTTGTTGAAACACAGAATCTGAAAAAATAAACATATCTACTTTTCATATTTAAAAAAAGGCACTCATCCTAATATGTGGTTGTTTCTGGAATGAATTTAGTTGGATCAGTATTTTAGTTCAACGCCTCTCAAACTGTGAAGAAGAACTAGTTTGCTTTTTGACTTTCCAATCTGTCTCATATTGAGTCTTCTGTAAAATACAAAAAGTGAGTTACTAGAAAATAAAATGTAAAGACAAAAGAAACAAGCTCCAACTTTTTGTATTATTAGATGAAATAGACATAAAACTTTTCTATTTTGTCTCAAAAGTTTCCAAATGCTTTTTCTTCAATTATTCTCTCATTAAGAATGAGTAAAATAGTTGATGAACTAGCTGCTATTAGAGAACCACACTTTAAATAGCACTTTTTAGGATGTGCTTAGTCTGCCAGTAACTAAACTTGGTGTATCTGCTTTACTCCATGGGTTTCGTTCGGTCATGTGTAAATGGAGAACAGAGCCGATTCCTTAGAGGCTGGAACACAGAGGTGCCCACTTTGTTCTTACATCCCTCCTAAGTCTAACCGGTGGTTCTTCTAAGGAAGGGTACCTGACAGGCGTGAACTAATGTGAGGCTCAGAGCTCCCTTTCACCACCTCCTAATCTGAGATGGAACATGACCTTTGAAAACTGATGAATGTTTTTAGTGTAGAAGTTATCTCCCCATCCCCTGAAATAGTTCATATTCCTTTTCCTGCTTTGTATTTTCTTTGTGCATGCATGTGTGCTAGGTCGCTTCAGTCATGTCCGGTTCATTGCGACCTATGGACTGTAGCCTGCCAGGCTCCTCTGTCCATGGGATTTTCTAGGCAAGAATACTGAGTGCGTTGCCATTTCCTTCTCAGGGGATCTTCATGACACAGGGATCAAACCCACATCTCTTACATCTCCTGCATTGGTAGACAAGTTCTTCACCACTGGCGCCACTTGGGAAACCCCATTTTCTTTGTAGCATTTGAAATAATAAACTACGTATTTTGCTTATTCATAATCTGTCTCCTTTCCCTTAAATGTAAGCACAGTCAGAGCTGAAATTTTTTATCACTTTTTTCTTGTTAGTGTGGGGAAAAAAATCCCTAAAATTGTTCTTTACACATGATAGACAGCAAGTAAATATCTTTTGAATAATGAATAAGTGACTCTCAATTCCTTTACATTGCTTGTTAGTGATTTAATGTGATGATGTTTGCATATTCACTACTTTAGAATTTGGATTACTTCATTTTCCTTGAGTCTTACTATAGTTTTAGTGAAAAATCCAATATTTGAGGTAATTTAAGCACAATTCTGAAGATTTTTCAACTTGGCTATTTATAATTCCAGGTGTATTTTCCCCCTAATATATCAAAAAGGCCTTTAATGTATGTCAAATTCAAAGTTCTCTTTCAAAAGCATAATTTGGACTCATCCAAATACGACAAAAACACAAATCCATTTTCGATGTAAAAGGCATGATTTAATAATATTCATATAAATCAAAAATGATTAAGTGGAATCATTCAATATTTTCTAAAAAAACCAAAATGAACTGAAAAATGAGCATGAAAATTTTAGGCCTAAGGAGACATGTATATGTATATGTATGCATATATATAGTAGTAGTGTTCATTGCTATGTCATGTCCAAATCTTTGCAACCCCATGGACTCACCAGGCTCCTCTGGCCATGAAATTCTCCAAGCAAGAATATTGGAGTAGGTAGTCATTCCCTTCTCCAGGGGATCTTCCCAACCCAGGAATTGAACCTGGGTCTCCTGCATTGCAGACAGATTCTTTGCTGCATGAACCACTAGAGAAGCCTCTGTGTGTGTGTATGTGTGTGTGTGTGTGTGTGTGTGTGTGTGTGTAATAAAAATTATATATATATATATTCATATACTACATTTTTGTTAATGAGAAGGACTCAAGTACCTGTTTTCATATGCTTATTCAAGTTCTTTTTCAATCATGCTTATACCATGACACTGTGGTACTATCAGCAATAATACCAAACTGAACTTTCGAATCCCACATTTATAGTATGTTGGGAAAAGACACCAAAATCTCTATATTTATATTAAATAGTCTTTACTTTTCCTTTCAGGAAATTCAAACAAAGCAACTAAATAAAACACAAATCTGCCTTATGATGTTACCCAATACAGAGAAAAAGGAATTCAAATGTATTTAAACAAACATAAACTTTTGTGTGGTTTTTTTTTTTTTGGCCATATATGCCTTAATAATTAATTTTGAAAAAAAGTTTCCATATATTTTTTGTTCTTTCTTGTTTCCATATTGGCCAGTCAACTTTTTCATTTCTTTTTCCTTCTATTACCTGATTGTTTCATTTTACTATTCATATTTTTAATGCAGTTTATATGTTTAGCTATAATTTCAACTTTCCCACAAAAGGACAATTTACTTTTTATGCACATGTTAGGATCTTAAGTTAAACACCGAAAGGCAGGGCATGGATGGGACCACATTTTCCCTCATCCAGTGTTCCTGCCTGCTCACACACAGGAGGTAGAAACTTTGATCCTTCCGTAACTAATGAAAAGTGAAGCTTGACCTTTTCTCTCAATTGCATTTCTTCCTCTCCTTCCCCCAAGAAGACTGACTTAATTGATATGAGAAATTGAAAGGATAGTCATTGCACTAGCTTGGCTTCAGTATATCTCCCCCTCCTCTTTGAGATCTGTCTGCTTTGGGGAAGTGTACTTTTCTTTTTTTTTCTTTTCTTTCTTTCTTTTTTCTAGGCTCCTCCATAGAGTAAGTGCCCCCAGTTCAGGGTCTAAGGGCCTCAAGATTCACATCTATGGGGTCCCAGAGCCTAATGGGAGGATTCTGGATAAGTGTTTCTGATCTGAAGATCTTAACTCTTCTTTGGAGGAACAGTCTTGATCAGTAGGTTTGGGGAAAGAGAGTAAAACAAAACAAAACAAAACAAATCCTTGTCATAGATCTAGCTGCGTTTGTTAATCTGATATTGCCAATAGTAAAACCAATATTTTGACAATGATTTAATGTCTATTTGACTAAACATTCATCTGATTGCTGTATCTATTCTCAGTCAACTCAGCTCATGGGAGGGAACACAGAGTTGGTATGAATAATTATTCTCACATGAGAAAATTGGGTAGAATTTTGGTAGGTGAATGAAAGGAAGGAGATTCACAGGGCGATGTGAATAAAAGTGGGCAGAGTGATTGCCCACTTCTGCATTTGGGTTTGTGAGTGATACATCTTTTATGGCTGGTGCACGAGATGCTTTTGAGAACTTTCATGGAAAAAATCTTGGATAAAATAGAATGGAGATAAATGTTGGTTGTTGATGGAATCTATGGTTCTATGGAATGAAGAATCATGGAAAAATTTTTATTTATATAGTCACATAAAGAAGATATGAGCAGTATGAAGGAAATTTAGGGATAGGAATTGAAATAATGGGAGAAAGGGAGAAGGGAGAAAAAACAAGTGCAAATTAGACTAGGTATCTTAGCCAGCTGAGTAGCAATAAAAGTCAGAACCAAAGCAGTCAGCAGAGAAAAGAGAATATGTATTAGGGACACATTTTAGAAGGAGATCAACAGATGTTAGCTGTTGACCAGCTGTGAAATATGTGGAAAAGAAAGAAGCAGAATTTGACAAAAATTTTAACAATATGAATTGGGAGAATGATATTAATCAAGTTAAAGAATATATATATAATATTTCAACCTTCTTTCTTTTTTTCTCCTTTTTCTTCTTTTGCTTCTTTTTTCCCCCATTTTCCTTCCTTCTTCCCTTCCTTACTTTTCTTAGCTCTGTAGCACTTCAATCTATTGAGTAAATGCTAAGTACATCCTTTTTAATTTAAACTTTTTATTTAATCTTCATGTTGTTCCTACAAAGGAGTCAGATATTAGTTAACTGGTTTTTCGATTAATTAATTAACTCAAGTCTCAGGGAACTTGAGTTACTTGTCCAAGGTCAACAGTTTGTTTGCATAAACATTTGGATTGGAACCCAGATCAGTTAAATTCTTTATCTTTAAAGGAAAATTGTTTTACTACTAAGAACACATCTGACACAAAATGTGTGAGTTTTCCACAAGAACTTTTCCAGTTCTGTGTGGACACCTATTGGGTGTCCTACAATTTCATTCATTCTGAAATTAACTATGCAGAGTTAGCATAGACCCCACAGGACTTCCTTGGTGATTCAGACAGTAAAGAATCTGCCTGCAATGCAGGAGACCCGAGTTCGATCCCTGGGTTGGGAAGATCCCCTGGAGAAGGGAAAGGCTACCCACTCCAGTATTCTTGCCTGGAGAATTCCATGGACAGAGGAGCGTGGTGAGTCCATGGGGTCACAAAGAGTTGGACACAACTGAGAGACTAACGCTTTCACTTTCTTTCCGTAGATTAAGGGCTCAGTCCCGCCAGACTGTCTCCCCCACATCTGATGCCAATTACAAGTAGTGGGTCTTCAGATTACTCATACTTCTGTCTGACTTGGCTACAAATTTGGGGTTTCCATGACTTTCCCCACCCACCTTAGTTTCTACAATTTGCTATAATGGCTCACAGAACTTAGGGAAATATTTTACTTTCCATTGTTGGCTTATTATAAAGTATAAGCTGAACAAGCAGTTAAAAGGTACACAGGGCAAGTTCTGAAAGGGTCCTGAGTGCAAGAACTTCAGTCTCTATGGAGTTTGGGGTATACCAGTCTCCTGGCACATGGATGCATTCACCAAGCTGGAAGCTCTTGAAGAGTTTTTCATGGACATTCCATTACTTAGGCATGATTCATTAAATCATCAACTATTGGTGATTTGACTTAACCCCTAGCCTCATTCTCCTCTCTAGAAGTTTAGGGTGGGCCTGAATGTAAGTTCCAATCCTCCAATCACGTGGCTGGCTCCTTTGGCAACCAACCCCCACCGTGAGTCACTAGTTAGCATAAACTCAGCTTGTTGTTGCTCAGTCCCTCAGTCATGTCTGACTCTTTGTGACCCCATGGACTGCAGCATGCCAGACTTCCTGTATATCACCATCTCCTAGAGTTTGCTCAAACTCATGTCCTTGAGTCAGTGATGCCATCCAACCATCTCATCCTCTGTCGTCCCCTTCTCCTCCTGCCTTCAATCTTTCCCAGCATCAGGGTCTTTTCTAATGAGTCGGCTCTTTGCATCCAGCGGCCAAAGTATTGGAGTTTCAGCTTTAGCATCAGTCCTTCTAATGAATATTCAGGATTGATTTCCTTTAGGATTGACTAGTTTGATCTCCTTGCAGTCTAAAGGGACTTTCAAGAGCCTTCTCCAACACCATAGTTCAAAAGCATCAATTCTTCTGCACTCAGCCTTCTTTATAGTCCAACTCTCACATCCATTCATTACTACTGGAAAAACCATAGCTTTGACTAGATGGACCTTGGTCGGCAAAGTAGTGATGCTGCTTTTTAATATGCTATCTAGGTTTGTCATAGCTTTTCTTCCAAGGAGCAAGCATCTTTTAATTTCATGGCTGCAGTCACCATCTGCAGTGATTTTGGAGCCCAAGAATATAAAGTCTCTCACTATTTCCATTGTTTCCCCATCTATTTGCCATGAAGTGATGCAACCAGATGCCATGATCTTAGTTTTTTGAATGTTGGGTTTTAAGCCAACTTTTTCACTCTCCTCTTTCACCTCATCAAGAGGCTCTTTAGTTCCTCTTCACTTTCTGCCATTAGGGTGCTGTCATCTGCATATCTTAGGTTATTGATATTTCTGACGGTAATCTTGATTCCAGCTTGTGCTTCATTCAGCCTGGCATTTCGCATGATGTACTCCGTGTATAAGTTAACTAATCAGGGTGACAATATACAGTCATGATGGACTCCTTTCCCAATTTGGAACCAGTCTGTTTTTCCATGACTGCTTCTAACTGTTGCTTCCTGACCTGCATACAGGTTTCTTAGGAGGCAGGTAAGGTGGTCTAGTATTCCCATCTCTTTAAGAATTTTCCACAGTTTGTTGTGATCCACACAGTCAAAGGCTTTATTATAGCCAATGAAGCAGAAGTAGATGTTTTTCTGGAATTCTCTTGCTTTTTCTGTGATCCAATGGATGTTTGCATTTTGATCTCTGGTTCCTCTGCCTTTTCTAAATCCAGCTTGAACATCTTGGAAGTTCACGGTTCATGTACTGTTGAAGCCTGGCTTGGAGAATTTTGAGCATTATTTTGCTAGCACATGAGATGAGTGCAATTGTGTGGTAGTAGTTTGAACATTCTTTGGCATTGCCTTTCTTTGGGATTGGAATGAAAACTGACCTTTTCCAGTCCTGAGTTTTCCATATTTGCTGGCATATTGAGTTCAACACTTCAACAGCATCATCTTTTAGGATTTGAAATAGCTCAGTTGGAATTCATCAACGCCACTAGCCTTGTTGGTATTCTTATGAATAATAAAGGATACTCCTTTCATTTTTACCACCCAGGAAATTCCAAGGGTTTTAGAAGTTCTGTGACAAGAACCAGTGATGAAGACCAAATATATATACTTCTAATTATGTCACAGTATCACAACTTTTGTATGGTAATCATGTTTTTAGAGAAGAAGGTTTTCCTGTGAGGTGTCTGCAACACTGCAAAGAAACCCACTGGACAGTGGAAATGTAGGTTTGGGTCCTCAGTAAGATATAGATTTGGGAGTCACCTGTGGGAAGGTCAGAATAGAACTATGGGAATAGATGAGGTCATCCAGGAATGTGTGCAGAGTGAGCCAAGAGGACAGCTGGTGAGAGGACCTTGGGGAGTGTCTACATGGAAGGGCCAGGTGGAGCACTCACAATTCTTTGGGGGAATTTGTAGTGATTTAGTCTATGAAATCAGTTATACTTATTGTAGAGAATTTTTAAAAATTATTTTGTTTTTGGCTGCACTGTATTTTCACTGCTGCTCAGATGCGTTCTCTAGTTGTGGCAAGCAGGGGCTAATCACTAGTTGCGGTGTGCGGGTTTCTCATTGTGGTGGCTCCTCTTTTGTGGAGCCCAGGCACTAGGGCACACAGGCTTCAATAGTTGCAGCTCCTGGGCTCCAGAGCATGGGCTCAGTAGTTCTGGCACACGGGCTTTCTTTAGCTGATCCGTAACATGTGGGATCTTCCCAAACCAGGGATCGAGCCCAAGTGTGCCCTGCATTCATAAGCACTGGGCCACCAGGGAAGTCTTGTAGAGGATTTTTAAAAAAGGGCTTTCATCCCAGTAAAAGAAATTACTTGGGATTAAAAAATTATTAGAGGTATACTTGGAAGCACATTTATTTATAAAATCACATCATGACCACTGGCATGGTGGGGTGATGCAATCTGAAAGTTGCCATGCCAGTGACAAACTTATTTACTCAACCTAACATTTCATTGGTTAGTTGATATCTTTTTAACTTATCAGTTATTTACTGATTTCATAGCTTGCTCAAGATAAGAAATGTAGCTACTGAACAACAAAATATTCCACAACTGCTATTAATAAAAACTGTTGCATATTTTTAAGATGTAATATTATTCCTTAAGATATACCTAACCAAATGTTTGCCTGGCCACAATTCCTATGATGGAGTGTGGGTGACGGTAATATAAAAAAAGAAGTTAAATTATGAGCTGAACTGTGCCCCTCCCCCCCGTTCATATATTAAAAGCCCTAAACTCCAGTACCTCAGAATCTAACTGTATTCAGAGATAAAGTCTTTAAAGAAGTGGTTAAGTTACAATGAGGCCCTAAGGTTGAGACCCAAATTCAGATATATCTAGTGTCCTTATAAGATGGAAAAGGGAAACCAGGGACTCGTGTGCAGAGGGACAACCATGTGATGAGTACAAGTTAAGAAGGCCTCGGGAGAAATCAATGTTGTTGACATTTTGATCCTGGACTTCCAGCCTTCAGAACTGTGAAAAAATTTACTTCTGTTGTTTAGGCCATCCAAGCTATAATATTTTGTTATGGCATCCCTAGCAATCTAACATTCTGTGAAGCTAGGAGCTTACCTTCAAAGAGGGTAAAACCCATGCTGATATTAGGATGGAGGATTTCTAGACTGCACTCCCAGTGCAGGGGGTCTGGGTTCGCTCCTGGCCAGGGAACTAGATCCCACATGCTGCAACTAAGAGTTCACATCCGCAACTTAAAATGCTGCATGTCACAACTAAAAGACCCTGCATGCAACGACTAAAGATCCTGCATATCGCAACTAAGACCCAGCACAGCCAAATAAATAAAAAAAATTTAAAGTGTGAGTATTATTTAGTTTCTGACAAAAATAGATTAGCCTCTTGAAAAAGTCGAACTGAAACTTAACGAGATTTACTGGGTTTTCATCAGATGGGGTGCACCAGGTCTCTGAACAATTACATGTTTCGATTATTGAAGCAGTGGTCAGAGACCATATTAATATTTAATTATAAAATATTTTGCCTTTGGTGCATAGAGGGGGCAAAAGGCCATTTAGAAAGACTTTGGCTTTTCTCTTCTGATTTTATAACCATATCTATGGTGATAGGCAGGGCTATTCTGAAAAATAACGAACATATAAAATGCAAACCAGCAACATTTACCCTTTCACAAGAACTTGTAAAGATGCCTGAAGAACACACAAAATTGCTCCTTTTAATGTGTTTAGGAGAATAGCTTAAGGTTGTTTTCAAAGTTTCAAGATCCAAAAGCAAAAGACTCCACTTCTTTACAAGTGGTTTAATCCCATGGGTAGTGCGGTTATAATCCAGATGACTCTCTTGAGGGGCAGGGAGAAGCAACGCCAATATTTTTTTTGTGTTGAAAGGACCATAAAGGAGAAACAGATCATACTTTGTGGGTTGATAAATAGCTCAACACACACAGCCAGAAGAATGAACATTCTGCACATTGCACAGCTAGCTTTTTTTCCCTCCCCCCAAGGCAGAAATGGGGGAAAGGAGTTGTGGTTTTTGTTATTCCTCTGTTCTGATTCCTTGCTCAGTGACATGGCAGGGCTAAAAGGGATATGTCAGAATTTAAAATGTGACATTGAAAGAAGACGTTTAGAATATGATAAAGATCTAGGTATGGACCTTTATTTATTTTCAATTTCTGGTTTAAAATGAAACATTGAAAGGGGCTTCAGAAATTATTAGAAGCAGAACATTGGTGGTCCTGTTCAGATGACATGTGAAAGGAATATTGAAGTAGGAACAAAAGCTGAGAAGAAAGTCTGCTTTGCTTGGGCTGATTTTATACTTGATAGATGACTTGGGGAAGGATCGATTTGCGGAAGAGCTCGCTCTAATAGTGAGCAAGGAGTGCAGGAGAGGGGGATTTGTAGATAATAAAAGTATACCAGATGCATGTGAAAGCCACAGTAAGAATACTCTGGGGAGTTCAAGAGTATTCACACACAGACCCTCCCCTCCCTTCTCTCCTCTCTCTCTCGTTGTGTGAGGCACCATTAACAGTAAGGGAGCACAAACTCCCTTATCAGGGATACACATGATATTTGTAGTCCTGGGAAAAGTTTGCTTGCTGCTATGTTCTTCCTCTCATCCTCCAGAATTATCTTTTCTAGTCTGGGCTAAATGAAAATTTTCTTTTCTCATGTACGTGAAAACACCATTTTTTAAACACATCAAGGCCTGTTTGAATTTGGATCACATCATAGTTTATTTTATCAAACAGATTCTAATTTTTCCCAGATTTAAAAAATTTCCAGATTATTCCAAATTTTGTGTGCCAAATTCTTCCCTCAATTATACACATGCAGCTAATTGCATACACATAACTGAGGGCAGAGTTTGGCTTTTGGAGCTGAAAAATCTCTGGTGCTCTGATCTTTTTTGCTTGGAAAAGCACAGACTTTAATCTATGAAACAAACAAACAAAATAATAAATCTTAAAAATAACTTTTTTCACTTTCCCCAAGTTGCTTTCAGGCAGTTTAGTTAATCTACCACACCCTGGTGTAATTAATCTGTCTTTCTTGCAATGAGACAATAGTCATGTAAATGATCTTTTTATTTGCTTGAAGCCACCTAAGCAAGACGGTGATAGAATTAAGGTTAAAGTTGAGCATTCTGTGTTCTGTAATGATTGCTGAAACTATTTTTTAGCATTACATAACTGTGTGCTGAATCTGTTATTTTCTTGATCACTGCCTCTTTTATTATTCAAAATAATAATGGTTGTTATTATACTTTTTTCCTAATTATAAAGATAATAGAAATAATTTAAGCAATATAGAAAGTGTAGAAAATAATAAAATCACTTGAATTCTCACCACTACAAGGTGGCCTTTTATATTTTGTTTAATATTCTTATATGAATGTCATCTGACTTTTTCTCTAATTTTATATTGATAGAATATTAGACATGTTGTTTTAACCAGCATTTTCCACCAGGGAAATATTAGAAATGTTTTCACCTCAGGTAACAAAGATACACCTGTTTTAAGGCCCACATACTAATCCATTGGACCAGCAAGTCCTCGATCAATCAGTTATTTTCACAAGAAAAAATGTACTTCCTTGCTGTCTTTATGGACACATTTGTTTACTTTAATTAATAATTGGAATTCTATTCTCTTTTAGCTATGGCCAAAATCTCAGATTTCCATAAAATCTATTTATTCTATTTTAAAATTATAATTTTGAGTTGTACATTGGTAGAATTACACTCAGACATGAAAACTGAAAATATCAGGGCAATGGAAAATGTGAAGAAGTATGTGAAGTGCTCAGAAAATTCTTAAATGTATTTTATGAATAACCTTTTATCCTTACTTAACTTTAATCTGATGCTCTGCTAAAAGTGTCCATAATTGATATGGATTTTGAGTTTTATCTCCACTTCTTTTCCTTACCAGTCCCTCAGAGATTAGGGTAAGCAATAAACTAGAAAATCTTGGTTAATCTACATTTTGGGCAGTCAGTTGCCAAAAACTAAATTTGGAGTGAAGTGTTTGTATTTACATAGTGTTTGAAAAATTAAGAGAAACTCCATATAGGCGCTGACATTACCATTTTATTTTTTGTTCCTCCCTTGATCCTTCTACAGTGCTACCCTCATAAAAACTCAGATCCTTTATCAGCCTTGTATTCTTCACTGTCTAAACTTCTTTGTAGCCTACTCAAGGACATTGTTCTTTCAATATTCCCTTCTACCTCTCAAATCATCAAATTTTCCGTCTTTACTGAATTATTCTCACAAATACATAAATATGAATTTTTCTCTTATCTTAAAAATGTTTCTTCTTACCCATTTTCAACTGTACCTACCACAGCATTTCTTGGCAATCAAAAGATTTATCTTTACTTCCTGATTTCAATTTTTCTTCCTTTTTGCTTTAAAGCAATCTAATCAGACTTTCTCCTCACAAGTCTTCTTGAGGTCGCCAGTGACCTTCATGATCTTAAATATGATGGTCAATTCTCATTCCTCATCTTACTTGATCTGTCAGGATCATTTGGTACATTTGATCACTCCACTTCCTTACCTGGTGGCTCAGTAATAAAAGAATCCACCTGCAATGCAGGAGACACAGGAGACACATGTTCGATCCCTGGGTCAGGAAGATCCCCTAGAGAAGAAAATGGCAACCCACTCCAGTATGCTTGCCTAGACAATCCCACAGACAAAGGAGCCTGGTGGGCTACAGTCCATGGGGTCGCAAAGAGCCAAACGTGAATGAGCGAATGAGCAACTCAGCAACTGAGCACGCATTCACTTTCTTAATAAATGTTCTTCACTTAGTTTCCAGAATGCCATTTTCTCTTAGCTTCTTCCCATCCTTTCTGGTTATTCCTTCTCAGTCTCCTTGTCTGGATCCTCTTCTTCCTGATTTCTTAATTTGGAATATTAGACTTTTTCTCTTTTTCTCCTCCTCTTTGTCTACACTTATAGCCTTAAAAACATCTCTATGGTAATTACTCTCATATTCACACCTCGAGGACCATTTGTCTTCCAGACTTAACTTCCAGAATGTTCCAGACTTAACATTCACATATCCATGGATATTTCCACTAAATGTGAGTACCACTCAAACTCAACGTGTCCAGAAGTGAACTCCTGATTTCCTTACCCATCTACAATCCTGCTTCACTAATCTCAGCTCTGGCCACTCTATCCCTGCTGTTGTTTACAAAAACTAGAAAGCCATCTTTGACTACTTTTATTCTTTCACACCCCGTGTCTAATCTTTTAAGAAATCTTATTAGCTCTAACTTCAAAATATACTCAGAATCCTCCCATTTCTCATCCCTTCCACTGAGTCACTAGAACCTCTAAATCAGTTTTCTACTATCCTCATCTTCTCAGAGTCTACTGTCAACAAATAAACCAGTGTGAGCTTCTTAAAACTTGGATCATACAGCGGTAGGTGGTACTTCTCTCCTTTAAAGCCTGACATAGCTCCCGTTCGTACTCAGAGTAAAAACTACAGTCCATGCGATGGCTACAAGGCTAAGACCTTCCATTTCTTCTTGACTTCCCCTACTCCCTTGTTCAGTCTCTGACAATCACAGCAGGTTCTTTGCTACTCCTCACTTATGCTAGGAGCTCCCCTATCTTGAAACCTTTCACTTGGATATTCCTTTTACCTGGAACATTCTTCCTCCAGATATCTGAATCGACAACACTTTTGTCTCCTTTAAGTTTTTGACTAAATTTCACCTTCTAAATGAAGCCTACCATGACCACCTTATTTAGTATGTCTCCCATCTTTGGCATTTCCTATCTGCCTATCCTCCTCTGCTTTGTATTGTGTGTGTGTTCCATGGTATTTATATTTGAGTATATTTACTTAAAAATTAAATTTTTGTTTAGTTTCTTTGCTCTCACTAGAATATAATCTTTGAATATATCTTTAGGGACAGGGATCTTTGTATGTTGTGAGTGGTAGGATTACGGGTAGTTATCCTATTATTAAAATTATTAATAGAATAACTAAATACAAGCATATCATGAATACCAATGATGAGAATATGACACAAATGGATAGATTTTTGTTAATTCCATTCTATGCATATAAGATTCTCAAAATTGAAAAGAAGAACCAGGGTGAAAGGAAGACTACTGACATAAGAGGAAACAGTGTAAACTTGGCATTTCTATTTATAGTTCATAAAAATTCCCTACTCTAAGGGGGACGACAGAGGATGAGATGGCTGGATGGCATCACCGACTCGATGGACATGAGTTTGAGTAAACTCCAGGAGTTGGTGATGGACAGGGAGGCCTGGCGTGCGGCGATTCATGGGGTCACAAAGAGTCGGACACGACTGAGCGACTGAACTGAACTGAACTGAAGAGCTTTTGAGAGAGGAGTGATGAAACTACAAATGTTGCTGTTTGAGTCTTCATTTCAGATTGGTTAACGATTATGCTAATTTTAGGATAAAAAGGGAGCATTTTGGGTTTTAAAATAAACATGTATACATCATTAGCCCATCTCATTAGCACTTCTGAACTTTGCCTTCAGCTGTAGCTGATTAGCAACTAAAAACATCAAGGTTTATTTTGAGAATTTTGAAGACTACTCTAAGGCCTTGAAATAATTAGTTGCTCAAGTCCTCATTAAGAAATAGAGCATATACAAAGCTATAAGACTTGGCTAGTCAAGAAAGCAAAATGCTTTTGAGCATTTTATTCAGTTAGGTAAATGAGCATGCTTTGTTCCAATTGGTTAACCAAATGTTTAAAGTATGGCAGAAGGAATGAAAATTTCCCCAGCTGGAGGAGGGTAGAGGAGGGTGATGAGATGTCAGGTCCACATAAAACTACTTTGTTGCAAAGACTAGTTGCTTATGTCCACTGACTTTGCTGCCAATTATTCTTAGTAAAAAAAGAATAGTCTTTGAGGGCCTTTTTTTTTTTGAGGGCTTATTTTTTAAAAAATATTGCTTAATTTCAGCATTTGATGAGGCAACTAATTATTGAAAGAAATCTTAAAGAACATTAATTTAAATGTTGGCTGTAAAATAAGAGAAATATTTAGGTATGAAAAAGTGAGGGTTAATTTCTAATTTTGATTAAGCTTTAAAAAGTAAGGCTGAGGTTTTGGGGGGCCCCAAATAAAATACTTTTTCCTACTGCTCATGGTGTTCTCAAGGCAAGAATGCTGAAGTGGTGTGCCATTCCCTTCTCCAGGAAAGTCTGGCATGCTGCAGTCCATGGAGTCATAAAGAGTCAGACACGAATGAGTGAATGAACAACAAAATAAAATACTCTCTTCTGCTTTATGAGGGTAGACTGAAGTGTCAGACAGGTGTAGATCAAAAATGCCAGCTTCATTACTAATCAAAATTTGGTCTGAAGAAAGCACTTTGATTCGCAGCCACAATATCCTTTCTAAGGTGCATGCACGCTCCAGTCACTCAATCAGGTCTGAACCTTTGGTGACCCCCATGGAGGTGGCATGCCAGGCTCCTCTGTCTATGAGATTTCCCAGGCAAGAATACTGGAATTGGTTGCTATTTCCTCCTCCAGGGGATCTTCAAGACCCAGGGGTCGAACCCAAGTCTCCTGTGTCTCCTGCGTTGGCAGGCAGATTCTTTACCACTGAGCCCTGGGAGCCCCATCCTTCCTAACACTGCCCCACTGTTAGACATACTTACTCATCTGACATAAGCAATGCTTGATAACACAGACCTCTCTCATGGATCAGGATGTTTTACCACATGATATGGAGCAGACAGGGAAGGCAGGGTCCTTGCGTAAAGGACTCCAGAAAGAGAGAAAACAAAGAAAAGCCTGAATAAACTTGTTCAGTGACTTCTTCCCCCATCCGCCAATTAGACCAATTAATTCTCCTCCCTTAAGGAGGGATAAGTCGAGGTGGAACGCAAGGCTAACTGGTTTCTGCAATTATAGCTAAAGTCTCCCCAGCTGGAAACAAGAGGAATGGCCGACAGACCCGCCTGCTACACCAACACACTTAACTCGTCACATATGTGTGATCTATTATGTTAATAGCAATTATTCCATGTGTTTCAAAGTGTGTGTGTTAGGGGAGGAGGGGGAATGGGGATTATTAAATTTCAAAATCTCCACCTCCATTTTTCAGGTAATTGCACAGAGAGTTGCAAATCCGGGACTCATACATTGTCGTCGTGCACAGTGCTGTGAATTAACATGAGTGGATGGCCCAGCCATGGGTGCAGGAGAAACAAGAAAATGCAGCTGTGGTTTCATTGATGAGCGGAGGTCAGAATGCGGAGATCCCCACGGCCTCTGCTGAAGGCGGCGCTGCTGCCATCTGCTGGTCGGTGCGCAGGAGCGCCCCATACAGATAGGAGTCAGTTCCAACTCTGTCCCTCCCACTTAGGAGGCATTATGCTAGGCGCCAGGTAGGGGCATCCAAAGATCACAGACGGTTTCTCTGCCCCCAGGAAGCCGGGAATTTAACAGGGGAGAGACACCTCGCTCAGGAGGCTGTGATATTCTGGCTCTAATGGGAGAGCCATGAGACGGTATCACCAGGCAAGGATTTACGAAGAGGTGACGAGAGTATGTCGGAAGCAAAGGTAGTGGCTCAGCAGGGCGAGATGGGGAAAAGGGAATTCCAAGTGGATGCTACTTCAAACAACTTAATTCTCCTGGCTCATGGAGGGGCTCATGAAATTTCCTCCTCTTTTTAGAAATAATCTTTTATTTCTCTCTTGTGATTGGCCTTTCCTTAGTTTATAATTGTTCTCATCCATGGATCAGACTTTTACTAATATAGACACTAACAGTGGAAGTTAGGGGTATTGTATAGCTAGCATGCTGTGTCTGTCCCTCACAATGCTCTGATTGGGTATCTCCTATGCTCTGCCTGCAAACCAGGAGGAGACTTTATTTCAGGGAATGTCTTTGGTCTGTGGTTTATCGTAGCATAAGTTTATGAGGTTGAGTTTTACAAATTCAATTTTAATCAGATATTATTTTTGTCCTAAGAAAACTCTAAATACCACAAATAAAGCTTTCATCAGTTTAGAAACCACCTATAACTCACAAGTGTAATTAGGGTTAGATGATGCTGAGATTTCACACGATCCCTGCTCAACACTTGTGATTTTATATTCTATGCCTCTAGTGCCTGAATAGTGGTCAGCTAGATATTTTCCTGTTATAAGCTGTGGTATGTTGAGGACCCAGCAAGTTAAAGAGTAATAACTTTTGATTTGGCAACAGCAGAATCAAGTGAAATCCTTGCCAGCATTAAGTTTGACACATGGCTGATGATATTTTCAGGTCTCTCTCAGATATGAATGTACAGTGGAGCTATTCTGCCTGAATTTCGTTTGACTTTCCTGTGGTCATCAAAATGGCTGTCTTTCAATCTTTGTGTCAGTGGAGTTTGGCTTGTGTGGAACTTGAGAGATCAACCTGTCTAATACAACGAAGTTTGTGATTCCACTGGGCCCTGTCATAAAGATCAGTTTTGAAACCTGCCAAACTTAGTGAAATTGGCTGATTCTGGGGCTAGAGCTTACTGCATACTTTTGGACAATGCCTGCACATATGTTTAAAATAACCTCTTGTTTCAAATACACTTGTGTTTAAGACTCCTTCAGTAAAGGATTTGTAACAGTAAATAAATACAATGGAAAACAAGTTTAAACAAATGTTTTAAATTTACTTATCCATTTAGTGCTTGAAATACTCTATTTCTCTTCCAAAGCTCCATTTCCACCATCTCTTCTTTTTAAATCCAAATGTTCATAACATTAATTTAGAAGATGTGTAAAGCTAGGCCAAGGAAAAGGAGTCAAAACTATAAAATCCAGTTAGAAAATGTAAGGAAATGAGCCAAATTGGAAGCAAAGCCAGTACCCAGGGCAATGTGGAAATATTGGACAAAGACCCAGCCTTGGAGATGGAGCAGACTGAAAGTGATGACATCTTCTTGTTGAGCCACAAAGAGACACAATATTATCCTGGCCTTGGATAGCTTACAGTTTATTTGAAGAGATACGGCTTGTTCTGATGAAAATAAACAGTAACACAAAATAGCAGGTGTTGAGCCTGTGAGTAGGGTAGCAGCAGGTGTACAACATCAAGGGCTATGTGGTAAGGAATAGATTATGAGGAGGGTAGGGTTTAATGTAGGTCTTCCTCTCTCTCAGTTGTTATTTTTAAGTTAGGAAGTATTATAAACGTGGGAAGTGTTTGTGTGCATGCTCAATCGTGTCTGACTCTTTGTCACTCCATGGTATTGTAGTCCACCAGGCTCCTCTGTCCACGGAATTTTCCAGGCATGCATGCTGAAGTGGGTTGCCATTTCCTTCTCCAGGGGATCTTCCTAAGTTGAGAATGGAACCCATGTCTTTTGCATCTCCTGCATTGACAGGTGAATTGCCTACCACTGAGCTACCTATTTCTGCTTTATTGACTATGCCAAAGCCTTTGTGTGGATCACAATAAACTGTGGAAAATTCTGAAAGAGATGGGAACACCAGACCACCTGACCTGCCTCTTGAGAAACCTATATGCAGGTTAGGAAGCAACAGTTAGAACTGGACATGGAAAAACAGACTGGTTCCAAATAGGAAAAGGAGTACATCAAGGCTGTATATTGTCACCCTGCTTATTTAACTTATATGCAGAGTACATCATGAGAAACGCTGGGCTGGAAGAAGCACAAGCTGGATTCAAGATTGCCGGGAGAAGTATCAATAACCTCAGATATGCAGATGACACCACCCTTATGGCAGAAAGTGAAGAACTAAAGAGCCTCTTGATGAAAGTGAAAGAGAAGAGTGAAAAAGTTGGCTTAAAGCTCAACATTTAGAAAACTAAGATCATGGTATCTGGTCCCATCACTTCACGGGAAATAGATGGGGAAACAGTAGAAGCAGTGTCAGACTTTATTTTGGGGGGGCTCCAAAATCACTGCAGATGGTGACTGCAGCCATGAAATTAAAAGACGCATACTCCTTGGAAGAAACGTTATGACCAACCTATATAGCATATTAAAAAGCAGAGACATTACTTTGCCAACAAAGGTCCGTCTAGTCACGGCTATGGTTCTTCCAGTGGTCATGTATGGATGTGAGAGTTGGACTATGAAGAAAGCTGAGCACCAAAAAATTGATGCTTTTGAACTGTGGTGTTGGAGAAGACTCTTGAGAGTCCCTTGGACTGCAAGGAAATCCAACCAGTCCATCCTAAAGGAGATCAGTCCTGGGTGTTCATTGGAAGGACTGATGTTGAAGCTGAAACTCCCGTACTTTGGCCACCTGATGCGAAGAGTTGACTCATTGAAAAAGATCCTGATGCTGGGAGGGATTGGTGGCAGGAGGAGAAGGGGACGACAGAGGATGAGATGGCTGGATGGTATCACCGACTCGATGGACATGAGTTTGGGTAAACTCCGGGAGTTGGTGATGGACAGGGAGGCCTGGCGTGTTGCGATTCATGGGGTCGCAAAGAGTCGGACACGACTGAGCAACTGAATTAAACTGAACTGAGTCACCTGAGTAGCCCCAAAGATACTAATTATCTCACAATAACTATCATTTGTTAAATACTATGCGTCAGCTATTGTGGTCAAGTGATTTATATACATTATTTTACTCAATCTTTGCAATTTTCTATGACTTAAATACTAATTTCCCCCAAAATTACAAATGGCAACTTCAGGTACCCAAAGTCACATAACTTCTACGGGACAGAGCCCAGATTCAAAGCAAAACATGCCTGATTTCAAAGCCCTAACTTTAAACCATGCTATTAGTGTCATTGTATAGCTAATGAACAATTATCTGCATGTTCTAAAAAGATGGTCAAGGTTATGATACAGAGAATTTCATTCCTATCATGAAGCATATGTTAGTTTGGAAAGAAATTCCTGAGATGATAATTGTAAAAACTAACAAACATGGAACAAAATGTCAAATGTAAAAAGAATAATATAATAAACCTATACATTGTGTTTACAGTTATATCAAAACTCTGTATGCATATAGACAAAACCCTGGTATAGAAGTTTAAAAGAAAAATAGTTTTCTTGGAATGAAACAAGTCATAGTTAATTTTTTATTTAAAATTTTTAGTGTTGAAATTTTGCCATTAAGATTTTTATAAATTAAATTAGAAATTAAAGCTATTAAACTAATTCAGTGAAAGAAATATAAAGCTTGGTGCTGGAAACCAATCATTCTCAAATGAAAATTACAACTTGTTTTAAACAGGAGATCGCTTTGGGAGGTCAGGACATAATGGAAACTCTTAAGCTGACAAAGTTTAGCTTATGAGGGTGAATTTTCAATTGTTTTACTAGGAAATGTTTATTTTTCCTCTTCAGAAATTTGCATTAAAGTTGCTATTTCAGGAGATAACAATGCTTGTAGAACAGGGTCTCACCCTGCTCCCTCCCCCTTTTCATGTCTCCCTGTGTCCCACCCAACTCCATTTTGACAAATAAGCACCTTTCTTTCTTGCTGAGTTCTCCTCCACCACACCTCTTATCTAGAAACTCTACTTGACTTCTAGGGCTCAGAAAGGAACAAGAGCTTTTTCCAAAGGAAGAGGGAAATGGTGTGAATTTTTTTTTTTAAGGCCATAACAGTTTCTTGAGAGTGAGAACTGCTTAATGGTTCTACTTACTTGGCAGAGATATAGTTCAAAGCTCTCAATGAAGCTGGAATTTGAATCCAAAGTTACAAATACAATTTACTGTTTTGCTTTTCCATAGGGATAGTGAAAAACTAAATCTTCTTATACTTCTCTTTTTAACTGACCCACCTAATTGAGTTGCTCTCTATTGTCTCTGCAATTATTCTGCCTTACGCCTACTCCGCTGAGAAGGTCTAAGCACCAGGTACAGTCTAGCATATCTCCCGCACTTCTTTCTGATTCATCTACAGCCAAATCTGTACATGCAAATAGTACTTATTGCTGGAACAGTGTGTTTTAATAGATATTATGCACACTGGTGAAATGTGTGCAAAAATGAAAGTTGTAGAAAACAGTTGAATAGTCTTTTGAGAAGCATATGGGTATGTAGATAAAAGGAATGGTAATGAATTACTTGTGGAAGAGAGGTTTCTAAACAAGCTTTAGAAAGATTATGTGCTCAGATTGCATTGAAAGTTTAAGTTTTTGCTTTATTTTAAAGAAACTCAAACTGAAGGTTTTAGAACGAGTGCAATAAAACTATTATTTACCATACATCCAAAGAATGGCTTAGACTCTACATAAAAACATTTGCTTATGAAGGTACACATATTTTAAGTTAAAATGGAAATCTTTAGCGTATGTAATTTTAATTATGATTCCCCAATGTAACTGACTTTTAAGAAAATTTTTAACTGACCAATTCCCAGTTTTATAGATAAGGGATTGAGAGAGTTTTGACTGTATCAGTATCACCTTGTATTTCAGTTGGAAAGGCACAGCACGGTCAGTGGCAAAATCAGAAGTAAAGAGTTTGCTATTTTGAAAGATCCCTAATAATTTCGAACTTCTTTGAGAGTTTTATTTATTTACTTTTGCTTCTATTCCATTTTATGCTTAAAATACTAAGTCTGTTTTATTCCTCCTTGTTCATTAATTCGAACTGCCCTTCTTCTATGGTAGAGACTAGCTGTTGAACAAGTATGTATTCTCCCCATTCTTTTTCAAACTGGCCCAGAGTTTTCAGCGGCCCATACTGCCCTATAGTTAAAAGAAAGATCATATTTCCCAACCTTTATTGCTGCTGGGTATGACCAGGTATAATAGTTTTTATGGCTGTTGTAACAAATTGGCACAAATGTAGTAGCTGAGAATAACACAAATTTGTTATATCCTGGTTCTGCCGTTCAGAAGTCTGAACTTGGTTACTCTACTCCAGATTTTACAAAGCAAAAATCGAGGTGTCACAGTGACTGTGTTCTCATTTGAAAGGCTCTGGGGAAGGATTCATACCCGGATTCACTCAGGTTGTTGGCAGGATCTAATTCCTTGGTTTTGTAGGACCAGAGCCCTGTTTCCTTGCCTGCCGTCAGCTTCAGGCTGCTCTTTGCACCTTGAGGCCTCTCACTGGTCATTGCGTGTGGGTCCCTGCATCTCAGGGCCAGTAGAGGTGTTGTGTTTAGAACCATGCTGGGAATGTCTGATTTCCCCTTATACCCTGGCCTGCTTTTGCCTCCAGCTGGAGAAAGTGCTTCACTTTTTACTGGCTTGTATGATTAAGTCGGCCCCACCTGAATAATCTCACTATTTTAAGATCTGTAACCTTAATTACATTGGCAAAGTCCCATTTGCCATTTAATTTAACATAGTCACGTATTGCAGGGATTGTGAGTAGACATTTTGGGGGAGCCATTCCATCTACCAGAGTCCGTGATTATGGAGTTCTGGCTGATGAATGGAAATGGAGATGTTGTATAGGACTCATGGAAGTTCCCTTTGAGAAGAGATTCCTTTTTCATTCTGTGCTCATCCTGCTACTGAGAGAGCAAGGCAGCCTCCTTGAAGCTGGAGTCAAGGACCACACACCCCAGGGATGGGAGAGGGGAAACTGGAAGGGGCTGAATACTTTTGAAAAGTTATTTTGTTAGTCCAGTTTGGCTCTGTCTGTGTTTCTTTCACATGAGAGAGAAATAATTTCTCCTTAAATCCCTGTTATTCAAATTTTTCTATTATATGTCATTGAACCTACTACTGAAATATATGCCCTCCAAACTTTGCAACATTTTCTTACCTCATTACAGTATCTAGCACAGATTGACAAAATTAAATGTATCTGGCTTCTGAATTCATTGCGATTCATGGGGTCGCAAAGAGTCGGATACGACTGAGCGACTGAACTGAACTGAACTGAATATGAGTAATAGATATTATCCAAGATTTTTGTAAATTATAGATAAGAAAATGGTTGGATGCTGTCACCCACTCAAACAGGAGTTTGAGCAAACTCTGGGAGATAGTGAAGGACAGGGAAGCCTGGTGTGTTGCTGTCCACGGGGTCGCAAAGAGTCAGACACAACTGAGCAACTGAACAACAGCAACAACAAGGTTTTTGAAATTACATATTTATATATAGTTATAAAAATATTTATTACTTATGAAATAAATTCACTTTTCTTAGTAATAGCTAATTCTTTTTTTCCCTGTGTTCAAAATGTCATTCCATGCATTTCAGTTCAGTTATTTTTCCATTAGAGTCAAAAAGAGAGGAAAGTTTGACTCCACGTCTGAAGCTGAAACTAACAGGAAGTACCCCATTTTAGTCTTAAAGGACACATTCAAAGTTTAAGAAAGAAATACTAAGACTTAATGAACTACACATTATCATAAATCTTATTTAATCAACTGCTTTCCATATTATCTTAAAATACTTTCTTATAAGATAAACCTTAAAAGAATGTGAATTATCCCCAATTAAACAATACATACTATACATTTGTCTTGTTTATTTTGGAAACTTCGATAGCTTTCAGGAATTCAGATCTTCTTCAAGATTGATTATGTAGGACATTTCTGATGGTATTTCCATAGGCTTATATGGATATATATCTGTAAATTATAGATAAGAAAAAAGAATTGTTTCTTAAATTTAGACCCTGATAACAAATAATTTTTTAAAATATTGCTGCACTACTTTGCTATCTCAATTAAATGTTATTTTAAACATTAATCATAAACAGCATTTTAAGGATGCTTTTTATTTTTTATTATCTTATTAAATAAGCTTTTAATTTTTTTTATTTGTTGTTCCTATCTTTTTGACTGTACCCAACCTAATGGGTATAAAGTGATTTTTTTTTTGGTGTTTTATTTTTTTTTCATTTATTTTTATTAGTTGGAGGCTAATTACTTTGCAATATTGTAGTGGGTTTTGTCATGCATTGACATGAATCAACCATGGATTTACATGTATTCCCCATCCCGATCCCCCCTCCCACCTCCCTCTCTACCCGATCCCTCTGGGTCTTCCCAGTACACCAGGCCTGAGCACTTGTCTCATGCATCCAACCTGGGCTGGTGATCTGTTTCACTATACATAATATACATGTTTTGATGCTGTTCTCTCGAAACATCCCACCCTCGCCTTCTCCCACAGAGTCCAAAAGTCTGTTCTGTACATCTGTGTCTCTTTTTCTGTTTTGCATATAGGTTATCATTACCATCTTTCTAAATTCCATATATATGTGTTAGTATGCTGTAATGGTCTTTATCTTTCTGGCTTACTTCACTCTGTATAATGGGCTCCAGTTTCATTAGAACTAATTCATTTGAACTAATTCATCTCATTAGAACTAATTCAAATGAATTCTTTTTAACGGCTGAGTAATATTCCATGGTGTATATGTACCACAGCTTCCTTATCCATTCATCTGCTGATGGGCATCTAGGTTGCTTCCATGTCCTGGCTATTATAAACAGTGCTGCGATGAACATTGGGGTACACGTGTCTCTTTCAGATCTGGTTTCCTCGGTGTGTATGCCCAGAAGTGGTATTGCTGGGTCATATGGCAGTTCTATTTCCAGGTTTTTAAGGAATCTCCACACTGTTCTCCATAGCGGCTGTACTAGTTTGCATTCCCACCAACAGTGTAAGAGGGTTCCCTTTTCTCCACACCCTCTCTAGCATTTATTGCTTGTAGACTTTTGGATAGCAGCCATCCTGACTGGCATGTAATGGTACCTCATTGTGGTTTTGATTTGCATTTCTCTGATAATGAGTGATGTTGAGCATCTTTTCATGTGTTTGATAGCCATCTGTATGTCTTCTTTGGAGAAATGTCTGTTTAGTTCTTTGACCCATTTTTTGATTGGGTCATTTATTTTTCTGGAATTGAGCTTCAGGAGTTGCTTGTATATTTTTGAAATTAGTCCTTTGTCTGTTGCTTCGTTTGCTATTATTTTCTCCCAATCTGAGGGCTGTCTTTTTACCTTGCTTATAGTTTCCTTTGTTGTGCAAAAGCTTTTAAGTTTCATTAGGTTCCATTTGTTTATTTTTGCTTTTATTTCCAATATTCTGGGAGGTGGGTCATAGAGGATCCTGCTGTGATTCATGTTGGAGAGTGTTTTGCCTATGTTCTCCTCTAGGAGTTTTATAGTTTCTGATCTTACATTTAGATCTTTAATCCATTTTGAGTTTATTTTTGTGTATGGTGGTAGAAAGTGATCTAGTTTCATTCTTTTACAAGTGGTTGACCAGTTTTCCCAGCACCACTTGTTAAAGAGTTTGTCTTTTTTCCATTGTATATCCTTGCCTCCTTTGTCAAAGATAAGGTGTCCATAGGTTCATGGATTTATCTCTGGGCTTTCTATTCTGTTCCATTGATCTATATTTCTGTCTTTGTGCCAGTACCATACTGTCTTGATGACTGTGGCTTTGTAGTAGAGTCTGAAGTCAGGCAAGTTGATTCCTCCAGTTCCATTCTTCTTTCTCAAGATTACTTTGGCTATTCGAGGTTTTTTGTATTTCCATACAAATTGTGAAATTATTTGTTCTAGTTCTGTGAAAAATACCGTTGGTAGCTTGATAGGGTTTGCATTGAATCTATAGATTGCTTTGGGTAGAATAGCCATTTTGACAATATTGATTCTTCCAATCCATGAACACGGTATGTTTCTCCATCTGTTTGTGTCCTCTTTGATTTCTTTCATCAGTGTTTTATAGTTTTCTATGTATAGGTCTTTTCTTTCATTAGGTAGATGTACTCCTAAGTATTTTATTCTTTTTGTTGCAATGGTGAATGATATTGTTTCCTTAATTTCTCTTTCTGTTTTCTCATTGTTAGTGTATAGGAATGCAAGGGATTTCTGTGTGTTAATTTTATATCCTGCAACTTTACTATATTCATTGATTAGCTCTAGTAATTTTCTGGAAGAGTCTTTAGGGTTTTCTATGTAGAGGATCATGTCATCTGCAAACAGCGAGAGTTTCACTTCTTCTTTTCCTATTTGGATTCCATTTACTTCTTTTTCTGCTCTGATTGCTGTGACCAAAACTTCCAACACTATGTTGAATAGTAGTGGTGAGATTGGGCACCCTTGTCTTGTTCCTGATTTTAGGGGAAATGCTTTCAATTTTTCACCATTGAGAGTAATGCTTGCTGTGGGTTTGTCATATATAGCTTTTATTATGTTGAGGTATGTTCCTTCTATTCCTGCTTCTGGAGAGTTTTAATCATAAATGGGTGTTGAATTTTGTCAAAGGCTTTCTCTGCATCTATTGAGATAATACATGGTGTTTTATTAGTGCTATTGTAGGAGTCTTCAGCATTCTGAGCTACCAAAAAGGTTAACCAATTAAACAAGATAGACATTTATTCATATGCAACTTGCGTCTGCCTTCTCTCTTTTTAAGAATCTGTCCCTCTGTCCAACCAACATAGAAAGAGGCTAACATATTCCACAGCAGTATCTTTCTACAACAACAGAAAGGGAGTAGTAGATAAATATATTTTCCTTTGGCCCCAAATAAGCCCATTGACCATAGAAGTTATTGTTTTTAATTGAAAAATAATGCTGGAAACCTTTTTTGTCTTCATTTAGCTTTAGAGCATCTTCTCTCAGCAAAGTACTTCTAACTTTATTTTTTCTGAAATGATCAAGAGTTTTTGATATTGAATTTAGATTTTCTGACTAATAGCTCTAGTTTTGTGTAGCTTTTTGGATTTATCTTTGGCCACAGCAGCACCTCTTTGTAGAGTTTATATAGTTTTGTGTGCTCACTAGAGATCACCATGTTTAGGCAAGGAAGTTTGTTTAGATCAATGCTTCTTAAACTTCTTCATATCAGGATCTCTTTACACTCTTAACACTATCGAAGATGAGTAAGACTTCCTGTATTAAACAAATTAAAAAATACTGTTGTAAAAGAGGACTATAATGTGTACCAATTTTTTGTGTTTACAAGTACGCAAAAGGAAAACTCTGAAATTTTTATGAATGATAATAATGTTACAAAGATTATAGAAGAAATAAAGTGAAGAAAGCTAGTATGGGCACTGAAGTACTGAGAAAATACTGAATTACTATCTGAAAATGCACATAAGTATACTCAAAAGCAACCATCTAAGAAAAGTTTTTAAAAAAGAATGCACAGCAATTCATTTCATTAGCTAGCACAGCAATGATATTATTACATGTATAGTTTCTCTAAACTACATTGTTCGCATAAGCAAATACAAAATTAAATAAAGTCTTGTGGTGGCTTAGTAGCTAAGATGTGTCTGACTCTTGCAACATCGTGGACTATAGCCCACCAGGCTCCTCTGTCCATGGGCTCTCCCAGGCAAGAATACTGATGTGTGTTGCCATTTCCTCCTTCAGGGGATCTTCCTGACCCAGGAACTGAATCTGCATCTCCTGCGTTGCAGGAGGTCTCTTGCGTTGCAAGTGGATACTTTACCAACTGAGCCACCAGGAAAGCCCATAAATAATGTCTTAGTGTTATTAGGAAAAATAGTTTCGGTTTTGTAGCTGCTGCTGCTAAGTCGCTTCAGTCGTGTCTGATTCTTAGCGACCCCATAGACAGCAGCCCTCCAGGCTCCCCCATCCCTGGGATTCTCCAGGCAAGAACACTGGAGTGGGTTGCCATTTCCTTCTCCAATGCATGAAAGTGAAAAGTGAAAGTGAAGTCGCTCAGTCGTGTCTGACTCAGCGACCCCATGGACTGCAGCCCACCAGGCTCCTCCGTCCATGGGATTTTCCAGGCAAGAGTACTGGAGTGGGGTGCGATTGCCTTCTCCGGGTTTTGTGACTACATGAATGCAATTCAGGGACCCCTCGGTGATTATGGACCATGCTTTGAGAACCACTAGTTTAGATGTTATCTCTCTTTAGATGATATATAATGTAATTATATAAAGTTGTAGGGACAGATTATTAGTTTTAGGAATCTCCCATCTTTTTTGAGCAATATTTTCCTTGAAAATCTAAAGCCATAAGATCCTATTTTTTCCCCTGCTCCTTACCTGTTTTAAATCAACTTTCATAAAGTTTAGGGTAGAAAATAATCATAGACTTAGAATTGCTGAGAATCTTAATTAAAAGAAATTTTAACATGTTCCATAGCATTCCTGATGGTCACCCAGAATTTCTGCTTGAATATCTCTGTGCCTGTGTGTCTCCTGAGGATTCATATCCCTTACTATTGTGAGTACGGTGACTTTTTCATCACCTTCTTAATTTCATAAACTAAGCTATACAGTGATGGTTGTAGCAGGCAGTGGAAATAACCTTGCATCTTGGCTGCTAGCATGGAGTTCTTTTTGTTTTTAGCTTAAAACTGCTATTTTATAGTTAATATTTAGAATTGTGTATCAAGGATAACTACAAAAAAAAAAAACTTCATAGGTTTTCTCATCAGCAGTGTTACAATAAATACACAGAGGATAGTTTTAGAAAATGTGTTGGAAATGTATAATATAGCTCTTTCCACCTGCCCTCATGAGTAAGTCTCTGCTTCATAACTTCTTAGGAAAAGACTACTTTACCTTAGTAGGAATCTATGTCTCAGAGAGATGTACCATCAGACAGCTTGAGTTCAGGAAGTGGTTAGCTATTTGTTTAATATTTAGTGATATTGAGCGTCTTTTCATGTGCCTTTTGGCCAACTGTATGACTTCTTTAAAGAGATGTCTCTTTAGATCTTCTATGTATTTTTTAATTGGGTTTATTTATTTTTTTAAATTTTATTTTATTAGTTGGAGGTTTATTTTTTTTTAATGAGCTACATGAGCTGTTTGTATATTCTGGAGCTTAATCCCTTGTTGGTTGTTTCATTTGCAAATATTTTCTCCCACTCTATGGGTTGTCTTTGTTTTGCTTATGGTTTCCTTTGCCATGCAGGAGCTTTTAAGTTTAATTAGGTCCCTTTTGCTTATATTTTTATTTTCATTTATCTCAGAGGTGGGTCCAAAAAGAAGTTATGGCAATTTATATGTTTTCCTCTAATAGTTTTATAGTGTCCAGTCTTGCATTTAGGTCTTTGATCCATTTTGAGTTTGTTTTTGTGTGTGTTGTTAAGAGACTGTCCTACTTTAATTTTTTTTCTTTTTCTTTTTTTGTGCACAGAACAGTCCACTTTTCCCACCACCATTTATTGAAGAGACTGTCTTTTCTCCAATGTATACTCTTGCCTCCTTTGTCAAAGATTATTTGAACATAGGTATGTGAGTTTATTTCTGGGCTTTCTATCCTATTCCATAAATCAATATTTCTGTTTTTGTGTCAGTATTGTGCTATTTTGATTACTGTAGCTTTGTAGTATAGTCTGAAGTCAAAGATTCCTCCAGCTCCATTTTTCTTTCTCAAGATTTTTTCATGTATTTGGGGACTTTTGTATGTCCATCTAAATTTTACAATTTTTTGTTCTAGTTCTATGAAAAATGACATTGGTGATTTGATAGTGATTGCATTGGGTAGATTACCTTAGGAAGTATATTTTTAACAATGTTGATTTTTCCAATTCAAGTATATGGTTTATCCTTTCATCTGTGTCATCTCCAGCTTCTTTCATCAGCTTCTTATAGTTTTCAGAGTAGAGGTCTTTTGTATACTTAGGTAGGTTTATTCCTAGGTATATTTTATTCTTTTTGATGTGATGGTAAATGGCATTGCTTGCTTAATTTTTCTCTCTGATCTTTGGTTTTTGGTGTATAGGAATGCAAAATATTTCTGTGTATTAATTTTAAATCCTGAAACTTCACTGATGAGCTCTGATAATTTTCTGGTAGACTCTAGGATTTTTAATGTATAGTATCATGCCATCTTCAAACACTGACAGTTTTACTTATTCTTTTCCAATTTGGATTACTTTTATTTCTTTTTTTCTCTGATCACCACGGCTAGGACTTCCAAATGCTTCCCTGATGGCTCAGACAGTGAAACTTCCAAAACTGTGTTCAAAAAAGTGTGACAATGAACATCCTTGCTCTGATTCCTATCTTAGAAGGAATGCTTTCAACTTTTCACCATTGAGAATGATGTTGGCTGTGGGTTTGTCATGTATAGCCTTTATTACGTCGAGGTAATTTCCACTGTGCTCATTTTCTGGCAAGTTCTTACCATAAATTAGTGTTGAATTTTGTTAAAAGCTTTTTCTGCATATATGAAGATGATCATGTTTTTATTTTATCTTAATTTAAAATTTTTTATTGAAGTATAGTTGATTTATAATGTTGTGCCTATGTCTGTTGCATAGCAAAGTGATTTGTTAACCACATATAGGCATTCTTTTTTTAAATATTCTTTTCCATTATGGTGATGTTGAATATAGTTCCCTGTGTTATACAATAGGACCTTGTTGTTCATCTGTCCAAAATATAATAGTTTACATATTCTAATCTTGAACTCCCAGTCCTTCCCCCTGGTCCTCTCCCCCTTGGAAACCACAGTCTATTCTCTATGGCTGTGAGCCTGTTTTTGTTTTGTAGATAGGGTTGCTTGTGCCATATTTAGATTCCTCACATAAGTAATATCACATGGTATTTGTCTTTCTCTTTCTGACTTACTTTGCTTAGTAGGATAATCTCTAGTTGCTTCCATATTGCTGCAAATGCGTCAGTAGTATTCCACTGTATAAATGTACCACATCTTCTTTACCCATTCATCTATCTATGGACATTTGGGCTGTTTCCATGTTTTGGCTATTGTAAATAGTGCTTCTATGAACATAGGGGTGCATGTATCTTTTGAATATAGTTTTGTCCAGATATATGCCCAGGAGTAGGCTTGCTCGATATATAGTAATTCTATTTTTAGTTTTAAGAGGAACCTCCACACTAGTTTCCATAGTGGCTGTACCAACTTACAATCCCAGCAACAGTGTTCAAGGGTTCCCTTTTCTCCACACCCTCTCCAGGATTTGTTATTCGTAAACTTTTTAACGATGGCCATTCTGACTGGTGTGAAGTGGTACCTCATGTAGTTTTGATTTGCATTTCTCTAATAATTAGTGATGTTGAGCATCTTTTCATGTGCCTACTGGTCATCTGTATGCCTTCTTTGGAGAAATGTCTATGAAAAATATGTAAAGACAACCTACAGAATGGGAGACATATTTGCGCATGATGCAACAGACAAGGGCTTACTATCCAAGGTGACATTTCCTAGGTGCTGCTTCAGAGTCTCTGTTTACCTGTCTCTCCCTTGAACTTTGCTCTGCTCTGGCTGCTGCTGAGACTACTCCCTGTGAACTCTGGGCAGTTCCATTATCTGACCTGTCAGATGCAAACCAGAGCTCCCTATGGGCAAACACTGACCAATGGAAGATGGTGGAAGCAGACACATAAAATCCCTCTCCATTTCCTCTTCTTTGTCCATTTTGGGGCATAGAGTTTCTTTATAGCCTGACCGTTGATATTGTAAGTGACAAAAGAAAGGTTTATGTCTCTTCAAGAAGCCAGGACCTCTGGGTGACTCACACCTCTTCACTTCTTGTTCTTCTTTGCCTTGTATTCCTTTTTTGCTGCTCTGGCATTGCCCAACAGAGCATCAGTGCTCAAGTTCTGACTCAAGCTCTATTTCTAGGGAACCTGGGCAAAGGGGTGTTCCAAAGTAGGTTTTAGAAATGAGTGTGAGTATGATTTGTGTTTTTCCTATTTTCTCAACATGTCTTTTGTGTTCAGTAACAGAGAAGAGAAGGAAGATAAGAGAGAATCAGTGTTTAGTCAGTACAGAGGTAGCTACTCTGCTTATTTTATATATATATATACATATTATATATATATATATACATATATATAATATATATATACACATATATATATATGAAAACTTAGTTTTCAGAAAACTAAGATCATGGCCTCTGGTTCCATCACTTCATGGCAAATAGATGGCGAAACAGGGGAAACAGTGTCAGACTTTATATTTTTGGGCTCCAGAATCAGTGCAGATGGTGACTGCAGCCATGAAATTAAGACGCTTGCTCCTTGGAAGAAAAGCTATGACCAACCTAGACAGCATATTAATAAGCAGAGACACTACTTTGCTAAGTTCCATCTAGTCAAAGCTATGGTTTTTCCAGTAGTCATGTATGGATGTGAGAGTTGGACTATAAAGAAACCTGAGTGCCAAAGAATTGATGCTTTTGAACTATGGTGTTAGAGAAAACTCTTGAGAGTCCCTTGGACTGCAAGGAAATCCAACCAGTCAATCCTAAAGGAAATCAGCCCTGAATATTCACTGGAAGGACTGATGCTGAAGCTGAAACTCCAATACTTTGGCCACCTGATGCAAAGAACTGACTCGTTAGAAAAGACCCTGATGCTGGGAAAGATTGAGGGCAGGAGGAGAAGGGGATGACAAAGGATGAGATGGTTGGATGGCATCACCGACTCAATAGACATGAGTTTGAGTAAACTCCGGGAGTTGGTGATGGATAGGAAGGTCTGGCGTGCTACAGCCCAGGGGGTCGCAAAGAGTTGGACACGACTGAGCAAATGAACTGAACATATATATATATATGTATGTATGTCTATATATATATATGTATGTATATATATACACACACAATAATCTTAGAGTTTAGATAATTTTATCTCTATTTAACAAATGAGGAAACTAGTGCCCTCAAATTTTTATTGGAATATGTTTAAGTCATACAGCTATTAAGTGAAAACATTAGAATTGAAAGCCAGATATATTTGCCTCCAAAACCACATTTTTCTCTTTAACCAATCAACCCACTTAAATTGGTAATAGAATATGATGTGCAAGAACTGATTTTAAGTGACTTATAAGCATAAATTGATCAAGATTCGAGGAGAATTTACAAGTGGTTATCCTTTGGATGCCACTCTGCTTGAACTTAATGCTATTCTTTGTCTTTATAAAAGAGTTAGTTTTTACTAAGTGTTGTGGAGTTGAACTAATCTGACCTCCAGCTGCTGTAACTGATACACAAAATCCATGTATTTATGATTCAGTGTGTAGCTTTGCCAACCTAATCTTGGCATTTGCCATAATAATATTTTTTTTCCAAATGACAGTAACAGTACCTATAGACTTGTCATTTTTAGTGTTGTTTTGATGTTATTTCCAAGGCAAAAAAGATAAAGAAAATTTTAATATTCTTCCTTGATGGGGAGTCATTTATGTGTTATCTTAATATCAATTAATCCTGGATAAAAGATATCTCATTAGATATATAAGAGATTATATGCACTCAGTAAAATAAGCATTAGGCATCACAGGAATTCCCTAGTTCAGTGTCTATATATATGTATAGCATCCTTTGACTTTCTCTTAATGTTTGGTCATTTGGGGTCTCCTAGCTTTTTACTGTAACATTTTTAAGGGGGAGTTGTATAGAAATGATTAAACAACTTTTGCTCTACTCATCATTTATCCTTTTCCTTTCTGATGTCAGTAAGAATCCAAGAGTTAATTTAAAATACTGCATAATGCCCTATAATTTTTTCTGGAATAAATTGTCTTACTTATGAATTTACCTTCAAAAAAAATAAAAGCGCCTAGGAGAATTTCTTCCCCATAGTCTTAATGGAAGGTGCAAAGTCATAAATTAATAATAAGCATGCTCTAGAGAAATCCGTAATCATGCAGGGGATTTCCATGTTATATTATCTGTCTTTCCTTGGCCAACTCTTGCAAAATTTGTCTTGGTGAGAAAGATTAACAGATATATTTGAATGAATCCTCCTTTTGGAATAGAGTGAGGTTAGCATCAGTCCTTTCATTTAGATGTTCTGTGTGATATTTTCTTTCTCTCTTTGGGAAGTGAAATAACTTATTTTGAGCTCATTCTTACAATGATTCATCATCCTGTTATAAGATTATGGAAGTTAGAAGAAGTTGTGATTTATTGAGAAAGCTTGCAAAAAAGAGTACCAACAGTTGTGAATATAATATCAGTAGTTCACATTCTTCAGAAAAAAAGGGTATTTTAGGGATAATATGATTTAAGATGTTTTAAGAACTCAGAAACATTGCTGAGTTTCAGCAGTTAATGGACCTTTATGACATCTCACATTCCTGATTAGATTTTAGCCTAATCCTCCCAATGCCAATGTTTGAAATGGAAAGTCAAAAGACAACTTTTACGTGTACCCTGAGACCTATGCTCTCACTCTAATTTTCAAGGATTTAACAGAAAAAGGTAAGGAGATTACATGTGGAAAATATAAAACAAGCCTCTGTGTGTTTCTGCCTTCTAATGCATGCAGCTATGCTTGTCTTTTAACTACCCCCCTGTGATACAGGTGTCAAATCACGTTCTATACTAGATGTTCCTGGACTTTATCCTTAAATGTCTGCTTGTTTCCTGCCCAAACACTCTGCTTGTAACCCCTCACTTGACTCTGAAATCACCTTTAAAATATAAGCTGTGTAATTATTTTGAAAGATGTTTCTCTGTTTGTCATATAAGAAAATATATTAAACCACGTGTGGTGAGACATGGTTATTTGAAGTTTTATGAAATGTACTTGCTGTTCTCTGTACTTATCTTTTTTCCCACCTCTCAGCATTTCATACAGTCAGAGGTGCTCCTCTAAGGTGAGAAACATGGAGCAGAAAGTAAAAAAAAAAAAAAAAAGACCTTTTAATTGCCCCAATTTTAATCTTTGAATTGAAAAACTTAGGGAATATAAAATCCATGATGCTGTAGAGAAAGTCTTCTTTTCTATCTACGCTGAAAAGCATCCCCAGGACAAAGGGGAGAGATGAGAGAACGAGAGAGAATAAATCATTTTCAGCTGACAGATCCCATAGAAAGAGTTCTGCTGTATTCCAAGAGGAGAAAAATGGTATCACAAATGCTCAGATAAGTCCAGGTCCCTGAGAGCAGGAGAGCCCTGTGTGACCACCTTCCCCAAAGCACTTCAAGTAGAGCCTGGGAGAGTGGAGATTCTCTGGACAGACTTTTCTGAATTAACCTCACAGTTTCCTAAGGCTCAGAGTTTATGGGAGCGGTAGAATAGCTATCATGTGACAAAGAAGTCTAGCAGTGATCTGATTAAATCAGTTATGGGGAAAAAGGTGAGAATGTGTATTCCTTAACAGACGAGCTGTCAGTGTGAGTATTTGAGATCACCAGTGATACACTGTACAACCCTTCCAATTTACACTGATACTTTGGCCTTAAATTTAGGTGTAACTCCAAAGAGAGGGTAAGGAAGACTGAGATTAAGTCTTCAGAATTTCATGGACTAGGCCTCAAAAGAAAAAAAGAATTCAATTATAGGGAAGAATGTAAATTTCTTCATGTATTTCACACTAGTATCTGTAAGAGTAAAATTTGTATCTATTTTCCCATTCTCTCCTGTGCATCCCCCAAATTCTACCTCTTAAAACACTGAGCATCCTGGCCTCCTGACATCCTTGCCTCACTCCAGGTCCTCTTGGCTGAGCCTTTTCTGAGTCTCAGGTTCCCTGTGTACTCCTCGACATGAGGAGAGGTGCAGACAGCCCCCTTGGCCTGATACGGCAAGGTGCACTACCATTGCATGATGTTTATGGTGAGTTAAAAATAAGCTGCCACTTGATAAATGAAAAAAGAAGTCCAAAAGAAGGGAATAGTCACCAGCTGTCACTAGTTTATTGTCAGTGTCATGCTAGTGTTAAATACCACCAGCTGTTTAACCAACAGTTCTTTAAAAGAAACCCCAAAGTTAATAATGTTAGCTTATGCCATCTATGGGGTGATTTCAAGCTAGCAACTTAGGATGTAGATGGTGGATGCAGATATAGATGGATGAATGATGGTTGGGTGAGTAAATACATGAGGGGATGTATAGATGTACATGATGGATGTATAGATGGGTACCTGAATGAATAGATAAGTGGGAAGGTGTATGGATAATATATGGAAGGAAAGATGACAGATGGTTGGATAATTGGATGACTGAAGTAAAAAATCTCTGAACACGGTTCTTAAAAAAACTAGTGAGCTGGCTGGTTTTAAGCTACCACTGTCACTGAATGTAAAAATGGGAAGGAAATGAACAAAATCATTTTGTTTGCACCTGCCAGATATGTTTGCACCTGCCAGTTCCAGTCAATCAGTGGCAATTGTCAATATGTACACAAAAAGATACCTTCCTTTCTCAGTGATTTTCAGGTTCAAATGTGGAATTTCTGTTGGTTTCACTGGTGGGTGTAGACTATTTCTGAAGCAAAGAATGAGTCTAACATAAAACATTGTTTTTAACAGGAATAATAAATATCCTTGCAAGTAGTTATATGTATTATGTATAGTCTGCCTCATCTGGGGGATGAATGTGTGTTTTATTTTCCTTCACCCTTGTTGCTTATATTCAGTAATAGCATTATATTGGCAGGTTTCAGGAAGAATAGGTGAAGCAGATTCTTTTAGACACAGACCTATTATTCAGGATCAACATTGTTGATTATTCAGGATTGACATAGCCAGAACAGACACAGAAATCACAAAGTTCAGGACAAAAGCACAGAAAATGGGAACAGCTCAAGATAAAGATGTTTCAGTATAGCTACTGCTTAAGGAGAAAATGTTACAGATTCTGTTCTAAAATATTAAAGGTTCAGGCTTACCTAGAGTTTACATTTATTAGGTTGTCTAATTATAACCTAGAGACAATGCAATATACTTTTTAGGCTTTATTTTAATATGTTTATGGTTTAGTTTTTGCCACTTTTCTAAGTGTATTACATGTATTACTTAACCAATTATCAGAACAATATGAGACAAGTACTATTATTACCACCTGTATGTTTTAGATGGAAAACTAAGGCTTAGGTTAAGTAACTTGTCCAAGGATCACATCTTTCTATTTTCTGTTGAATGATATCATCACTGTTCTGCCCGTAGTCCGAGTCCCCAGTCAGGAAAGAAGACTCCTTGAAACAATGCAACTCGCAATAGGGGAATTTATTACTGACTCGAGCCAGGGCCTCCCGCCCTCACCAGGTGGGTGAGGACGAAAGGCCCCGAGCCCCAGTTCTCTCGGGTATTTATTAGGTCAAAACAAGCAGCAGGTAGTTGGCGCAATCAGATTGGTTACACAGTGGGTAGTTGGCATAAGCGGATTGGTTACACAGTTGCAAGGTAATTTTTGTTGGCCCTACGTGGGGCTTTCAGCTTTCCCCTGATAGGTTCCCTTTCTTCTGCCTAGGCATATGTTGATTGGCTGGCTCCAGGAGGCCTGATAATTATGTTACCCCTGGAAACCAGGCCTACTCCTACTCTAGGCTGCCTGCCATGGCATTAGCCGTGACAGCCTCACAATCACTGGTAGAAACAATAGTGTTTATCCAGTTTTCTTTAGAGGATAGTTTCATAGAATGATTTTCTGCTCATCAGGTTACTCTGTCTCTGTCCTCTGTCTTCCCTGGTGCATAGTGAATTGATTAACAAATACTTGTTGGGTAAATGAATTAATCCTTTGTTTCATTTTCTGGCTTTGCCCATTTTGATTACTGAAACAACTGTTATAGTTTATCATCCTTCTATTACTTTATTTGTTGGTTCATTAAACAGTAGTAGTTTTATCAATATTTACAAAAAGTCATGATGAAGTTGTAGTCTCAGTACTTGCATAGTAAGTTTAAAACAAAAACAGACAAATGAAAAAATAATTTATTTTAAAAAATTTCCCCATCATAATTGGATTCTATAAATTACCTATTGAAATGTGGTTTTTAATTCATACAATTTTGAAGGTGGGATAATTTGATGAGAGCATGAAGTAGCTTGAAAGAAGATGATGAAATTGAGTGAAGTGAGAAAAGGCAAATGGAATCTTTATGCTTGAAGTGAAGTGAAATGAAGTCGCTCAGTTGTGTCCGACCCTTTGCAACCCTATGAACTGTAGCCTATCAGGCTCCTCCGTCCATGGTATTCTCCAGGCAAGGATACTGGAGTGGGTTGCCATTTCCTTCTTGGCCCCCAAATATAGTATTAATATACATTTTAGCATTCTCAATTTCTATAACTTCCGTAAAGTCACAGCATTAAAGATTTTTTTTTTCTTATGAGTTTATTTAATGCAGTTAGAGTGGACTAAATATTATAGGAGAAAAAATTTATTTCCTACCATCTAAAAATAGGAATGTATGGGTTAGGCAGAGAGAAGTGATCCCCATACCCAATTCACAGCGAATCATTCATGTTGACCACACATACCACAGTCAGCTCATGTAGTCTACCACAAAGAGCCTGGTGGACACAGATTTTAGAATATGGACCTGGTGAGCCAGAGTTGGAATAATACTACAATATCCAAATTGTGTCCTCAATCTGTGTTACCAGGTCTCCCTTTTCTCATATGCTGATGCAACACCAGTCAACGGGATTTACTCCTTTATTTCCTTTCTATCTCTTCTCCTGAAATAAAATCGATCATAAATTTAAAGCTGAGTTCAAACAGTGTCTTAAAAACATAAAATGGGGTCAAAGGTGAATAATCTCAAAACAGTTTCTAGTTACTGGTTTTCACATTACTTCACAGTGCTCTGTCTTTCAACAGCACCATCCTTCCTCTGTTCTCCCACCCTTTCCCCCTTTCCACTGTGCAACTGAAGATCAGGAAAGGATATTTTATGTAATGATATGTTATTTCAGTCTTTGCCTGGAATTTTCTGTGATTTTTGCTAGTGAGTTCATTCCTGTTAACAAACCATTGTTCCTTTATTTCATGCATCCAGAATAGAGGTTGTGGATTCAGCATATGATTAACTACTGGTTGCTATTTGCATAAATTTTGTATTTGTGCTGACATGTCTTGTCATTTATGTGAAAGTCATTGCTATCCTAATGACCAGATTGTTGGGGAAATAAATTATAAAAGACTAACTCAAACAGTAAAATAAATGGCTCTCTAATTATTTTCAAATAAAAAAAAGCTATCAGATGTTTAAGGGTTCAAATTAAAATGTCAATGATTTATTACTTGGAGTGCCTGATGCCGAGGTAACTGCATCACGCAGCTTTAATTTCATCACCCTATCTATCACGGAATCATGTCAACATAGCATCATTCATGTCAGTTATGCAACTTAACAAAATAGGCAGGAAAACACTTTCATAAGCCTGGCAGTAAACTGTAGACTACTGAGTCTATAATTATAATGGTAGATACTTATTTTTCAAGTTGGTCTGAAAAGTTGACTATCTCTTCAAATTTGAATGTTTATGGAGAAGGAGAACCATTTATCTCAGGTACTGAAGCCACTTTTAAGGGACTTATCCTCAGTAAGGAATAATAATTCATGAGCCTGTTAGCACAAGGAATTTAGAAAGACCCAAAATAGGAATGCACATTCTTCTATTCCCTCTGCTAATCAGATAACAATACCTTCTGTATGTGTTTGCATGGTACTTTGTTGCTTAAAAACCACTTTCTGTGCACATTTCCTCATTAAATATGCACAATGGATTATCATATGATATCATTCCTATTTCTTAGGTAGAAAATTATAAAAACTGATTTTTTTTCAAGATCACAAAATTAGAAAACCAGAAGACTTAGAACACAACTTTATATTCTCTGACTCAAAGTTTAAATCTGTTCCTACCGTTTTTTACTGCTAGGAACCATTTTTTAATGGCTTTTTAAATGACTGTACGGTCATATATGCTAGGAGCTTAGTGGAGTGATATCAGTCATTTGGGCGGATAACTATCTGATCTAATTATATACCAAAATTGATCTCAATCACAAAACAATAAACATAAATACTTAAGAAAACAAAAGAATACCTATTTTTGTTGATGCATTCACTGCTAATACTTAGATATATATTACGTTGGATATTTATTTTCTGATAGTGTGGTAATACATGAGGTACTGAGAGGTGTTAGAGGATTAGGGAGATCTACCAGGGGAAGGTTGTGGCTCATTGTTCTCTCTTGGACCAAAGAGGATTTTGAAGTCTAGGAGTTTATTTGAGTGAAGATGAAACTAACAGGCCAAATGAGTAATTTAACCCAAGATAGAAAATTGGCCCAATTATATAATCAGAAATTTTTTCTTTTATTTTTCAGTATTCCATTCTCTATTCAAAACAGTTAATGTAAACATTTTATTTCTATTATGTTACATTTGCCAAATTGGATATGGAGAGTCACATTTGGTATAACTTGCTATTTGGGGCTGTCAGTGTATTCTATCCAGGAAACGTTCCATAAAAGAATAAATTTCATGCCCTGCTTTTAAAACCCATGTATATATGAAAGAAAACAGAACCTCTATATTTTCTTTATTTTATATATATATATAATATTATACATATTGTATATGTATATGCATATATTCTTTATATTTTTATATTTTACTATATGTATAAAGAAAAATATAAAAAAATACTCTTTTGTGAGAAATATTTGGTGTGCTAGAAGTTTTAAAAGTTTTATGATGTTTATGTTCGTGCTGTGGTTTCATCTTTCCAGACTTAGGATTATATTTAAGTTCAGAACACTGAAACATTAGGTATAGTTTGATTATTATACTTGCCATACACTCTCATTCCATTTATTCTTGCTGCTGGTAAAGAGTGGTGCTTCCTTTTTCATGTGAATTCTGTTTTGAAAGACAATCGAAATGAAGAGAGCTGATAAAATGGTTTAAAGTGTCTGTATACACATGAAGTCCAGTTGGCATTCAATAAATTGAACATATTTAAAGTGTGCACCATGATAAATTTCCACAACCTAGTCACTGTCTGTAACTTCATGAGATGCTGGCTGAGCCCTGTCTATTCCCAGATTCATAAGGAAAAAAACAATATTGTTAACTGTATTAAGTTGCGAATTTGCAGTGATCTGTACATAGAATACAGAGGAGACTGGAAGAGTTAATATTGTATAGATGTCAATTTCCCCCAAACAGATTAATAGATTCAATACTATGTCAATAAAATTCCAGCAAGGTGTTTTGAGAGAAATAAAAAAGGTGATTCTAAAACGTATGTGGAAATGCAAGGAGTCAACAATAGCCAAGGTAATCTTAAAAATGAAAGCATAAAAGTTGAAAATTGGGGACTTTCCTGGTGGTGCAGAGGTTAAGAATTCGCCTGCCAATTCAGGGGACACAGATTTGATCCCTGGTTCAAGAAGATTCCACATACTGAGGGGCAACTAAGCCCCTGTGGAACAAGTGCTGAGCCTGCGCGCCAGAGTGGCCAGAGCTCGTGATTCACGAGGGAAGCGGCCACAGCGAGGAGCCCCAGCGCCGCAACTAGAGAAAGCCTGTGCGCAGCAGCTAAGACCCAGCACAGTCAAACATAAATTTAAAACGCTGAAAATTTGAATTATTAGATCAAGTTTTAAAATCAAGACATTAAAAACTGAGGCAAGTAAGGCAGTGTGGTGTTGGGACAATGATAACTACAGAGAACAATGAAGCACAGTGCAAAACAGCATGATTCACGACTACAGAGCATTGCAATGTGTTAGAGATAAGATTTTTTAAAAAATAAGCGATACTGAATGAATTGCATATTCATAAAATAAGATCACATGTCTCTCAGCATACAAAAAAAAAAAAAACATGAAAGGTAAAACAATAGAGCTTCTAGGAGCTAATATAGGAGAATATCATCACTTCAAGAGTAGGCAAAGACTTCTTAAATGGTGTATAAGCAGTGTGTGTTTAAACAATGGCCACTTTTGTTCATCAAAAGACACCAGTAAGGGCAAAAACCCCTAGGAAGTCATGGAGTTGAGAAGATATGTGAATATATTTAACAAAAGACTTGTTTCCTTTATATATATCAGTTCTACAAATCAATAACAAAATAATAGATAAAGTAAATGGGCCTAAAATCTGAACAGAAATTTCACCAAAAAATCCATATATAAAATACATATGTGAAAAAAGACTTAACATCATTATCTATCAGGGAAAAGCAAATTTTTAAAACCCTATAAGATACCACTACAAGCCCACCAGAATGGTAAAAATTTAAATATATATATAGTCCAAGTGTTGGCGATAATGTGGAGAATCTGGGTACTTCCTACACTGCTTTAAAAGTCATTTGTGAATAAATGTCTGGCAACATCTGGTAAAGCTGAACTTATATGTATCCTATGATTCATCACTTCCACTTCTAAATGTATATCCAATAGAAATGAATACATATTTGCACCAGCATTCAAGAACATTCATGACAGCATTATTTAAACTAGTCTGGCCCTAGAAATGACTCAATGTCCTTGAACATTTCAATTGATAAATTGTGGTATATTCATACAGTGAAATACAATATGGCATGGGAAAATAATGAATTTCTAGACGTAGAACCATAAGGAGAAATATCACAAATAACATTGAATGATAAAATTCAGATACAAAAGTTCTTACCTTAGGTGGTAGTGGTGGTGACCCCTAAGAGGATGAGGGTGCCGATAATGATATATTTTGGTCTGGGTGGTGGTTACAAACATCCGTTATAAAAATTTTTACACTTAAAATTTGTGTATTTTAGACTATGAACGTATTTTATGCTTCAACAAAAAAAGTAAAATTTGGAAAATATAGTTCTGAGCCTTGCCAGAGTTCCTTTGTAAGTAACATTTTCCATTTTTAAAACAGGATAGTGAAAAAAATGTTCCATATCTATTTCTTACAGAGAAAAATCCTTTTGTGTTCTCTGGTTTATGCTACTTGACACCATTTTGAGAAATCATGGTTATTTATAATTCAGTAAATCAAGAATCATATAAATAAATCTACTTTAGTTTTATGGTGGCAAAATAAATCAAAGCCCATATTTAAGAAAGTCAGGAGATATCTCAAGAGGAACGGAAACTACTAAGTGGTGGCTTGACTAATTAATATATTTTCTTAAACATGTCTTTTATAACCAAGGGGAAAATTACTCACCCTGAATTTTTCTTTACGTCTCACTAGTGTAATTGAATTGTAATATAAAGGCCTATTTTTTTTTTTTTCAATCCTTCCTAAAACACTTTCTGGAAATAAATCTGTGTGAAGATAGCATCCAAGTATCCATAGTGTTATGATTGCATTCATTTTAAGTGTTACAGAGTTCCATCCAGAAAGAACTGACCAAGTTATCTTAGATTTAAATTAAAAAGGAAGAAATCACTGTCTTCAATTTCAAATCCTATAGCTCAGAAAATTATGAGCTATAAATTAAGAAGAAGACTTTTTCAAGCTCCTCATTCCATATGGCTATTATAGAATTCCAGCTCCAAAATGCTGCATTAAAAGGAATTTATCCCCTAAATTACTTAGAATAACTTTTCTTTCTTTTTTTTTTTTTTTTACTTAGAATAACTTTTGATGTTTGTTTTAACAGAAGCTTCTCTTTACCCAGAGAAATGTGCAAAATCAAATTTCCTTTGAAAAACAAAGACTTAAAATGAAAGGAAAAGTTTTCATTGCTGTCAAAGTTGAGGGGGAAATGTGTTGGAAGTTTTATGAAATGTAGCACTTCTAAAGCCATTCCATTCTTTGTCAAAATTGCAGGTACAACTTGTACTAAGAGTGAATTTGAATTTAATTTGAATCAGAGTGATTTAATTTGGAAGTGCAGTCACTTTCATATTGGAGTTCCCACAATTTTAAGTGATGATAATATCTGAGGAAGGAGATTTAAATATGCTAGTTTTGGTGGAAGGATAGTCTTCTGCTTGTTCTTAATTTAAAATGAGATTTTTATTAAATTTATCCAGCTTCTAAATCACAGGTTTTCTGTGATAATCCCCATGTTATCTCCCAAGGATTTCTTCAAAGTCACATTTTTTAGTCTTGTTTAACCTAGTAATCAAGGAAAAAAGTAATCTCTAACTGGGAAGTATAAATTAAAACAGCAGATAGGAAATTATATTTAAGCTCAATACAATGATTCCTTTATGGATAATAAAAGAGAGGTGGAAATAATTTTCTTTAATAAGATAGTTAATTGATGAAAGTACAAAATCCATTGGAGTCAACTAAAAAAAATGTTTTAATTACCATATAGGAATTTCTTTAAGATGTAACATGAAATTTCAAGATGTGATCATTTAAAAAACTGATATTATGATCTGATTGTTTCACTCTGGATGCCAATTTCAGAAATAAATTCTATAGAAGATATGTTTTTAGTATGTGCACCTTTGATTTCCAAAGATAAAGGAATATACTTAAAAGTATTATTTAATTAATAGGCTTTTTTCTAAAGTTATGTAAGTATTGTGTGTATGCATATGTATGGGTACATGAATAAGGTGGGAGGAAATGGGAGGCAAAAGGAACTGGATCCTTATACTGCAATTGCTTTTTCTCCAGTTGGGACAAAAACTCCTCACTAAGCTAAAGCATAGTGCTTCAAATTTCTCGTGTGTAAGTTCATTTCAGTTCAGTTCAGTTCAGTCGCTCAGTTGTGTCTGACTCTTTGCGACCCCATGAATCGCAGCCCACCAGGCCTCCCTGTTCATCACCAACTCCCGAAGTCTATCCAAACCCATGTCCAATGAGTTGGTGATGCCATCCAGCCATCTTATCCTCTGTCATCCCCTTCTCCTCCTGCCCCCAATCCTTCCCAGCATTAGGGTCTTTTCCAATGAGTCAACTCCTAATTTTTCTGCTAGTTATTTTGTTTTATTTTAAGGGGTACTTCCTCTTTCTTCTTGCTTAAATGCGATAAGTGTCAATCACTTAGCAGTAGTAATATTTGACCAATAATGCTCAATTTTTATAGAAGTGTGTTGTTAGTTTGTTGTCATCAATCCAAAGGTTATCACTATTATTTGATGTATAACAGAATTCTCCAAACTGACATGAAAATACTTTGCTTTTCTTTAATAGTACTAGTTCATTAATAAAAATTTTACTTATATACTTGTCTTATTTCCTCTCACATACTAGAAAGATAGATACCTATCTAAGAAGATACTATCTATATTAGAAGCAAAATAAAAAACCCCTTGAATTTAGTATCTCTGCTTAATTGGTCTTGGTACACTTCAGTGTACAAAAATGAGATAAAATCAGTCAATCTTAAGGGAAATAAATCCTGAATACTTGTTGGAAGGTCTGATGCTGAAGCTGAAGCTCCAGTATTTTGGTCATCTGATGTGAACAGCTGACTCATTGGAAAAGTCCCTGATGCTGGGAAAGATTGAGGGCAGAAGGAGAAGAGGATGTCAGAGGGTGAGATAGCTGGGTGGCATCACCGATTCAATGGACATGAACCTGGGCAAATTTGGGATATGGTGAGGGACAGGGAGTTCTGGCGTGCTGCAGTCCATGGGGTTATAAAGAACTAGACACAGCTGGGCGACTGAACAGCAATGACAACACTTCAGTATCCAGTCCAGAGCCCAGCACATACTAGTGAACACACGTCTATCTATTTCAGTCAGTTCAGTTCAGTCGCTCAGCCGTGTCTGACTCTTTGCGACCCCATGAATCGCAGCACGCCAGGACTCCCTGTCCATCACCACCTCCCAGAGTTTACCCAAACTCATGTCCATTGAGTCGGTGATGCCATCCAGCCATCTCGTCCTCTGCAGTTCCCTTCTCCTCCTGCCCCCAATCCCTCCCAGCATCAGGGTCTTTTCCAATGAGTCAACTCTTCGAATCAGCTGGCCAAAGTATTGGAGTTTCCGTTTCAGCATCAGTCCTTCCAATGAACACCCAGGACTGATCTTCTTTAGGATGGACTGGTTGGATCTCCTTGCAGTCCAAGGGACTCTCAAGAGTCTTCTCCAACACCACAGTTCAAAAGTAGCAATTTTTCGGCGCTCAGCTTTCTTCACAGTCCAACTCTCACATTCATACATGACCACTGGAAAAACCATAGCCTTGACCAGATAGACCTTTGTTGGCAAAGTAATGTCTCTGCTTTTTAATATGCTGTCTAGGTTGGTCATATCTTTGCTTCCAAGGAGTAAATGTCATTTAATTTCATGGCTGCAATCACCATCTGCAGTGATTTTGGAGCCCCCCAAAGTAAAGTCTGACCCTGTTTCCACTGTCTCCCCATCTATTTCCCATGAAGTGATGGGACTAGATGCCATGATCTTAGTTTTCTGAATGCTGAGCTTTAAGCCACCTTTTTCGCTCTTCTCTTTCACTTTTATCAAGAGGTTTTTTAGTTCCTCTTCACTCTCTGCCATAAGGGTGGTGTCATCTGCATATCTGAGATTATTGATATTTCTCCCAGCAATCTTGATTCCAGCTTGTGCTTCTTCCAACCCAGCATTTCTCATGATGTACTCTGCATATAAGTTAAATAAGCAGGGTGACAATATACTGCTTTGATGTACTCCTTTTCCTATTTGGAACCAGTCTGTTGTTCCATGTCCAGTTCTAACTGTTGCTTCCTGACCTGCATTCAGGTTTCTCAAGAGACAGGTCAGGTGGTCTGGTATCCCCATCTCTTTCAGAATTTTCCACAGTTTATACATCCTCAATTTACAAAGAAGTGGTGTTTCAGGTGTTAATTTGTAAATTGGTTTTTAGAAATCTTTTATATTTCCAGGCTGGCCTATAAAAGTCTCCTTTATCCATTGTCTGAAATACTTTTGATTATAAAGAAAAAAGTAAAAACAATACCAGTGCAAAACCAATGATGAAAACATGGAAAAATAAAGTTGAATAAGAAATCATGCGTAATCTGGAGCAGTTATATTTTAAGTTTAATCTGTGAAAAGTGAAAAGCTGAAGAACACTTTTGAAAATTCTTAGCATTGTGTTTTTAGAGGTTAATGGAACCAGGCCTTTATTGTGTCCAATTCAACTTGAAAGTTTGAGTTTTCCTTTGTTTTGTGTAGTGAATTGTTATTATTCTGTACTTCAGCTCTGTCAGTTTTTACCTGTGTGACCTCAGACCTCAGACCTACTAGACCTCTCTATGCCTCAGTGTGCTCACTGTAAAAAATGGGAATAATAGTAACTATCTTAGTGAATTATTATGAGGATTGAGAATAGCATTTGGCATGTATTAAGTACTTCTTAAATGTTGATATTGTTGCTGTTATTACTTGTTTTTTTCTTAATGCTCATATACTAGGTATCTCTTTAACTTATTACATTCCATCCTGTTTTCTACTCATTTATATAATATCTCCTTTGCCTTACATGATTTTAATCTCCCTGGAGACAGAGGATAGCTTCTATTATACAAAGCATAAGGCATGGTGTTGCATCCATACTCAATAAATGTGATTTCAGTAACTTTTTTGTTGTTGTCATTTCAAAGTAAAACAAAGAACGGAGGAAGAAGGGCAAATGCAGTTTTCTTAGGGAATTATGGAAGTGTGGTAAGATGGTTAATGTTGTGTATCAACTTGACTGGACTTTACCCAGATAACTGGTAAAACATTTTTTCTGGGTATGTCTATGAGAGTGTTTCCCAAAGAGATTTGCTTTTGAATCAGTAGGCTGAGTAAAGAGGACCATCCTTACTAATGTGAGTGGGCGTAATCCAATCTACTGAGGGCCTGAATAGAACAAAAAGGCAAAGGAAGAATAAATTTACTGGCTCTTCTTGAGCTGGGACATTGTTCTTCTCCTGTCCTTGGACATCAGTACTCCTGGTTCTTGGGCTTTCAGACTCAGATCAAGACTCTACACCATCGGCCCCTGAAACTCAGGCCTTCTGACTGGGACTCAGTTACACATCGACTCCTCTGCCTCTCCAGATGGCAGACTGTGGTACTTCCCAGCTTCCATCAGATGTAAGCCAATTCCTATAATAAGTTTCTTCTTATGTGTGTCCATATGTCTCATTCTAATTCTGAGTCTCTGGAGAACCCTGATTAACACATGGGTATGGTGGCTGCAGCCATGAAATTGAAAGATGCTTGCTCCTTGGAAGAAAAGCTATGACAAGCCTAAACAGCATATTAAAGAGCAGAGACATAATTTTGCCAACAAATCTGCATATAATCAAAGGTACAGTTTTACCAGTAGTCATGTACGAATGTAAGAGCTGGACCATAAAGAAGGCTGAACACTGAAGAATTGATGCTTTCAAACTGTGGTGCTGGAGAAAACTCTGGAGAGTCCTTTGGACAGCAAGGAGATCAAACAAGTCAATCCTAAGGGAAATCAGCCCCGAATACTCATTGGAAGGACTGATGCTGAAGCTCAAACTCCAATACTTTGCCATCTGATGCAAAGAACTGACTTATCGGAAAAAACCCTGATGCTGGGAAAGATTGAGGGCAGGAGAAGGGGGTAACAGGATGAGATGGTTTTCTGGCATCTTTGACTCAATGGGCATGAGTTTGGGCAAACTCTGGGAGATGGTGAAGGACAGGGAGATCTGGTGTGCTGTAGTCCACGGGGTCGCAGAGTCAGACACGACTGACTGACTGAATAACAACCACCGCCTCTGAGTGAAGGTCTGTCTGTAGAAGAATTTGCTGCTATGAAAAATAAAAGAAGACCTATGGGTTGATACCACAGATGAGCTAACATTTAAGTACAGTCACTTGATAGCTCAGCTAGTAAAGAATCCGCCTGCAATACAGGAGACCCAGTTCAATTCCTGGGTCGGGAAGATCCACTGGAGAAGGGATAGGCTACCTACTCCAGTATTCTTGGGCTTCCCTAGTGGCTCAGCTGGTAAAGAATCCACCTGCAATGTGGGAGACCTGGATTTGATCCCTGGGTTTGGAAGATCCCCTGGAGAAGGGAAAGGCTACTCACTCCAGTGTTCTGGCCTGGAGAATTCCATGGATTGTATAGCCCATGAGGTTACAAAGAGTTGGACATGACTGAGCAACTTTCACTTTCACTGATAGAGATGTTTTCAGGAAGGAAATAGAAGTAGGGTGCATTTGATGTAATGTGTATGTGAATATTTGTGTATACGTGAATGCAACTTTCTAAGATATACTAGTGAGTATAATCTAAAAGCTCCAGGTATTTCCACCCTGTGTGTATAAATGAGGTCTTGTGGATGCCAGCTTTGTGCCCATAGGAATGTGAGTTCTTTCTAAAAGCCCCTCTATGTCTCCTCCAGCTTCTAAGGTCCTCAATAATGACCCAGAGTCACCCTTGTTCCTGCCACCTCTGCCTACTCTGTGTAAGATCTTCCCCTACACTTATCAGTGTAGACTTAGAGTGTACACTAATCAGTGGCCCTTGAGCATGGTGAGTTTAGTCGCTCAGTCGTGTCTGACTCTTTGTGACTCTATGGACTGTAGCCTGACATTCTCCTCTGTCCATGGGATTCTCCAGGCAAGAATGCTGGAGTGGGTTGCCATGCCCTTCTTCAAGGGGATCATCCCAACCCAGGGATGGAACTCAAGTCTCTTGCGTCTCCTGCATTGGCAGGCATGTTCCTTACCACTAGCGCCTTTAGTGTTGAAAGCAGTAGGCTCAAGGAGGCAGGGACTGGCCTGTGCCTAACTCTGTGCTGCATACATCCCCTGAATCCTCAGACCCTACCAGGCCTCCTCAGTTTCACACTTGTTCATTTATACAGTTCCTTCAGCTTCTTCCCCTAAAACTCTTACAAAGGCTCAAAACCTGCTTGTCAGGCTGTTGGGAGCTAAGAGAATCAAAGTCGACTCTTCCCTTTCATTACCTCCTCATTTATGTTCCATTCAGAGTTCCTGCCCCCACATTTTCTCTCTTCTTCCAGGTAAAAACAAAACCCCATGCTTTTTAACTTACTTCCTCCTGCCCACAGCACCTAGACCACAGCTCCTGCCTACAAGCCAAGGTGCTCTGTTGCAAATATTATACTATAATTTTTAAGTAGCAGAATAATAGTATTAATATTTAAAGCAAGTGTAACTGTTTCTATCACACAAAATGTTCTTTATTCTTTGGTTCATTTCCCCTATTCTCTTGTGGTCATTTAAAATGCAACATGAGAAATAGCAATGATATCTTACTCTTAAGATACCTATGAGACATATATGGACTGGATTGAAAGAGATTGGCAATAGGCCAAATGGACTGCCTGTTTGCTCTTTCTGGAACATGTTACTGAAAACACTCTCTAATTTTAACAAGGAATATATTTCTGCTAATACTAATCCATCACTAGCATATTCTTTAAAAATAAAACAAATAGATAAAATAATCATTTTCCTGTAAAATTGTGTTTGAAGAGATCACTTTTGCACTAGGTGTTGGAGATTTAGGGTACTTTGTGACAAAGATCGGGGGGAACTTCTTCCTTTTTGCCAGCCCCTTATTAATTTTTTAAGAATTAGTTGTTTATTTTATTTCGTGGCTGTCCTGCGTCTTTGTTGCTGCTCAGGCTTTTCCCTAGTTGCGGTGATCAGGGGCTACTCGCGTTGCGTGCGTGGGCTTCTCATTGCAGTGGTTCCTCCCCTTGTTGTGGAGCACAGACTCTAGAGCTCACAGGCTTCAGCAGTTGTGGCTCGAGGGCTCAGTAGTTGTGGTTCCCAGGCTCTAGAGCATGCATTCAATAGTTGTGGTTCACAGGCTTAGTTACTCCACAGCATGTGTGATCTTCCTGGACCAGGGATTGAACCTGTGACTCTTGCATTGGATGTGCACTGAGCCACCAGGGAAGCCCAGCACCCTATTCATTTAATAGATGACATTATATTTTATTAGAGACAAATGGACCATATTCATTTTTAATGAAATTATTTTGCCATCTCCTTAATACAAACTTAATAATGACATCAACACTGGTTCTCTGGCCCTTCCCAGGTGAGGGTAAGGTGTCTCCTTGAACTATTTCAAAGGTCCTAGAATAATTGAAGATCAAACTCAATACCATCCTATCTTAAGTGGAGTAGACCTCCATCTACTATCAAGCTCTTGTTGACCATCAAGCTCTATGAACAGGACCTGGATACTCTTGTCAATTGTGAGATAATTTTTTTTAGAGCCAAGATACTTGGAGCTAATGATAAAGTTTTAAACAATTTTTTTTTCTTCTCTTTGGGAGAACTGAGAAGTGGGCTTCCTCTTTGGTATTTCCTTGGAGTTCTTAAAAGAAAGGAGTCATTTATATAAGTATTTTAAGGCGGAAATAACATGTTGGTAGCTGTTTTGTATGAGACTTTTCAGATTTTCCAGGGAACATCTATTCCAGGTGACAAGTAATTCCAATAAAAATATGGTTTCAGTTAAAATGTAAAATGGAAGCTAATTGGTATCTCTAATGTAATAGACTGCTAATATAATTAAATGAGCTTTTTTGAAAGCATTTTGGAATTTTGGTTCTGGAATGATGATGTGAAAAAGCAACATTTGGTTGAAGTTCCCTGAAGGCAACAAGTTATAACAAATCCACACCATAGGGCGGCTTTCTTCGTGTGCGCTTTGTCGCTCAGTCATGTCCAACTCTTTGCGACCCCATGGACTGTAGCCCACCAGACTCCTCTGTCCCTGGGATTCTTCAGGCAAGAATACCGGAGTGGGTTGCCATGCTGTCTTCCAGGGGATCTTCCCCACCCAGGGATCGAACCCTCGTCTCTTACGTCTCCTGCATTGGCAGGTGGGTTCCTTATCACCAGCACCACCTGGGAAGCCCAGGGCTGCTTTAGATCTGCCTTAACAAGCCTGGAACCAACTTTTGACATGTTCCTAGTGAGTCATCAGTAAATTAACTGCATGGGCAAAACTGAACACTCTTTAAAGGCTGAAGCAAAATCCAGATTCACTATCATGTATCATTGCAACGCCCTACAATCAATGCTGAATCCTAGACATTGTGAATGACATTGTAGAGGTTAGAGGTTCTGATACATTCCTTAGAGTATTGATTTATTTTTGCTTTATCAGAAAGTTAGCATAGATGGACTCAAACATCATACTGTGACTCTCCTGCCGTGGTCAACAGCTAAAATCTTTGTTTTTTAGCTGGCCTGTTTGGGTTTATCCAGTGCATGGATAACTTAGGACTTTCAAGGAGAATTTATACCAGAATTTGAGGCACCCAATTAAAAGTTCTCTTCTTTTCATATTCCTTTTCTCATTTTGCAGCTGTCTTGATCCTCCTGAATTCTGTCTTCTAATTCTTCATACAAGTAAGACTCTGAGCCTTTACTCAAATTTTAGCCACCTCATGTAATGCTCATTGCAGTGCTTCAGGCTAAAAGTAAACTTAACAGCTCATAGAATTCATGATCAACATATGAAAATCAGTTGTATTTATGTAAAATAGTAACAGACAACCAGAAAATTAAATTTTAAAATGCTATTTGCAATACCATTGTAAAACATAAGATGCATAATAAGTTAAAAATATATGGAATATTTCTATAATGAAGACTGTGAAACATTATTGAGAGAAATGAAATGATATATAAATAAATGTAGAAATATATGCCATATTAATGGGTTGTTAAGATGTCAGTTATCCTCAAAATCATCTCTCGATTTATTCTTATGGCAACAAAATCCAAAGCTAGATTTGGTATGTATGTGTGAAAATAGATAAATTGATTCTAAAATTTATCTGTATGCAAAGAACATAGAAAGGCCAAAACAATCTTGAAAAAGAATGAAGTTGGAGGACTGGCATTATCTGATTTTAAGACTGAAGGCTACAATTATCAAGATATTCAATAAAGGTATCAAAGCAATTCAGTTGGGAAAAGAAAATGCTTTTAGTGCTGTATCAGCTGGATCTTCATCCATATTTTAAAAAAATCAGTGTTGACAAGTGTTTCATAATGTACAGATAAATTAACCTACAGAGAATCATAGACCAAAATGTGAAGTTAAAACCATAAAGCTTCTGGTGTGAAGCAGGAAAATGTATTTTCAATTCTTGGATAGTCAAACATTTCTTAATCAGAACGTAAAAGAAAACCAATGATTAAATGAACTTCACCAACATTAAAGCTCATCGAAACTTGCCCTTGCAATAGCAAAAGAAACAATAAACAAATGAAAAAACCCACAGATTGGGAGAAAATATTTGCAAATGATCAGAAAGAGAAAAACAAATATCATAATATTGTTTACATGTGGAATCTAGAAAAATGATACAGAGGAACTTATTTGAAAGCAGAAACAGAGATACAGACTTAGAAAACAAATGTACAAATACCAAGGGGTGGGGGAGAGCAGGTGGAATGAATTAGGAGATTGGAATTGATATATATATATATATATATACATACACTACTATGCATAAAAGAGATAACTAATGAGAATGTACCATATAGCACAGGGAACTCTATTCGCTGCTCTGTGGTGACTTAAATGGGAAGGAAACCCAGAAAAGAAGGGATATCTGTATACATATAGCTGATTCACTTTGCTATGCAGCAGACACTAGCATTGTATTGCAACTATACTCCAATAAAAATTAATAAACAAAAATGTGTAGAGAAGTTATAGACTAGTAGAAAATATTTAAAAATGCATGCATCTAAAAATTGTCATCAGAATATGTAAAGAATTTTTATTACACAATGATAGATATTAAAAATCATCCTATTGATAAGTGGGCAGACTGAAATACATAGTAATTCACTAAGGATTATATACAAAGGGAAGATGATTTAAACAAAAACAAAACTTGAACCTCATTATTCATCAGTGAAATGAGAAGTAAATCCTCAAACGATACCTTTTCACAACCATAGAGTGCTAAAAGTAAAAAAATACAGAAAAGAGCAAATATTGGCATTTCATACATTGCTGGTTAGAGTGTGAACTGGCACAGTGACTTGCTGCTGCTAGTTAGGAGTTGTTCAGAAATATATTCAGCAATTCCCATAACCCAGCAATTCCACTCTTAGGCATTTACCCAAGAGAAATGAAAGGATACATCTACAAAAGGACAACTTTATCCTAATAGCCAAAACCTAGACACTCCAAGGGCTCCCCTTGTGGCTAAGATGGTACAGAATCTGCCTGCAGTGCAGGAGACCCAGGTTTGAGCCCTGGGTTGGGAAGATCCCATGGAGAAGGAAATGGCAACCCACTCCAGTATTCCTACCTGGAGAATTCCATGGACACAGGAGCCTGGTGGGCAAAGAGTTAGACATGACTGAGCAACACTTTCAGACACAATGAAAATGTCTAATCAATACGAGAATAGATTCAGTTCAGCTCAGTCGCTCAGTCATGTCCAACTCTTTGCAGCCCCATGGACTGTAGCACGCCAGGCCTCCCTGTCCATCACCAACTCCCACAGTTTATGCAAACTCAGGTCCACTGAGTCAGTGATGCCATCCAACTATCTCATCCTCTGTCGTCTCCTTCTCATCCTGCCTTCAATCTTTCCCAGCATCAGGGTCTTTTCAAATGAGTCAGTTCTTCGCATCAGGTGGCAAAAGTATTGGAGTTTCAGCTTCAACATCAGTCCTTTCATGGACATTAAGGACTGATTTCCTTTAGGATGGACTGGTTGGATCTCCTTGCAGTCCAAGGAACTCTAAAGAGTCTTCTCCAACAGCACAGTTCAAAAGCATCAATTCTTTGTTGCTCAGCTTTCTTGATAGTCCAACTGTCACATCCATACATGACTACTGGAAAAAACATAGCCTTGACTAGATGGACCTTTGTTGGCAAAGTAATCGCTCTGTTTTTTAATATGCTGTCTAGGTTGGTCATAACTTTTCCTCCAAGGAGTGAGTGTCTTTTAATTTCATGGTTGCAGTCACCATGTGCACTGATTTTGGAACCCAAAAAAATAAAGTCTGCCACTGTTTCCACTGTTTCCCCATCTATTTCCCATGAAGTGATGGGACCAGATGCCATGATCTTAGTTTTCTAAATGTTAATCTTTAAGCCGACTTTTTCAATCTCCTCTTTCACTTTCATCAAGAGGCACTTTAGTTCTTCACTTTCTGCCATAAGGGTGGTGCCATCTGCATATCTGAGGTTATTGATATTTCTGCTGTTAATCTTGATTCTAGCCTGTGCTTCATCCAGCTCAGCATTTCTCATGATGTATTCTGCATATAAGTTAAATAAACAGGGTGACAATATACAGCCTTGATGTACTCCTTCCCAATTTGGAACCAGTCTGTTATCCCATGTCCAGTTCTAACTGTTGCTTCCTGACCTGCATTCAGGTTTCTCTAGAGGCAGGTCAGATGGTCTGGTATTCCCATCTCTTTCAGAATTTTCCACAGTTTATTGTGATCCACACAGTCCAAGGCTTTGGCTTAATCAATAAAGCAGAAATAGGTGTTTTTCTGGAATTCTCTTGTTTTTCGATGATCCAGAGGATGTTGGCAATTTGATCTCTGGTTCCTCTGCCTTTTCTAAAACCAGCTTGAACATCTGAAAGTTCATGGTTCAAGTATTGTTGAAACCTGGCTTGGAGAATTTTGAGCATTACTTTACCAGTGTGTGAGATGAGTACAATTGTGCGGTAGTTTGAGCATTCTTTGGCATTGCCTTTCTTAGGGATTGGAATGAAAACTGACCTTTTCTAGTCCTGTGGCCACTGCTGAATTTTCCAAATTTGCTGGCATATTGGGTGCAGCACTTTCACAGCGTCATCTTTTAGAATTTGAAATAGCTCAAGTGGAATTCCATCACCTCCACTAGCCTTGTTCGTAGTGATGCTTCTTAAGGCCCGCTTGACTTCACATTCCAGGATGTCTGGCTCTAGGTGAGTGATCACACCGTCATAATTATCTGGGTTGTGAAGATCTTTTTTGTACAGTTCTTCTGTGTATTCTTGCCACCTCTTCTTAATATCTTCTGCTTCTATTAGGTCCATACCATTTCTGTCCTTTATTGTGCCCATCTTTGCATGAAATATTCCCTTAGTATCTCTAATTTTCTTGAAGAAGTCTCTAGTCTTTCCCATTCTACTGTTTTCCTCTATTTCTTTGCGCTGGTCACTGAGAAAGGCTTTCTTATCTCACCTTGCTATTCTTTGGAACTCTGCATTGAAATGGGTATATCTTGCCTTTTCTCCTTTGCTTTTGGCTTTTCTTCTTTTCGCAGCTATTTGTAAGAGAGTACATTAACAAAGAGTAATATATTCTTGCAATTAAACATTACAAGGCAATAAAATGAACAAAAAAAAATGAATGAATGGGCAATGTGAATAAATCTCAAAAATGTTATGCCGAGGAAAGGAATCCAGGCACAAAAAGAGTACATATGTTTATATGAAGCTCAAAAATAGGCCCATTGTCCATTCAGAAATCAAAACAGTGGTCACCCCTGAGATTGACAGGCAAAGGCCTGAGGGAATTGTCTGGGGTGAAGTAAGAACATTTTTTTAATCTTGTGTGAGGTTAATCTTATTTAGACTTCTGTAGGTTAATAAGGGCTTCCTTTGTGGTTCAGCTGGTAAAGAATCCACCTGCTATGTGGGAGACCTGGGTTTGATCCCCGGGTTGGGAAGACCCACTGGAGAATGGAAAGACCACCCACTCCAGTATTCTTGCCGGGAGAATTCCATGGACTGTACAGTCCTTGATGTTGCAAAGAGTTGGACATGACTGAACTACTTTCACTTAGGGTCAATTAGCCTATTAATCTCTAAAAACTCATGGAACTGTACTTAGGATTTCACATTTCACTAGATAAATTACATCTCAGTTAACAACAAAAAATAACACTGGTCGAAATAGCTAAGCAGTAAGTAAAATTGAAAGCAGTATATATACATTTAAACTGTATTTAGAAAATTGACATTTACCCTAATAAACCTAAAAAATTATTTCTTAGTGAATGTTTATTTTCTTTCTTCGAAGAATACATGTAGACAGAAAGGAAACATTTTTTCCTAAGTCCCTACTTAGCACAGGTTATCTCTCAAGTTGGAAATATATGTATAAGACTCATTTATATCTGTTTGTCAGCTATTATTAACTAAAATGAATCAGATTTATAATAAATCCATAGCTATTACAAGATAATTCTTTTAATATTTTAGAATATTCATTAAATTGTAAATTAGGCAAATATGTAATTAAATAGCCATAGTTATTGTAAATAATATATTTCAATAATTTAAAGAGTTTTTTTTTAAGTAATATGTATGAAAAACTTTCCTTCATTGTAATTTTGGAGAATTTGGTTTTTTATTATTGTTCTGTAATTTTAATGAGTTTTCTCCTTATGACCTAATTGTTGACAGAGGTATTTTTGGCTGTCTGTGAGAAAATTTAAGAATAATGTAAGTTAGTTATTTTCTGTATATGAGTGGTTGAAAGAGTATGTATTTCCTTTAAATAACTGGCAGATAGAATTGTAACTGCTGTCAATGTTTACATAAAATTGATGTATATATATATATATGTATATATATATTTTTTTGATAAGGAGAACATCACATACATTTTATGTAGTCAGTTATCCTTTGCATAGCTTTTTCCAACTCCACAGATGTGATTGAGTTGATGACAGTTTACTCAGGCTAAGTTCCTGGGATGCAGGTGAACGCCAATGAAAATTAGATCATGTTTCTGAGGTAAGCTATGGTTTATTTAGAACCCAACCTACATATTATTAATGAAATTTAAAATCAGCTTATAAAAAGGAATTTATGGGAGAACTAAAGTGTCCATGATTGGTAAATGATGATGCTAAGTTATTTATTCTTTCAAGTTCATTCAATAAATATGCAAATATGGACAAGACGTGATATATTCTCTTAAGATCTTTGTAGTCTAGTGGGGAGACATTTTTTGAGAGGGGGCATTTTATTGATTGGTCCTTATGTGCTGAGAATATATAGACATAACAGTAGCAAATGATATATTTTCTGTTTTCAATAGGCTCACATTTTGGATGGGGAGACATTAACTTAATATGGAGTACAGAGTGATGTGACAGAAATAAGCACAAGGGTGCATATAGGCAAGGAACACAACCTAGGGTTTGGGCATGGGTTTTATGGGGCTTCTGGGGAGGTGGAATATTTTTAATGAGTTTTGAAAAAATGCAAATGAGTAGAAGTTCCAGAGACACAAAAGAAGGTAGAAACATTTGAGGCAGAACAAAAAGTCACTGTATGATCATGAATACATGAAAGAAGACTGCTGCATAGTCAGGAAGTGGTGAAGAGTTCCTTGTGGCTGAAATATAGGGTACTTGGAAAGGATGCGAAGGAATTGAGCCCAGCTGCTAGGTTGGGATGAAAGCTATTGTGCTACAAGCTATGATTTTGTCCCTCAAGAAGCATACAGCCTCAAGAAGTCTTCAAGCAGAAAAGGGATATAATTAAATAAATTTTTTTGAATGATAGAGTGGAAAATAAGCTCACATAGAAAAGGACAGGATTACGAATTCATGGTGATAGTCTGAGTAAGAGATGAAGAGGTCCTGGATGGTGGGAACAGTGGGAGTAGTGGAGAGGAAGGGGTCAATTGAAAATTACTAGTAGGTAGAATCAGTGTAACTTCATTAATTTGGAATGGTTGATAAGGAAGCTGGAAAAGTCCAAGATGGCTTCTGTCAATTTTGGCTGTCTGGATGCATAGTGATACCACTGAAAAAGACACGGGGACATGAGGAGGAAATTAGATCTGACAGAGGAAATTAGTTTTCTTACACTGGAAGTACCAGGAATAGATATTCTGTATGGTGGTTATATAATTTTTTTAATTAACAAACTGACACAGATTGCATCTCATATTTCTGTCTTTTCCTGTCCCTGCTAACCCGAAGACTTTGAATCCACTGTTATTAGAAGGCTAAAGGGGCCCAAGAGAAGATTACAGAATCTCCTAGATAAGTGCAAAGATTATGGGAAAAACATGTAATTGTATGAACATGTAGAAAAGTCACTCTTTTACAGGCCTTCTCTATGAAATCCAGTTCCTCATAGACCCTTTTATTTGAACTTTTCATCTTTTGTGCTGCCTTTCTCTCATTCCTCTCCAAGTTTCCTTAGCCTTCTTTAGTTTCTGGACCTTAAATTGGATATAATACCGTAATAAGTGCCTGCCCAATGCCCAGTGGGACAATTGCTTCAGGGTTCTTGCACGTTTTGTTCTTGTTAGTGCATTCCTCTGTCTTGCTGTTTTTAAAAATAATAACTGTGCGCTGCTGACTCATGTTCAGTTAAAGATTCACAGTGGCACTTCTTAGCCTCTGTGGCAAACCCTTTTTTCCTCCTCTTGAATTCACATGATATATTTATATTTCTCTCTTGACTACCTTCCTACCAAGTATTTGCTTTTATTTCAATTTGTAAGGATCATTTTGGGTTTCAGTTAGGTCTTCAAAGTAACCAGATATCTTTCTCACTTTTTTGTGTTAATTCAGTTCCAAATTGTAGTAGGTGTTATTTCTCAGCCATTCCAAGTCACTGATAAACAGATAGATATGCAAGATTCTTTAAAAATTTTTTTATTTTCTATTAGAGTATAGTTGATTTGTAATGTTGTGTTAGTTTCAGGTGTATAGCAGATTGATTCAGTTATATGTATACATATATCTGTTTTCAGATTCTTTTTCCGTATAGCTTACTACGGGAATTTTGAGTAGAGTTCCCTATGCTATACAGTTGGTCCTTGTTGGTTATCTATTTTGTATATATAATAATGTATGCATGTTAGTCCCAAACTCCTAATTTATCCCTTCCTGCCACCTTTAATAATCATAAGTTTGCAGGACAAGATTCTTAAGTCAGAGTATATCATTTACAGGGGGCACCTTGGGGAAGTGACTTTGCTCATTGTTCTCTTGGCATATACCAAAGAATGAGAAAAAGGAATTGGAAATAATCAAACACTATAAAAACAGAATAATGCTTGTCACATTACAATGTTTAAAACCTTAGTTCCCTTCCATTTTAACTCTCTGAATAAATAAGCAAATGTTATTTAATCCCCACTAAGCAGAAATGAATAGTTCCCTGGTGGCTCAGAGGTTAGAGTCTGCCTGGAATGTGGGAGACCCAGGTTCGATCTCTGAGTTGGGAAGATCCCCTGGAGAAGGAAATGGCAACCCACTCTAGTACTTTTGCCTGGAGAATCCCTTGGAGGAAGGAGCCTGGTAGGCTACAGTCCATGGGGTCGCAAAGAGTTGGACATGACTGAGTGACTTCACTCACTCACTCAAGCACAAATGGGGGCTTCCCTGGTAGCTCAGGGAAGAATCAGCTTGCAATGCAGGAGACATGGGTTCGATTCCTGGGTTGGGAAAATCCCCTGGAGGAGGGCATGGCAGCCCACTCCAGTATTCTTGCCTGGAGAATCCCATCGACAGAGGAGCCTGGCAGGCTACAGTCCATGGGGTTGCAAAGAGTCAAACACGACTGAAACTACTAAGCATGCTTGCGTACACAAGGTGAAATAGATGTTCCTATATGTTAACTGGTTCTTATATCTTATAACTACATTCTTATATCTTAACTATTTTAAGCATTTCTAAATGGTCTTCAAAATCATAACTCTAAATAGATGTTTAATATTTCCATCAGGTAGATGCATAATCATTTACATAATTGAACATTATCCAGTTTTTGATATTTGACTGATTTCTGATTTCCCTCAATTATAAAAAATTTATGTAGTAAGCATTTTTGAAAGAGCTAGGGTTTATAATACCAATGGATAAATTATGCAGAACAAAAGGTATTTATCCTATTTAGTAACAAAATTTCTAGTTATGCTTTACTGTACATAATCAAAATATGCACTCATGTATCTCAGATGAAAACTTTGTAACTAAACATGATCTTTTCCAACCCGACTTCCACATACTGATAAAAAGATCACTCACTCAGTCAACAGATATTTCTTAAATACCTGCCATGTCCTAGGCACTGTGCGCAGTGTCAAGGACACAAACTTGCGTAAGAAATAATCATCTCTTTTGAGGTTCTCACAGTGTTGTGGGATGATGCACATATGTTAACAGACATTGAAATAAAATGTGATGAATATTACAATAGACAAATGTGCAAAGAACATCTCTGTGAACCTTTCTTCCTGTTTGCCTTATAAAAGCCCATCCAAGTCATAGCTTACACCTCTCACTGCCCTGAGTACCCAAACATAAATGTAGAGAATGGTACTTTGTAAATTCTAAGCTTTGGGTTGTCTTCCCGCCCTTCTCCCCACTTCTTTCTCTCTCCCTTTAATCTTCTAAATTTATTTATTAAAACTATGATCAGGCATTGTGTATGATATTCAGAACATAAGAAGGAACAAGACAGGCATAGTTTCTGCCTTCATGAATTTCTATGGTATGAGAGAATAAAATAAGTAAATAATTATGTGATGTGGGAGGCAGGAGGTTCAACCCAGAGGCACAAGGCCCCTGCTCTGGCTTCCTTAAGACCAGCTCTATTTTTGTCTGCTTAGAGATAAAATTTTGACATTCGTTTAAGATCTCTTTAAAAGCGTATGCATATACACATTGCTCTTCTGCTTAAATATAAGTAGGAGACCTAGAATATTGTAATATGTAATTTGCTTACAAAGACAATTATATGATAGTTAAAGTTGAATTTGAATATGATAAGAGCCTGAATCTATGTTTCAGTGTTGGCAGATCCCAACCTATTCTTAATTGAACAGATGCTGAACAGATTTGCTAATGGTATACTCTGAGTTTTATTTTCCTCTTACTTTCACATTCAAATTTCAGTCATTCAAGGAAAGCAAGCCTTGTTGCATTGCTGCTGTGTGATTTTCATAGGATAGTGGTGCGTTGACAGTTATGCCTGGACAAAGGTCTTAATGACTCATCCATAGCGGCAGTCTTGGCAGTACTCTAAAATATGTCTCAGTAACATCTCTTTGGTATGGTACAGAGGAGAGTGCTAACTTCTTGGGTCAACCCTAAATCACATTCTCAGATTTTTAACCTTGCCTTTATACTGGGCTAGTTTCAGCTTCCAGAAACATGAGAAGACAGAATCAGTTATTTTCATTATGTAATCACACATCAAAAATACATACAGTTAATTTTCTGACATTTTCTTGTTCTCTTTAACTTAACATAAAGAGGATCCAAAACACTTAATTAACACTATTAATTGAGTTTGAATCAAAGATTCTGTGAAGAAATATTCTGAGATGAAGATGATTTTTTCTATATCTAGGAAAAAGTACCCCCATCACTGTTAAATCCATAATATAGTTACTTACCTAATTAACTTCTTAATAGATTAAAAATCTTTCTTATCTTCATTTTATAATTTCTAATTTCCCCATTGAAAGCTAGTAATTTCTTCGTATTAAGGAAGAAATTATATAGCTTCTTTTTCAGAAGCTGTTTATTCACTTTTGTCAGTTTATTTTGAAACATAATTAAAATAAAAGTGGTGGACAGTCTGCTCTTGTTCCAACCTCAGCTGCTGGGAGGACTGTGCAGAGTTGGAATTATTCCTGGGGGCTGCAGGAAAGGACTGGCTGGGAAGGGCATCTTCTTGTGAGTCATTCTTCCAAACTCATAAAACTCCCATTGATAGAAAGCTTTCTTAAAGCTCCAAAATACTATGCAATGGTTAATTGGTTAATCACCTCTTCAGCCTCAAGGGCTCTGAGTAATCTGCAGCTTCGTTTTCCCTTTGTAGTTTGCGGTATTCATTATAGCATCATTTATTTTGAGCTCCCGATCTTGGTTTTATTTGGATATATTTCTCTTGGATGTGTTTCTAGTTTTTCTTTTTCCCTAACTTTGCTAGGATGCCCAAGGGACTTGGGACACGCTATAAATTAATCTAAAAATGAACTACATTTGTATTCTTTGTCATCTGCCAGAATGCCATTTGGAATATTCTGTTGGAATCCGAATCTCCCAAATACTCACCACAGTGGAATTCAGGTGCAAAGTAAACACAGCAGTTCTAGTATTAGCATCCATTTAGCTGGAGGGATGTGGGGGATGTTTATGCCCATTATTATTGCAAACAGATTGTTCATTGTATGCTATTTGAAACAGAGGAAGGGTGAGTGATTTAAGAACCTGTGTTTTAATAATCGGTTTATTTGCACACCCACAGTTTGCCTTCAGGGTTGTGAAACCACAGCCAAAACAGAAATAAAAACTTTGGTATGCCAAGAAGCAATTCAAGTGGCAATCCGTGATTTTCTATTTGCTAACTCACCGAGATTACTTTGCTTGTTCTCGCCTACACAAATATCGTAAGAAAATGGCTTCTCAGTAAGTAATGTTGCTACTTAAACAAAAATAAGAAAAAAAATGAAACACCTAATTTGACACTGCAAATGACATTTTTAGCGCTGATTGGTAGAGATGACCATATGGCCCTCTGGCTCTCTCTCTACCGTTGGGCCGCAGTGAGCCCCGGGAATCCTTTCCTGCCTGCGGTGTGAATCTGGCTGTGGCAGTATTTCCACATGTGCTCTATTCACATGCATGATCCGCATTCAACAGATAGCTTGTCCCATGTTGGGGCCTGGATTTTAAATGTGTATTGTTAGCTAAAAGAAGGCCTCGTTCCAGCTGGCAATGGTAGGTGAATTGCCAAATGCAGAGTTTCATCTGAACTGGGACTGACATAATCTGAGGCACATTTCTGTCGGTGCGGGAAGACTGGAGTCATAGCAGATAAATTGAAAGATTGTTTCATGATGGATCACCCAAAACATGTTTTTTTAAAAAAAGGTTTTCTTTCACACAAAGGCCAGAGATCACATAACTCCTGTTCAAGACCATCCATCAAACAGACTTACTCTCACCAAAAGGCTAAGTTGCCAAAAAATGGAGTGTCAGAAGGACTTCAGCATTTGGGATTATATGTAATACGTGTCATAATCCAATGACCCTGAAGATGGCTGAGTGCCCTGCGCTTCGGGCTGAGATCTCATTTTATTGAAATCAACTGTAAGGCATTGGAATGAACTGACCAAGTTCAAAAAGCAGTTGTTTAATTACCGTCTCAGAATAGAAACCTCTTTTAGGTGATTTTGGGACTAAGGAAAAAGAGAAGCAATGCAATCCCCAGGATAGATAGATCTAGTTGAATGAAGGCATTGGCAATGATATTTATAGATTATAGGTACATATATTTACATAATAAACTCAGAATCAAGCGGTGGCTTTGGCAGTGTTGGAACCTTGAGGAGAAGGCAAGCTATTTACAGTGACTTGCTATTTTTTATGCACTCTCAGGTATTGTAATGCTACATTAAGTTCTGAAATAAGCCAGTCAGCAATATTATTGAGTCTATCACAAGCAGAACTAAATAGCTGATAAAACAATTTTGAAAGAAAGAGTAGAGTCTCCTCAGTTAAAAAGCTAACTTCTAATGAAAGCCTTGGAATCAATATTTGTTTCATTTAAAAAAAATGCTTTTCCTCAAATCTATTCAACATTTTCAAAGATCTTAGAATAACTGAAAATTTTATCTTCAGGTTCAAACAGAATTCTAGACAAAAATCATAAATATGGGCTTGTTTATTTGCTAAAATTATACAAGACAGATTTTAAGAGAGACTTATTAATATGTTAGGGTGACATTTTATTTTATCAAATTGATTAAATTGAGAAGTAGGGAAACAAATGTTGATTGCAAATGAATTATCATAGTCTAACCAGACCAACGGAGAAGGAAATGGCAACCCACTCCAGTACTCTCGCCTGGAAAATCCCATGGACGGAGGAGCCTGGTGGGCTGCAGTCCATGGGGTCACTAAGACTTCACTTTTACTTTCTACTTTCACGCATTGGAGAAGGAAATGGCAACCCACTTCAGTGATCTTGCCTGGAGAATCCCAGGGACGGGAGAGCCTGGTGGGCTGCCGTCTATGGGGTCACACAGAGTCGGACACGACTGAAGCGACTTAGCAGCAGCAGCAGCAGCAACCAGACCAAAATACACATTCTCTCACTTAATTGTCTGAGTAAGCTGGCCTAATCCATTTTACTATTAAGTGAGATTATCTTAAATAGTCTCTAACATGCTACTCCAAATCAGCAAGTGTTTCATATTTACGTAGGTATGCTTAGGGGTCAAACACAGAATACCAAAATACTTTCTTTGAGTTACAAAATGTCATTTGGTTTGATGATGAAGTGGTTATGGTTGGCTTTTGGATACTAATCTAATTTTATTCTAATCTTGTCCTTAAGGTTTGATTTATAGTGGAAATCTAAATTATTGATCTAGCTAAATATCCCCAATAAATATGCAAATGAGGCTGTGTACTATTTTCTTCTAAAAAAGTTCAATTCCTTTTATTGAATGATTTTAATACCAGGAGCCAGATTATCCCCACGACCTAACAAAAGCCCTGAGACTTTCTGTCTCAACAACAGGCAAGGTCTCATTTCTTATTCCCATCTTCTGATTACTACTGACTGAGAGAGATCCTATTTCAGGTTCTCGGACATTCTGCATGACTCAGCCTGGGGGACTTAAGGCAAGATAAAGGGAGTCCAGTATTAATAAATCAATTCATTATTGGCTTCAGGATCTTAGAGAACCATTTTTAATACCTAGTTTTGTAAATCATTAGGGTCTCACAAATTCCAACTTTCTCTTTAATTCACTCTCTGTAACTTTTGCCACATTTTCATTTGGGGACTAAGTGACTTAGGAGACAGCTGTGGTGTAATAGAATATCACCTAAAACATTGAAGACTTGGGTTCTACCTCCAATTCTCTGACTTAAAAACTGATAGTTCTTGGGCAGATCTCTCAACTTCTCCAAGACTCATTTATATCATACAAAGCAAGCACAGCCCTACCTACCTGATATAGTTATTGTGAGGATTTAGTGTGGAGCAAATACTAGGTATTATTGTTTTTGTACAGTGGATGACCAATAAAGCTATAGTTCAATTAAGCAATAGATTTGGTTTCTTTTGCACCAATTATAAACACTTATTTGAAATATAGTTAGTTGAAATGAAGATTAGAAATGTATTTGAAATGAAAAGTAGAAGTGTAGTTTCTACCTGAGTCTTGAGATCTGTATTCTTAAGTCATCTCTTCAATTGAATCTGCTGCTGTATCGATCTTTAAGATTAGAATTGTGGAAATGGATCAGATGGAGGGAAATCTGCAAGCCTCTTTGTGTGACTGAGCTGTTTGTGCTCAGTGGCTGGGAGCTGGGTTTCTCTGAGGCCATCTGAGATATTGGCACTAAATATTCAACAACTGCAACTCTTTGGCCATGAAATCTAGCCTGGGCCTCCTAGGTTTCTGGGCCATTTGGTGGTGTTCGGTGGAGTATTATATTGTAGAAGTAAAGCCTTTACGTTATAGGCAAAGGAATGGAATTATTCTTCCCTCAAGTGTTGTGGTGGACTGAATCTGACAGGAAAACAGAATTGGGGAGCTGTGTCTTAAGTGAAAAAAACAGCCTCCCCCTGAGTGAGGGTCTCCCTGCTATGAAACCACTGCACTCTTCCTGTCATATTGGCGAGAGCATATTTTGCACCCCCTCTCTAGAGTTCACCCTGGCAGTGTAATACTCAGAATCTTTGGCTCTTAAAACGAATAAGTTTTGGAACAGTATCCTTGCAGTTTCCTATCATGCACTTCCAAAATACTGTCCTGTAGTTGACCCATGAGCCTGAAGCTCTGTCATCCATTCCAGGAACCTCCAGGTGATATGTCTGCCATCAGATTACACCTGCTTAAGCCAACAAGTTTAATTGAACACACAAAACATGAATAATAGGGTGTTTTTTTCTTTTGGTAAAACAGCAATCTTTTCTTGTAATCCTATACTCCACTAGATGCAGTCCGCATACAGCAAATGCAGGCATTCTGCTTCTGTCATTTCAACACAGAGAAATTCCATGAAAACAGCTGTTGGCCAGGTTACAATTTATCAACTTGTTAGCCAATAGCCTTAGCTTTCTTTGCATATGTGAATGGATAGGGCTAGTGGATTCCTCTGGGCAAGTTCTAGTTTGCCAAAATATTAATCTGGAGGAAAAAAAATGTACTTTCTCTCCTTTGGAACCCTGTAGAAGCTATGAAATGTGAAATGAGAATATTAAATCTGATATTTGAGGGTCATGGTTATTCTGTGCTAAATTATTCAAAGTTCCATTGTTTTGGCCTCAGGAACCTATGAAGATGAAAATCCCTCCTAAATTCTTCCAAGTCCTTTGTCTTCTGGCTGTACTCACTATTTTCAGATCTGGCCTCTTAGCTGAAAAAGCAGACCCTGAGAAACTCTTCAATTTATTTTTACTCTATCATGCATAGTGAGATTATCTGTATAATTTAAAAAAACATACAAAATAGTTTACAATGTTTTTAATATTTCTTTCCTTTTCCCACTACTCTCCACCAATTCTTCTCATCTACGCCCATTGCTTCTGTGCTGTGCTTGGTCATGCCTGACTCTTTTCGACACCATGGACTCTAGTCCACCAATCTCCTGTCCATGGAATTTTCCAGGCAAGAACACTAGAGTCAGTTACCATTTCCTCCTTCAGAGGATCTCCTTACCCAAAAATCCAACCCGTGTCTCCTGCATTGGCAGGCGGATTCTTTACCGCTGAACCATTGGGGAAGTCCAACTATGCCCATTGGTTTTCAGTAAATTGAAGGAGAGTAAATTGACAGCTGCTAATTTTTCCTAATGCTTGATAATCTTTTTGGAGAAAAGTTGTGTGGTCCATGTGGCTCTTGTTTAGCATTTGCTATATATCTTAAAATAGAAAAATATAAAAGGGCTTTTATACAAATCTATTCTGTAGTTCCATTTCCAATGTACTATGAAAACTCTTATAAATGTGTGGAACATGTCACAGATTATATTTTGCAGAACCCCTGGAATTTATTCCATTTTTACCATTCCCATAGAATAATTTCCAAGATATATTGTCAAGTCTCATAGATAGTAGATCAATGGTTGCCTCAGCCTGGAAGTGGGGGAAAGGGTGGCTTCAAAGTGGCAAAAGAAAACTTCTGGGAGATGATGGAAATATTCTACATTCTACTGTGAATGTGATCATACAACAGTAGATTAAATTCATAGAACTGTACCATACAAAAGTTGGAATGTATGGTTTGTAGATTACACCTTATAAACCAGAAGAAAAATCCCAGAATAATACAGAGAATGATTCTAATAATACAAGAAAAAAAGAAAACTACAAAATCATCTTGAACTACGTTGATGTATAGGCCTATGTCTGCATCTACACCCACATTTGTACCTGCATCAATAAGTAACTATATATATATATGTGATTTTGTAGTCAACTCATATAATTGTTATAACTTTTGAACTAAAATAAAAGAAATGAGCTAGCAATGCATACTATTTGCTTGGAGAATATATATTTACCTTTTTGTAATAGGAATTTTCTGCTTTGACCAGATTGGTCTCCATTGTCCTGGACGGCAGAAAACCAGCTTACCTTCATCTTCAGGTGATGCAGATGGGATCAGGAGGTTAGCTGCTACAAGTCAATGTGGTTCTCGAGGAGAGGTATGCTGCCCCTAGCAAGCCTGCGGCTGCTGCCACCAACTCACTTGGGGTGGCTGCTTATGTCTAATCAGGACATCTTTGCTGCCTCTCATGAGGTCTTTGTAGTTTTAATCAGAAAGAGTAGCTCTATCCTTGTACATATTTGGACATGTCTATGTGTGAAGCCTAAGGTGCCCTGAGGTTAATGATTTTCAGACCTGAAGTGTGCTCCGTTAGGCTGGGAACCTTGACTCATTATGGAAAAATTTGCCATGGAAAGAAAGCTTCTCCTCCAAAACGCCAGGTTGTATGAAAGCCTTGTTGGAACAAGGTGGGAGAAATTCCCTTTGGTCTAATATTGATATGCTGCTGAGCCATAGAGGTGGAAACCTAGCTTCACTTTGTATGTAATTTATGATTTTTACATTCATTATTTGTATATAGTTGTCAGTTACACTCCATGTATATTATATATCTACTGGTTGAAAATGCTTCTTTTCCATTAGGCAATTGAAAAAATGAATCATTAGGAAATACTTAAGTAGTAGTAAATGAGGAGTAAGCTAGATCACACCTCTTATATTGATCTTCATATGTCTGTGGACCATTATTTCTTTGTATTCCTCTTTCTTAGGAGTCATATATATACATATATATATATATATATATATATATATATATATATATGACTGTGTGCATATGCACATAATTGAATTCTGAAAGTGAGAAGAGTTGCATAGCCATGTGGACTTACTGGACATGCACAAGACCTGAAATTTTTGTGGCAAGAGGTTTGACAGTTCGATTTAGCAGCTGATGATTATAATGTGAATACAGTTGATCAAGGAACTAGATGATGATGATTTAGTTTCAAACTACAGGTGCACTATTGAAAGAGTGGCCTGTGTTCTGAAGATGCATTTGTCTAATCATTTTTACCTGCTGCTCCTCAAGGTAACACAGTTCAAGTCATGTAGGTCTTCAATGGAGGCAGCAGGTCCACAGATTTAAAGACTACTGAAAATTCCAATGATGAAGTCAAGAAAACTTGCTTCTTGACTTTGTTTTTCTTGCGTAACAACTAGGACCTGGATTAGACAACCTCATAAAATGTAAAATGGTAGAGTAGTGACCTCTAGGAATTCAGAAGGCTTTCATTCAAAGTCTGGGTGCCTTCAAGGACTTTGAAACAAATCACCCCCATTTGTAGATATATTATATAAATTCATTAAATGCACCAAACTGCCTGTGTGGGAAACATAATGTGCTCTGAATGAACTAAGAACATTTTATTGCACTAGAGTTATATGTATTTTTAATTTTCCTGATTTGGCTGAGGTTTACCTTGTTTCAACCAAAGGATGACTGGACATGTCAGCTGAGACAGGATTGAGTGGAAGTGGGCAGGTAAAATAGTCCACTTTCAGCAAAAGGAATTATCTTTTAAAATGTATAACAATTAAGTAAGTCTAATGTAGTTACACTGGAGAAGGCGATGGCACCCCACTCCAGTCTCTTGCCTGGAAAATCCCATGGATGGAGGAGCCTGGTGGGCTGCAGGCCATGGGGTTGCCAAGAGTTGGACACGACTGAGCGACTTCACTTTCCCTTTTCACTTTCATGCATTGGAGAAGGAAATGGCAACCCACTCCAGTGTTCTTGCCTGGAGAATCCCAGGGACGGGGGAGCCTGGTGGGCTGCGGTCTATGGGGTCGCACAGAGTCGGACACGACTGAAGCGACTTAGCAGCAGCAGCAGCAGCAATGTAGTTACGCGTTGAAGGAACTCCCATGAATATCAATGATTAGTACTCTTTAAAAGCATTTTTATCTCATGTTTTAAGTACCTCTATATTTTCATTAAGACCTTAGTGACGAGTCCTAAGAGGCTCTGTTTTTGGCTGCATCTCTGTCATTCAGTTATTAATGTAGGGTTGTAAATTACTAATCCGCAAAACCAAGTAAACAGTTCTTAAGTTTCTATGAAGGTTATACCAAACAGTTAGGGTCAGCAGGCTGAGTTTTTATAACTGTCTCAGAATTTATTTATACATTTATGAATTAGTGGGAAACTCACATTTTTTGGTGATTTCCTAGCATTTGAGGTTTAATTACCTGGTTTGATAATGCAAAACTATTTTTCAATTAAGGTGATTTACCTTGTTTTATTCCATTCTTATTTTTTGATGGATCTTATAAAATGTAGCAGTTTGTCTAGAGCCCAAAAGGATGTGTTTTCTGTTGAATCACAGCTAGAGCAGAATTGGTTGAAATTTGAGCTCATTCATTTGACCTTAATGTAACCCTGACCTGGGAGGACAGCATGTCTCTGGGGTGAAAGATAATTTAATTTCCATGCATGTCAAGTCCTCTGTTTCTTCTGTGTGGAGGTTGCAGAGACGTGTCAAATTCTGCAGAATCAGGTGTTCTGCGTTGGAGATGTAGAGCACATTCTCCAGGGGTTAGAGCTGAGACCACCAAGTAGACTTCATTTCATGGCCTTAGGGGAGCCCTGAAACTGTAGATTGTGAAGATGGAAAATATTTCTTTATACTGTAAACTATTCATCTTCCATTTTACTTCTAATATGTGTACTCATGATAGCATCAACAAAGAAAGTTCCAAAGACCACACTTAGAACATCTAAGTTTATTATTTTATATTTTTTAGTTGAAAACAATAGTTGAAAATTCCAATGTGTCAAACAGTGAAATGCAGTTTCTAATGTGTTCCCTGTGTTTTTTATCCCCAAAGAATTGGAGAACACTGCTCACAAAGATTACATGTGGGAAACTCTGCAGTATCTATATGATAAGGCTAATTCCATTTGGCTACTTGAATTGCCTCCTTTTCCCACATACCTCTGGTTTGTGGAATAGTTTATTATTCTGTAAAGCAATGAAAATTTCCAGAAAGGCCAAAGTTAGTAGCCTAATATGATTTAACACTTCTGTGATTCTGAAATCATAGGTAGTTCAGGATAAGGTGATCTCATCTCCCTTTCATCTTGCTGATCTCTCTGTGGAACTCCTAGGGTCATTATCCTATGTAAGAACTTCTATGTTCTTGCAAGTAAATTGTAGTAGTAAAGAAGAAAATGGTTTTAGAACGGTCATTGGATGAGTCATGAGGAAATGAGGAAAATGCATGAGGAAAATGCAAAGAACAAATCCAGCTGAGAGACACTTTGTAAAGTTCCTACTGGCTTGGCCATGGTAGACATATTTCCATTTCCACAATGGAAAAAATATGTATTATTTTTAGAAATCCAATAAGTAAGATTATAGATTCAACTGTGATAGGAGAGTAATTTATTAATCATCATATATGCTAATTGCTATATATTAAAAGAAAAACAACCTCCAAACCTGAAGAAGCTTAACACCATAAAAGTGTGTGTGCATGCATGCTAAGTTGCTTCACTCGTGTCTGACTCTGTGTGACCCCATGGACCCCATAGCCCACCAGGCTCCTCTGTCCGTGGGACTCTCCAGGCAAGAATACTGGAGTGGATTGCCATGCCCTCCTCTAGGGAGTGTATTTAATGCTTTTGTGAAAGTTCAGTGCAGGTCAGAGGGACAGAGATTCTGCTCCACGTGGTCACTTGGGGACCTAAGCTCTTTCTGTAGGTAGCTCTACATCTCTCATGTGACCCTAGGTGTTTGCTTGGTTTCCTCCATCTGCAGTCAAAGAGAAGACAAGGCATGAGGATGACCCATCTGCTTTAACCATGAGCAGAAGTGGGGGAAAAAAGAAGTACAAGAAGTCTAGGAAATGAAGTGTAGATTTGTATCTAGGAAGAAGGAAAGTGACATCTACAAAACTGTCACAGCTGGCAGTGGCATGGGAAGTAAAATTTATTGGAAAGTATGAGCTCTTTCCTGCAGATGTGGGATGGGGTGGATAGTGCTGGAGAATAAATGGAAAATATTATGTGTGTTTTATTTCCCTCCAAAACTATGACAGTGTAATAAGCTTTATCTCTGTGCTAATTTTGGCCATTTGGGGTGGCAATGCCCCCCGCCCCCCGTCGCCCCCTCCATGGCAGTTCTTTTGAATTGTAGTAGGTATTTTCTGGTAAGATTCATTTTTTTCTTTTTTTTTTCTTTCTTTCTTTCTTTCTTTTTTTTTTTTTTTTAACAGTACTAAGCACTTAATTTAATTTATTTTTTTTAGCGTTAGCATAAAAACCTTAATTTTTTCCCATTTATTTTTATTAGTTGGAGGCTAATTAATTACTTTACAATATTGTAGTGGGTTTTGCCATACATTGACATGAATCAGCCATGGATTTACATGTGTTCCCCAGCCCAATCCCCCCTCCCGCCTCCCTCTCTACTGCATCCCTCTGTGTCTTCCCAGTGCACCAGCCCCGAGCACTTGTCTCATGCATCCAACCTGGGCTGGTGGTCTGTTTCACACTTGATAGTATACTTGTTTCAGTGCTGTTCTCTCAGAACATCCCACCCTCGCCTTCTCCCACAGAATCCCAAAGTCTGTTCTGTACATCCATGTCTCTTTTTCTGTTTTGCATATAGAGTTATCATTACCATCTTTCTAAATTCCATATATATGTGTTAGTATACTGTATTGGTCTTTATTTTTCTGGCTTACTTCACTCTGTATAATGGGCTCCAGTTTCATCCATCTCATTAGAACTGATTCAAATGAATTCTTTTTAATGGCTGAGTAATATTCCATAGTGTATATGTACCACAGCTTCCTTATCCATTCGTCTGCTGATGGGCATCTAGACTGCTTCCATGTCCTGGCTATTATAAACAGTGCTGCGATGAACTTTGGGGTGCATGTGTCTCTTTCAGTTCTGGTTTCCTCAGTGTGTATGCCCAGGAGTGGGATTGCTGGGTCATATGGCAGTTCTATTTCCAGATTTTTAAGGAATCTCCACACTGTTCTCCATAGTGGCTGTACTAGTTTGCATTCCCACCAACAGTGTAAGAGGGTTCCCTTTTCTCCACACCCTCTCTAGCATTTATTGCTTGTAGACTTTTGGATAGCAGCCATTCTGACTGGTGTGTAATAGTACCCCATTGAGGTTTAGATCTGCATTTCTCTGATAATGAGTGATGTTGAGCATCTTTTCATGTGTTTGTTAGCCATCTGTATTTCTTCTTTGGAGAAATGTCTGTTTAGATCTTTGGCCCATTTTTTGATTGAGCCATTTATTTTTCTGGAATACTAAGGACTTTAAATTAAAAATAGCAGTACTCATTGGCCAGAAGGGACTGGATCCAGACCTCCTCTTTCAAAGGATTGCAAAGCTAAACTGACTGGGAATGTTAAAACATACCCTGATTTCAAATAAAAATTACTAACTTTCCCATCTCTATCTAGAAGTTATCCTCTGTGATTCTTAAGTCTGAAATTGTAAAAGTTTCTTCTCTCAGCAGTTCATGATTTAATATACTTACAGAAAATTCTTAGTGTTACTCATGCAGTATCACTGGAGAAGTGTTTTAATGCTTTGCTTTTTCCTTGCTAAAAGTCGTTGGCATTTGATTCTAGAAATGAAGAATTTGAATAATTCATTTGTAAGGTACTGAGGGTATTAGAATCTGTTTAGAGGCACCAGAGTATTCAGTTATTTAATTGCAGTTTTCAAACATCAATGATAAATGTTCTAAAGTTGCTATTGCTCTAGGAAAAGTCACCTTCAGCACAAACTCTTACACTTTTGAAAACTAATGTGATGACTATTTTTCCATCATAAACAAATGATTTAGCAAGCAGCTGTGTGCCTTCATGTGGTCACTAGCACATGGCTTTTGGTAACTAATTTACTTTTGCTTTTTGGAATAAGCATTTACCTTTATACATGTTGATAGTGAACCAATATTACATATTATGTTAAAAACACTTTTTGAAAAAGTATTATTTTTAACCAGAACATCCTAAGAGCCATATATATTATAATTTGAAGGGAAATGTATTTCCAGTGATGTGTTACAAAAATGTAGGATAAAGATTTTGTTGGTGGGTGAGAAAGAATGCAGTTAAATTTGGCCCAAGGAAAAGAGTGCATAATTCGAATCCTAGACGGTATATATATTTTTACAGCTATGTAAACATTTTGCCTTTTTAAGTAAGTGCCAGTCAGTGATCAAATAATTGTTACAACTTAGCATATAAAATTTAGTGGTGATAATTGTATTTATGGTGTTTTTACTTTACCTCTCCACATTTTTAAAAAAATTTTTATTGGTGCCTGTGACTCATGTGAAGATTATTCATAATGCATGTCGTTTCCAAAAACAGACCTGTACCTGCTATTGTAAGACATATGTTACATGTCTAGGAGTGTGACTTCCAACACTGATGTTGGCCTTTTAATGAGCAAGCCTCTAATATGTTGTATTGATTTACATTTAAATTGCAAATATGTATATCTACTTTACTTATAATTTTTTTGTTGTTGTTGGTTGTAAACAAAGAAATTTAGATTTATATGAAAACTAAAACAGAGGAAGTGTAATAGACATCCTTGCCAAAGCACTTATTTTTGAAACATGTTAAAATTCTTTCCTTTTTTTTTGAATTCTTAGGGACCTACCTCTCTCTATATTTCCTCTTTTAAAAATTAAACATAAATGAACAAATGGAAAACATTTGTATTTAAGTAAAAATGCAAAAATTAAAGGCAAAAAACAATGAAAGTTCTTACTATTTTAAAAGTTCCTTATGTTTAGCTTAAGTCCCAATTAGACTATTTAGAAATAGAAACATAATATTTATAAAGGCAGAATTTCCCAATAGGGTTAAAATGTTATCATTTAGAGACGCTTATTTAGAAAAGCCAGAGACTAAAAAACTAAAATTAAAGTATATTTTAAAAATATGTATATCTTGAAAAAGTCTCTGCTCACTTGGGTAAATTCGCTAAACATTAATGACTTAGTTATAGAAATAAACAAATTTTTGTTTATGGGATTTTTATATTAGTTTTAACAATCCTCTCAAATTACCATAATTTCATACCTATGTGAAATACTTTCATATTGAATATAAAACAGGAAACCTACTAATTTCTGGATTGTTGCAAGGCAAATAGATAAATAACCTCCCTCTGCCCCCATCTCCCACATGGATTTAATGTTCCAGCTCTACATGGCATGAAGAATCATATAATGTTTAAGTGTAACTAGATATATCTGTGTGAAAAATATTTGGATGAAAATGTTTCTACCATTCTCAACCATGATAGAGTAAAGTCACTATAATCCCCAGAGGGGGGAAATGTGCCAAGCAACCCTGGGTTATGAAAAACTCCATAGACTTTCATAGCAACCATTCTGGTTCCTACTATTGTTGCTCAGGACAGTAAAGAATTTGCTGCCAAAGCCCATTTTCGAAATGGGGAAAGGGAGCTTTGATTTATGCAGCGTAACTTACTTGGTTTCACATGTTGCCTCTTGGTGTGCCTCTTGACACTCTTCTGGCAGAGGTAACGTTTCATTCCCGTTTTTCAGGCTTTCTGCATGAGACAGATACCCTTGTAAAAGCTGTGTGACTCACATTTTCTATTGTGAAAAGTACTCCTCATCCAGTCCTGTGAAGTGCTCATCCAAACACTTACAATTTTACAACCACCATCTAGAGGCCCAGAAGTGCAGGTTAATGCAGACCAGTGATTTCACGGGCCTCTCCACAGGCCTCGGGATGAAGTAACTGTTTTACGTTATCTGGAGTGTGGAAATGAATGGCCTGTTGTCTGTGTGCCGCTGATTGAACTTACACTCTGTACGGCCATCCAGAAAGGCATTGTATCATCTCTTGAGACGACATCAATATTTAAAGCAGGCATGCCTAAGTGAATTACTGTATTCTCTATAACTGCAAGAAAAAGTAATTGTGTTCCTTTGGCCTATGTACTTTAACTATTTCCTTATTCTTTTATTGAATCATTCTTAATTATAAGGGGTCATACACTAGGTCTTCCTTAAATAGCATTTGTCATTTTCAGATGATTCACAGGTGTCTGCATGCTCTGTGCTTTAGAATGTAAGATTGAATAGGCTTCAAATTAAACAGTAAGAGCTTCTTGGGATAGGCACTGTGAGATACTAGGGAAAGGGAACTTGAGATATATGAAACTTTTTATTTTGGTAAAAGTGGATAGTACTGATGGTGGTGTTATGGGATTGGTGTAGAGAAAGAGAGGCGGCTGTCCATAGAAGATGGTTGAGGTACAGTCTTGCATGAAACTAAAGACTTATGTTTTGACCTAGTTCTTTACCAATTCTCCACCTTTGGTGACAAGTCTTGTAAATGAGATTTAGATTTGTTGAACTACCTCTTCACCTGGAATTTCACCTCCTTGGAGCACTGGGTAATATCATATATCCCAACATAGCTGTTCTCTCCTTGGTTCTCTGGGAAGCTCTCACCCAGTTTGATTTAGGCCAGATGGATTCTTTGCTTAACCAGAGCTTTCAGAACATTAAATGAATCAGATGCTTGCTATAATTCAGTGCTATGAAATATTCAAATTATATGCCACAGAATCAAGAACAGAGCATTCATCTTGGCTCTGTAATATTATTCCTCCTGTGCCAAAATATAGAACTTACAAAAACAGAAATAAACTGCTGATTCTGAGTATTTTTCTATATTTTTAAAACATTAAATTTTGGCCTCGGGTGTGCCTCTTGAAGTGCCATTGAAATAAAATAAAGGAACCTATCTTTGCCAAACAGGGTTTGGCACTTTTCTTCTGAAAACATTCAAAGGCACTTGGTTCTCATTGTATATATTCTGTTACATGCATATTTTCCATTATGTTTTATAAAGGAAGTCTAAAACTCTTGAATCATTTAATCAGAGAGTTCAGAAGTATTTCTCAGCAGCCACTATATGAGTTAAACACTCCTGGAGTGCTTATTGAGCAGCAGACACTGTTTCTACTTTCCAGTGGTTTAAAAAGGGAGATAAAAAACAAAAACAGGAAGAGAGCTGTCACTCTTTCTGTCTTGTCTTAGCTGTGGGAACAAAAGTGAGTGGGATGGAGGGAGAGAAGAAGGGAAGGACAGAGAGAAAGAACTACAGTATAGTAATTTCACAAATATGTGGAAGGTTCAAAAATGGCATTGGAAGGTTGGAACTTGGGGAGGATGCATTTGAATCAGTGCTGATTATAGATTCATAACTAGCGTTTGGATGTACCTTTCTAAAAAGACCCATGGATCCTGTGATTACTTTCATAAGAATTTCTACCTCCTGTAACTCCTTTATGGGTCTACCGATGATCGTGCTTAAAAGGAGGCACTTTTGACACTTTGAATGCACTCTGGTTCTGAGACAGAATCTTGAACCTGTTTTGAGCCTCCTCCCTGGAGCTGCCACCCAACTCTGCCACACTCTGTCATCTACTGACTCCCTATGAATGATTTATTTTGAAGTTTTTCCTTCAATTTTCTCCTCTCACGTTAGCTTTAGATTGATGGTCCTCCTCTCTTGACATCTGTTTTGCCTCACCAAGAAGGCTGTCCAAATATAGCAGGTTACAGTGTTTCTTTATCTTTATACAACAACAGGGTGTAGATGTGTGACTATAACTCGTGGAGCTTGTTGGAGGGTCCTAGGAACTTGCTGGGGAAAAACCCAGTACATCAAGGACTCTGGAAAGCAGACAACTGCATGGTAAGACAGAAGAAGAAAATTCACTATGTTTAGCTCTCATTTCTCATTTACCAGCAAACGCTCCCCACCTCCAAGCTGTCTGGCCCTCCCAACAGTGTGGAGAAGTTTCCTGAGTCCTCACTCCATGTAAAGGGAGAAGCCTCTCATGCGAACCACGACGGGCACATCCAGCAGAGATCAAAGTACCTTCCCAGACATTTCCTTAGTGACTCCTCTCTTGGCCAGCAAAGCTGCTCTTTGGCTACCACTGGCTCATTTTTGTTTGGGGTTGAGACTTGCGCTTTTTTTTTTTTTTTTTTCTTAATGTGGCTGAAGAAAGTTTCATCACATTTTATGCTGAATAAGTAGTTTAATAGCTTTTTTAAAAAATCTTTTTAAACTGTGGAGCGAATAGTGAATAGAGTTGTAACAGGCATTTACCAAGGAAAGTACTATCAAAGTACACTATCAAAATACTTGTAAGAAGCAGCTTGGGTCCTTGAATGACAGGCCATATGGAAGCATATATTAGAAATATGCCAGTCTCACTGCTAGGTGTTGGAAATTATGAACAAAAGCATTTAGATATTCTGGCAGATTATTTCTTTGGTAATAGTTTTATAGAACTATATTCCTTGGAGGTATAAATATTCAGAGGTTAATTAAAAACAAGTTAGGTGTATATAATACAACTTCTTGTATTGAAAAATAAGCCAGGATATATATATGTATACATATATATACTCAGACATTTCAATTTTTTTCTTGATTATGAGAAGTAAAATAATAGATAATCTCAGTAGTCATAGACTTAACATTCCTGGTTTCAACTCTACATGGGAATCCCAAAAGTTGTGGTGTATGGTCATTGGCGATTTTGCTGAGGTCTTCATTGAATTTTATGATTGATTAGAGAGACTTCCTATGCAGGACAAGACTTTTGACTAGTGACTGAGTCTAGTTGACCACTTAACTTCTTTATTGCTTCTTCATTAGCTTACATGAAATAATCAGAGTGAATTGAAGTAAGAACAAGTGTCATAGGTCTGAGGTGTAATTTCAAGTGTGTGTGTGTGTGTGTGTGTGTGTGTGTGTGTGTGTATTTGTAACCAGTCTCTGTGTGTAAAAATAGCCCTGGAAAGAAAGCTGATGGGCTGATGGTCCTCATGCTAGATAAAAAGAAAAGGGATGAGATCTAAAAAAGTGTATCTTCTTAACCAGAAAATAAAAATGCTATATAAATGTTAAAATGGCTATGCAAAAAACAGTGAAGCACGCTTTATTTTATGGAAAAATGATATGGTCATATTGCATTTGTAAATTTGGAGACTTGAAAGATTTAGAATGTATCCATTTAATTTTTAATTGGTATGAATTTGAATTGCTAATTTAAAAATAAAGTCAACTTTTCTGGTTTTCAAGTTTAATGATAATTTTATTAACATGCCTCTACTGTATGTCTCTTCAGTTCAGTTCAGTCACTCAGTCGTGTCTGACTCTTTGTGACCCCATAAACCACAGCATGCCAGGCCTCCCTGTCCATCACAAACTCCCAGAGTTTACTCAAACTCATGTCCATCAATTCGGTGATTCCATCCAGCCATCTCATCCTCTGTCATCCCCTTCTCCTCCTGCCCCCAATCCCTCTCAGCATCAGGGTCTTTTTCAATGAGTCAACTCTTCGCATGAGGTGGCCAAAATATTGGAGTTTCAGCCTCAGCATTGCCAGGAGCCGGCACACAAGATCCCACCCATGACAAGGTCATGAGGGAGAAAACCTGACAGGCAAGGCGGATCAGGTTTTCAGGGATTTCGAAAAGGCCAGCTCACGAGATCCCACCCATGACAAGGTCACGAGGAGAAAACCTGACAGGCAAGGCAGATCAGGTTTTCAGGGATTATGAAAAGCTGCCCCTGGCACTCACCTTAAAGATGATATCTGTCTTTCTGATGCTTGCTTCAATAGACTACTTCCTAATTTCTGTGACACAGGCAGAAGGCCTTCCCCAATCTCTTTCTAAATAAGAATAAATTTAGAACTTTAATCAGTAAGTTTCCCGGGTGGTGGTATTTTATGAGATTATTCAGGGTGAAAGGAGTGTTTTAATTTAAACTCCTTTGCTGGTATTTTAGTTTGTTTAGCAAATGCATTTATGCCCTTGGTACTAATATGCATGATTGCTTATAATACCCTAATCATAAAACAGCATAAAGAACCTGATTATATAAAAGCCCTAATAGACATAGAGCCTTTTTGAGGGGTGAAGGAGTCCTATTAGAAAACATAAGAAAAATTATTCTAAAGGTGGTTATTGGGTTGCCATTTGCTTGCTGTGTTTTTGCTTTCAATGTGCTAAGGTTGTGTTATGGAAACCATTGTTAATATAGTTAAAGATCTAGAAAAATAAGAGCTTAGCCCTAGTGTGGTAACAATGAAACAGTTGTTAATTATTAGTCAGGAGTGCTAGGCAGGGGCTGCCTCACCAAAGTCACAGAGTCAGTGCGGGGTAAACTTCTTAGATAAACTCAACTGACAACTTCTGCAGAAGGGTTAATTTTTGTGTTAACAAGGTTATACTTCTACTCTGTACTGTTGCCCTATGAGACTGCTACCTTTCAGTTAAGGTCACCATAGAAACAGAAAATAGGTTTATATTCACCTGACTTACATAAAATGTTAATAAACCCCAAGGCCAAAAGATAATGTACAAGACCCTCATAAACAAAGAACTATGCAGAAAACACCCTGGTTTAATGAAAACCAAGCTGATGTAATGTTAAACTATCTTCCCCTTAGAAATGTACTAACTTAGGGTATAAAAGCTACAGTAAAAAATGAAGCATTGCCAGACTCTGCTGCACCCCCCCTTCTGGTCACTCTCTCTCTCTCTCTTTCTCTCTCTCTCTCTCTCCCTCCCTCCCTCGCAGACTTGGCCCTATCAAGGCTGGTCTCATGTGTCTTCTCTCGCCGATGCCGTTCATCCTGAGGGTACCCCCTGGATCCTGCCGAGGCTGGACCCCGGCATAGCATCAGCCCTTCCAATGAACACCCAGGACTGATTTCCTTTAGGGTGGACTGGTTGGATCTCCTTGCAGTTCAAGGGACTCTCAAGAGTCTTCTCCAACACCATAGTTCACAAGCATCAATTCTTCGGTGCTCAGCTTTCTTCACAGTCCAGCTCTCACATCCATACATGACCACTGGAAAAATCATAGCCTTGACCAGACAGACCTTTGTTGACAAAGTAATGTCTCTGCTTTTTAATATGCTGTCTAGGTTGGTCGTAACTTTCCTTCCAAGGAGTAAGCGTCTTTTAATTTCATGGCTGCAGTCACTGTCTGCAGTGATTTTGGAGCCCCAAAAAATAAAGTCAGCCACTGTTTCCACTGTTTCCCCATCTATTTGCCATGAAGTGATGGGACCAGATGCCATGATCTTAGTTTTCTGAATGGTGAGCTTTAAGCCAACTTTTTGACTCTCCTCTTTCACTTTCATCAAGAGGCTCTTTAGTTCCTCTTTGCTTTCTGCCATGAGGGTGGTGTCATCTGCATATCTGAGGTTATTGATATTTCTCCCGGCAATCTTGATTCCAGCTTGTGCTTCTTCCAGCCCAGCGTTTCTCATGATGTACTCTGCATATAAGTTAAATAAGCAGGGTGACAATATACAGCCTTGACGTACTCCTTTTCCTATTTGGAACCAGTCTGTTATTCCATGTTCAGTTTTAACTGTTTCTTCCTGACCAGAACATACCTAACCTGGCCTAGCATGGAAATAGATCAACCAACCCACAAATAATTGTGCTGTGGTGGATTGCAAAAGCAGTTTACCAATAATCTTCTTCCCTTCATCCATACCCATTGGTAGTGCTTCCCACAGACTCCAGATTGGTCTTGGTACTTGCTTTGTATAACTTTGTGATGTTAGCAGACATGATGCAGGCAGAGGTTTGTCATCTTAAAGAGAGACACACAACGTAAGGGTTGTGAGCTTGAGTTTTATTCAGTCTTACTGAGAACTGTAGCCCAGCAGACAGTACTCTGTTAGCTCTGAGGAAGAGGTAGGAGAGAAGCCAGTTTATATTTCTGGCTAGGAAGTATGGACAGTCAAGCATATATGTTGGTAAAAGATTATTGCTAATCACAAAGAACAGAGGTTTCAAGTCAATGATTTTAGTGCTTTTCTATTGTATGAGAACCTGGCGTCCTTAAAATTCTTCCTGAGATCATACATCTTACTATGGGGCTTACTAGTCCAAAGTACGCAGTACCTCATTCTGTTAAATTGTTTTAATTTCCTCTCAGAATACACTGTTGGCAATTGCAATGGGTTATGACTGTTTTACCCTTATAGAACTAGATAGGGAGCAACACTATGTCTCAGCAATCCCCATTGTTCTGCTTCTACAGGTTTGAAAATGACTTGCATGTTGGGACTTGCCCTTTCTTACTGCTCTTCAGAATATTTTTATTCCCACCATGTGAAGAAGCTAAGCCAACTGGATAGTGTGAGACACAATTCCCAGTTGCCTCAGTTATCCCAGGAAAAAGAAAAGCCAACTCTTAGGCAACTTATTGTTGTTAGTTTTTAAGTTATATCTGAGTCTTTGTGACTCCATGAACTGCAGATAGTATTTCACTATCTCCCAGGGATTGCCCAAACTCATGTCCATTGAGTTAATAATGCCATCCAACTCTCTCATCCTCTGCTGTCCCCTTCTCCTCCTGCCCTCAATCTTTCCTAGCATCAGAGTCTATTCCAATGAGTCAACTCTTCACATCAGGTGGCCAAAGTATTGGATCTTCAGCTTCAACATCTGTCCTTCCAATGAATATTCATGGTTGATTTCCTTTAGGACTTACTGGTTTGATTTCCTTGCAGTCCAAGGGACTGTCATGAGTCTTCTCCAGCACCACAATTCAAAAGCATCAATTCTTCAGTGCTCAGCCTTCTTTATGGTTCAACTCTCACATCCTTGTATGACTACTGGAAAAACCATAATTTTGACAATATGATCTTTGTCAGCAAAGGGATCTCTCTGTTTTTTATTATGCTATCTAGGTTTGTCATAACTTTTCTTCCAAGGAGCAAGTGTCTTTTACTTCTGTGGCTTCAGTCATGGTCCACAGTGATTTTGGAGCCCAAGAAAATAGAATCTGTCACTGTTTCTACTTTTTCCCCATCTATTTCCCCTGAAGTGATGGGACATGATGCCATGATCTTACTTAGTTGCTCACAAATGCAGGAGTGACCCCAGTAAGATCATAATAAGAATCATTCAGGTGAACGCCATTCAAATTGTCCACCCATAGAAATATAGATAAATGATTGGTTGTTGTTTTAGGCTTTTAATTGTTGGAGTAGTCTGCTATTCAACAATAGATAACTGATACAAGAATAGTAAGCCAATTATATAACTTTAAAAGCAGTAATATGAATAAGGGATCTCAGAAAACAAAATTCAACTGAGTAGATCTGAAAATCTAGTTGGCTTTATTCAGTGATTCATAAATCTGATAGTATCCTGTCTAGCTAAAAGAAGGGTGTCCTGAGGACTGAGTTTGGAGCTTAATTGCTCAGTTGTGTCCGACTCTTTGCGACTGCATGGACTGTAGCCCATCAGGCTCCTCTGTCCATGGGGATTCTCCAGGCAAGAATACTGGAGTGGGTTGCCATGCCCTCCTCCAGGGGATCTTACCAATCCAGGGACTGAACCCAGGTCTCCCGCACTGCAGTTGAATTCTTTACTGTCTGAGCCAGTAGGGAAGCCTCACTCACTGAGGAGTGAGGAGCAGTATAAAATGGACATCTTTATTAGGAAGGAGGGTGGGCAAGGAAGCAAAAGAAAAGAAGGGTCAGTTTGGGCCAGTTCAGGGGGTATTTTTTTGTGTGTGAGGGAGGTTGGGAGGAAGAGAAAGGGTTTTATCATGCAGATTGCTTCTTCTTCCCCTGGGGAGAAGTGGGGAGGACCCAAACTGCGTGAGTAAGATTACATTTCTGTGGAAGGTCACAACTGCAATTATATTAGATATTAATTTAATTTTATCATGGGCTTTAGCACAAGTGGTGCCATTTTAAACCTGTGGTTTTCTCTCTAACAAGGCAAAAATAAATTTTAAAGATAAGAAAAAATGTCACCCAAAATGTTGCTTATACATTTTAGGCCTGGGAGTTTTTAATGTGTTTTCTGGCTGTGAGTTTCAAGTCTCAAACACATTTCAGCCTGATATCTGTTGAGAAGCAGAACAAATGTCTGGAAGGAGTCTCAAAGATTTCTGGTGAGGTATGATATTAGTGGTCTCATTTTTTTTTTTCTCCCAAGGTGTATATTTTCTGAATTTGGGTAAGACTGAAACCGTGCAACTCAGATTGGGACTTGAACCCACTGTCTTTTAACTGAAAACCATGAAACTCAATTCAGTGAGAGACAGAGTGATAGGTAAGAAGTGGATTTATTTAAAGAGAAACACACTCCATGGACTGACTGTGGGCCATCTCAGAAGGTGAGAGCAGCCCCAGGGTATGGGATTATCAGACTTTATAGTGGTGGGTAATTGCATAGGCTAATGAGTGAGCGGAAGATTCCAGTCATCTGGGGGAAGAGAGGGTTTTTCCAGGAATTGGTTACCACCCACCTTTTGATCTTTTATGGTCAGCCTTGGAACTGTCATGGCACCTGTTCAGGCTCCGTCACTCAGTTGTGTCTTTCTGTGACCCCATGGATTGTAGCCTACTAGGCTCCTCTGTCCATGGGATTCTCCCAACAAGAATACTGGAGTGGGTTGCCACGCCCTCCTCCAGAGGATCTTCCTGACCTAGGGGTCGAGCCTGCGTCTCCTGTGGCTCCTGAATTGATAGGTGAGTTATTTACCACTATGGCAACTTAGGTGTGTCATTAGGCTTGCTGTTGTGTTATAATGCACGTATACTGAGGCTCAAGGTCTGGTGGAAGTTGACTTATCCACCATCTTGGACCTATTTGGTTCTAATCAGTTTATGTTGTGTCCTTGGGCTATATCATTCTTTTAAAAATTGCACCCTGTCCCCTTCTCTCCTGTTTCAAGATCAACTCAGACTAGTTCTAGCTTCAGCAAATGGACAGTTTGTAGAAGCTCCTTCGTTCTTTGCCTGCTTGCCACTCCATACTACATTTTATAAAATTTATTGAAGTATAGTTGATTTGCAATGTTGTCTTAATTTCTGCTGTACGGCAAAGTGATTCAGTTATACGTATACATATTCTTTTCCATTATGGTTTATGACAGGATATTGAGTGTAGTTCCTTGTGCTATACAATAGGGCCTTGTTGTTTATCCAGCCTGTATATAATAGTTTGCATCTGCTAATCCCAAATGCCAATTCTTCCCTTCCCTACTCCCCTCCTCCTTGGCAGCCATAAGTCTGCTATTTACTACCACCCAATACTGCATTTTTGAGAGAAATGTTTTTGGTCCTATTTTTAAAAAGTGGGAAAGCAGGTTGTATTTATAATAATGTTAGTTAGTTTCTATTCTATTCAAATTCATATATAAGCTTCATAAATCCTAGGACTTTGCTTTATTTTTATTTATTTGATTCACTGTTATATTCACAGCCCCATAACCGTATTTAAGCCTCAAGGTTAAATACAGTAAGGCTGGTTATAATCAGTCTACTTCACAGGTAGGTAGACCAAGAAACCTTTATTCCATCCCAGAAAAACAAAACAGAAAAAAATATGATTTGTCCTTGTGAAATTTTGTAAGATTATTAAAAGCAAACTTCAAGCCCACAGCTTTAATTATTCTTCAGAGATTTAGGCCTTTAAACATAAATTTATGCCTCCCAAATACAATTGCATCTCAATTGAATTCTTGCTGTCTGTATTTCTAACCCGAGATATATATTGATCAGCTCTTCAATATGAGGTATTTCCTAAGTGACACAGTAAGAACACTATTTATGTCACATTTACAAAAAGATGCTATAGACAGGGCCTATTATGATATAAAGAAATGAGCTCTGGACTTTGGTTTAGAAAACTTCAGTCTAGTCTGAGTTTTGACATTTACCAGCTACCTGGTAGGGAAATTGATTGAACCTCTGTTTTCCTACCTATGTGATACCAACAACAGAGTAAGTGATATACTCAAAATTCTCTTAAACAGTATGAAGTATTGTAAAATGGAAGGCATTATTACTCTGTCTCTTGACTGAACAAAATTTAATATTTATAATGGCCCTAGAAAATACCCTTGCAAGTGATACTGCATCACCACATATAAGAAAAATGAGAAGAGCATTTTCTAATATAAAGTTGTTTGTAGCCATGTAAGGAGAACAGACTGCAGAAAATGTATATTCCATATGAACTACAGGTTCATACATTTCAACACATCACTCAGGCAGATAATAGTCATTCAAACTCACAAGTACTATTCCATTCAAATTTGGGGGGGAATACAGTTCAGAATACTGTGATATTAATAATGATGCTCATAAATGGCCAGGAATAAAATCCAAGTTGATGTAAATAATTGTATATCATGTCATTTGGAGTTCTTTGGCTAAATTAAAAAAGAAATATTATGAGAAGCATATGAAGTAGTCCTTGGAATCTAAGAGGAAGAGCTCGGCCTTGGGACAGATAGCATGATCTAGATTACTACCTCTCATCTGAGGCAGAAATGAGAGAAGATAGTGGAGATAACATTTATTATTTTACTAAAGTCATTTGAATGAGGGAAAGACAGTTTCCAAAAGGTAAACCAGGCTACTATTTAATCAGAAACAAAGGGTTGCTGGGCAGGCAAAAACAAAAGATGTAAATACACTTATCATGATTAATAAAGATGCCTTAAAAAATGTTTTGTTATGAGACTTGCACCAAAGTTATTTAAGCCATTTTTTCTATTTATTTCAAAAATTATACAATTAGTTTTAGCATTTCTAAAGGTATTTTCTCAGAGAATGGGAACTTCCTTGGGAAATTAAGTGTCATCTCAACTGGATCCAGGTATTGTTTTAGTTTCACTTGAAAACTTGGAATATTCTATTGTTATATAAGAATACAAAATTTACATACCTTAAGCAAATTAACAACAAGGAGTTTTCAGTTCAGTATGAATGTCATGATAATTGGCCCAGTATTATAGCCTAATGTAATCAAAAATTTTGTGCAGGCTTCAAATGTACTGTGAACAAGAGTACTAGAGTTGTACCCATATTCCTGAATAAAAAAAATAATTCTTGCTTTCCCTTATGATGGAAAGCCTTTGAAAATTCTGACATTGTTTGGGTTGTCCATAACCAATTGTGAATGATGCTATTGTAGAGGTTCAAATGTGAAGGGATATGAATTTAAGCAAACTTAGGGTGATAGTGTAGTACAGGGAAGCCTGGCATGCTGCCATCTATGGAATTGCAAAGAGCTGGACATGACTTAGTGTCTAAACAGCAACACATGTGAATCTTTAAAAATATGTTATAGTTTTTGTGTTAATCACCTTTATTTTGGAATGTCTTCTGTCTATAGAATTTTTAATTTCCTTTTAGAGATATTGTGTTTTAAGATTTTATGTTTGATTTTGCATTTTATGATATGGAAGTGGATCATGGAATCAACAAAATGCAAACTCAATCATGAATTCACCAAAAAACTCAGGAGGTCTCATATCATTTGATACAAGAAAATAATTGAAGGAAGAGCGATGAGAAACCACAGCTTCTGATGTCATCCTCATTAGGTCATTTTCTGGACAATTCATCAAATTTGTGAGTGATTTTTGAGTTAAAGTCTTAAGCATTTCTATGTGAAAATTAATTCCACCATTTTATTTTATCAAAGGATTGAAAAGTACAACTTTGTATTATTATATACAAAAATGAGAGTATTTCTTCTTAGAACATAATTAACATCTGAATCTATGTTCATTCCTTATAATGAACAGATAGTTGCTGACAAATGGTTCTTGAGAAACTGGCAGAAAAATGCCTTTGAGACCCACTGGACTACTTGAGAAATTGCAACAATTAGGATATAATTAAACACATTTACAAAGAAATCTTAGCTGTTGTGTTATGTATTGACATAAATAGGAATGAACATGGTTGAGATAACATTTAATAAGTAATACTGCTTGCCTGAGTTACCTTTTCTGAGCATCAGAATTGTGACAACCAGTGTTACTTAGGGTGCACTTACAATATCTGAAGATGTTTTTTAACTTGTGATCTCATAAAACAAATTAATAAATTGGAAATAACCAAACCTTCATTGAAGGTTTATAGTTATACCATTTGCTATGCTACTCACTTTTAGATTGAAAATTTTAAAAATTATCTACAAATATCTTATGTGTTTTTGGTTCGGTATGTATACCATTGAGATTGACAATGGCTTTTAATCTCCATAGAGATTACTGAAGTCCTTGGTCAAATGTGATGAAGGAATATATGTTTGTGCATCTTGAGAAATCTGTATGCAGGTTAGGAAGCAGCAGTTAGAACTAGACATGGAACAACAGACTGGTTCCAAATAGGAAAAGGAGTACGTCAAGGCTGTATATTGTCACCCTGCTTATTTAACTTATATGCAGAGTACATCATGAGAAACGCTGGGCAGGAGGAAGCACAAGCTGGAATTAAGATTGCTGGGAGAAATATCAATAACCTCAGATATGCAGATGACACCACCCTTATGGCAGAAAGCAAAGAGGAACTAAAGAGCCTCCTGATGAAAGTGAAAGAGGAGAGTGAAAAAGTTGGCTTAAAGCTCACCATTCAGAAAACTAAGATCATGGCATCTGGTCCCATCACTTCATGGCAAATAGATGGGGAAACAGGGGAAACAGTGGCTGACTTTATTTTTTGGGGCTCCAAAATCACTCCAGATGGTGACTGCAGCCATGAAATTAAAAGACGCTTACTCCTTGAAAGGAACGTTATGACCAACCTAGACAGCTTATTAAAAAGCAGAGACATTACTTTGTCAACAAAGGTCCATCTAGTCAAGGCTATGGTTTTTCCAGTGGTCATGTATGAATGTGAGAGTTGGACTATCAAGAAAGCTGTACACTGAAGAATTGATGCTTTTGAACTGTGGTGTTGGAGAAGACTCTTGAGAGTCCCTTGGACTACAAGGAGATCCAACCAGTCCATCCTAAAGGAGATCAGTCCTGAATATTCATTGGAAGGACTGATGCTGAAGCTGAAACTCCAATACTTTGGCCACTTAATGCGAAGAGCTGACTCATTGGAAAAGATGCTGATGCTGGGAAAGATTGAGGGCAGGAGGAAAAGGGGATGACAGAGGATGATATGGTTGGATGGCATCACTGACTCAATGGACATGGGTTTGGGTGGACTCCAGGAGTTGATGATGGACAGGAAGGCCTGGCATGCTGTGGTTCATGGGGTCGCAAAGAGTTGGACATGACTGAGCGACTGAACTGAACTGAACTGAGCTCTCAAACACTTCAGTGATCCCTCTACTTTCTTCTGGTTCTCCAAAATCCATGCCTTTTAGCCCTGGAATAGTCTATACCCTATTTAGAAAATATAAATCCAAGTTCACAAATTTAGCGGTACAACTAGGCTATCTTTATTTTTTCTGCAACTGAACTGTATCAAGCATCTAGTGAAATGCATGCTGAAGTTAATCTTTCCTAGGATATTTTTACATGATCCAAATTTTGTCCAGGTTCTCCAGTGGGAATGGGTGGGCAACAGGGGCTTTCCTGTGGTAAATGGGGTGAGGTAAATGACATGTTTTGTCTGAGTTGTAATCATTGATTTGTTCTGTCTTCTGCTCAAATATTCTCTTTTCAGAACAGGTGGAGCTGTCTTCCTGTTCACCAATGACGTGTTTCCCTTATTACCATCACCATGACTTAAGATCACCCATCTTGTATGCCATTTTAGTGTTGTTCTTGGATAAAGGGAATATACTTAACTGTTCCAACACCACATTTGGGTTCAGGCAACTCTGTGGCACTTTTTTAGGCCTCTCTGTCCAGACAGTGCAAACTATTTCTACTCTACCGGCCTGTCATGCTGGACACAGGGAATCTGGAGTCCCCAGCTCCTCTTCAGAAGTAGAAGGCAGAAGTGCCCTTGGAATTTCCACAGTAAAGTATACTTCTTGATATTCTTCATCTCAGTAAATGCCACCATCATTTACATAGTTGCTTAGATCAAAAACGTAGATTTATCCTTGATTTGTCTTGTTTTTCTTTCTCACTCTCATCCAATCTTTTATGAAATCTTCTCAACTCTACCTTAATTGATATCCCTAAGCCACTTCTTCTCAACAGTCCATTGCTACTATCTTAACTCAAGCCAGTGTGTGGTCTTCCCTGGCTGACAGTAATGGCTCCTTCACTAGCTTCTTTTAATTCCCCACTTCTGCAATTGCTGTTATCCTCTCACCCCCCAGAGTAAGTTGCTAGAAACTTAAACAAATTCACGCAACTCTTCCACTCAGAACTCTGCAGTGACTTACTGTAATGTGTGGAATAAAACCCTCCTTCCTTTTTAACGTCTGTAAGGCCCTGGTCACTTTGCTTCTTCAAGTCTGTGCTTCATGTCATTTTTGCATGTGGCAAGCTTATTCTTTCCCAAAGACTTTTCTGATTGTCTACTCTCCCCATGTTACTCTTTTAAATGCTTCAATATCTTCTTAAATGTCACCTCTCCAGGGAAGCCTTCTCTGTATCCCTTTGCTGCATGCATGCTAAGTTGCTTCAGTCATGTCTGACTCTTTGCAACCGTATGAATCATAGCCCTCCAGACTCCTCTGTCCAGGGGATTCTCCAGGCAAGAATACTGGAGTGGGTTGCCATGCCCTCCTCCAGGGGCTCTTCCTGACCCAGGGATCGAGCCTGCATCTTGATTACGCATCTCCTGCATTGGCAGATATGTTCTTTACCAATAGTGTCACCGGGGAAGCCCCCCTTAATCCCTTACCTGACTTATTTTTCTTTATAACATTTATTACTACCCCAAATTAAGTATTTGTTTATGAGTTTATTACCTGCCTTCACCACTGGCCTGTACTTTGTCCTCCACACTGCATGCAGAGCATATAATACACTGCCTGGTCATAGTAGGCCACTGATAAATACTTTTTCAGTGGATGAAAGCACTTGATACTGGAAATCCAGTGAGAATAGGGTTGTGCTTTATTGTCAATGTACTTATTTTTGGAGATGAAAACAATTTTTAGATTAAATCTGAACTCAAGGAGGCTATTTTTACTATTTAGCCATGTCACGTCCACTCTTGTATAGCATCCAAGACTGAAGAAGATATGTATTATCCTAAATTCAAAATGCACAATCCAGAATGCTGTTTAAAATAGTAGAAAATCATGAAATCATGATCTGATCCTCTTATAAGCCATAGTAATTTATATGTTCACCAAATTTGCTGAACACATGTAGCAATACTGGCCTAGGGCAATAATAATTTCTGGAAAATGTGAACAGCCTTCATTAGTCATTTACCATTAAGCTGCAGAGACTTTGTATTACTATCAGCTGTGTTCCTGTTAATAATATTTGACATTTATATATCCCAGAGCTCTTTTAGTTATAAGTGACTGGAACTCAATTTAAACTAGCTCAGGCAAAGAACAATATTTATTGGCTGATGTAACTGACAGATTGAGGCTGGAATCTGGGCTCAAATGATGTTTTCATGGCTTGAGCTCTATCTCTTGGTTATCCTTCTCACTGTTTCTACCCATGTGTTGGCCCCTTTCTTTTATGTGGCTAGGCTTTCATCATATAGCAGAAAAATAATCCCAGGTCTTCATCAGTACAACTTGTGATCCATATAAAAGAGTCTTCTGCAGCAGATACAGCTAAAATATCCTTGAGAGGATTCTTGTTGGTCAAGTTTAGTCCTAGGTCTGTATTAACCCTATCACTGTGTTGGAGAGATATTGTATTATGATTGGATCAAACTTGATCATGTCCCCACACCTTTGGCAAGGAGGAGGGGTAAGGCATATGATTGATAACTCCTCTAGGGAAATATGGAGTAGGAGAGATGTTTCTCAGAAACCAAAGAGGGGGAATGAGAAATCATGTTGAGCTGGTAAAATATTATTACGATCCATATACAAACATTGTTTTAGACTTCTTGAGACCAAAAACGTACAACGTATTTGTGAAAGAAAAAAATCTCAAGTGCTGTTTTATTATTTATTATTCGTCTCCTTTAACAACTGGATATAAGGTACTGGAAATGCCAGGTATATAATGCTGGCTAATTCTAGGAATTCCAACTTGAGAAACAATACTTTGTGGAATCAAACCTCATAAACAAAGAAGAAATGATCAAAAGAGAACAATGAGATGGAAAAGACAATAGATATGAAGGGTAGAAATCAAAGTGACAGGTGTTTCTGAAGGAAAGAAAATAGCAGAGAGAAAAACAGTAATCATAAATCTAGGATAATAATTCTTTGACTTAAAGGCCTTTAGATAAAACTATTTGTGCCATATTTTATGTATGAGAAAATATAGCCTCCACTTTCTAGTACCTCCTTCTCATTTGTTTATTCGCTCTTCACATGGGCTTGTTTATATACGGTTTTTGCTATCTGTAGCCCACCTAGTTACTTTGCCATATTTCCCTGTAGAATTGAGGCATAGCCCTGATTCTAAATAGAATACCAGAACCTGTGTTTTACCAGTTTTTTTTTTCAAGCACGGACCTTGATCCCTGTTTCCTATTCCTCTCACTCTTCACTGTCTTTGTGACCATTCTGTTATGGAAAGACAGATCCTGTTGAACTCACAACAGGTCAAATGGTGTCTCTAATATTCTTGAACTCTGCCCACTAGAATGACTTTATGGAAACAAAGACACTTAGAATCTCACTGGAGTAACAAGCCTTGGCTGGCCCCACTGTGCTCACCAGAATCACCTCTGTAGCTGCCGGTTCTCTCTCCCTGGTCCCAGCACCGATACTCGGCTGGTTTGCTTCAGGGCAACGAACTAGATGGAGCCTAGTCTCCCTGGTTGCGGGTGAGGGGAGACATTTTCCTTTGGAAGTTCCCGTGGTTTCCTACTTCCCTAAAATCATCTGGGGCCTAGTGAACTGGCCTGTACCAGTCTTTCTTTTCCTCTTCATCTCCATTAACACAATTTGTGAAAGCTCAGAATGCTTTGCAAGCTAATGTGGTCACTACAGACCATCCCAGAGCCTTTTTCTTTTTTCAAAAAATAAGAAATATATTCAACTTCTTCCTTTTTGGTAAAATTATCTCCTGACATCATACGCTAAGTCCTTTAAGTTGTGTACCACTCTTTGTGACCCCATGGACTGTAACCTGCCAGGCTCGTTTGTCCATGGGGTTTCCCAGACAAGAATACTGGAGTGGGTTGCCATTTCTCCAGGGCATCCTCCCTACCCAAAGATCAAACTTGAGTTTCCTTCGTTGGCAGGCAAATTCTTTACCATTAGCATCACATTAGAAGCCATCTCCCGACAGGAGGTGGAGTATTCCCAGTAGGTCCCATATCCCCACCAGATCAGTCAGGCTGTGCCTATTTTTACAGGCCAAGGCAGTCTATAGTTTTTTCTTTTCTTTTTAACCAAACACTAGGTAATTTGTTTTTCCAAATGTTTCTTATTTCAGAATGAAGCAGTTCTCATCTTTTGATCATTTCTTTTTCATTCTATGAGATTTTGATTTCAGCTAATATTGTTTCTCAAGTTGGAATTCCTAGGATTAGCCGGCATTATATATCTGACATTTCCAGTACATTATATCCAGTTGTTGAAGGAGATCAATAACATAAATAATAAAACATAGCACTTAAGTTTTTTTTTCTTTCATCAGGACAATAAGTTGAGTATGACTCTTGCTGATGGCTCTTTCTAGGAATGGGACTGGCTTTACTGGCTCTGTCTTGATTCAGGCAGTGATAACCAAGTCTCAGATCATATCTTGTTTTTCCAAACATTTCTTATTTCCGAATGAAGCAGTTGGAAAATACTGACTTTCAGCCCGTTTAATTTGTTTACAGCTTAAGAGGTACATGAAATCTCTTATTATTTAAGTTATAATAAAGCTGAACGCTAGAATAATTCATCAAGAATATATTCCATAAATCAAATAATGTGTCATATATCACAGATTGAGTTTACTTTTCCTTGTTCTACTAAGCTTTATTGGATAGGCCTCCTTGGCTACACTTTTCACATCTAATTCCTCTAGCTACAATACCTGCATTTTATCTCATGTTTTTAAAGGTAATTTGCAGTGTTAGCTTTGTTACTGTTTTGAAGACTTGGGAGTGAGGGGTAGGCTAGAGTGACCTTTCCTCAGGAAACTGGAAATGTACATTTGCTTGACATGATTTTGAAATTATTTTTTCCCACAGGACAAAATCCAAGACATATATCGTAATGAGCCATGACTGAATTCAGACAACACAGTCTACAGATAACTTTGTATATATAGCATGAAGTAGGAACATATGACCCTTGACTCCAATAATCCACCCCTTCCTAATTGTTTAGTTCTTTAAGTGCCTCGGTTTATTTTTTTCTTAATTTTTACTGGAACCTAGTTGCTTTACAATGCTATGTTAGTTTCTACTGTAGAGGAGAGTGAATCAGTTATATAAGTGCCTCAGTTTAAAAGGAAGATGCCTCCTACATGTTGACAGAGTTTGTTTCTTTTTTCAAAGCAAATGAATGGGACAGTGATCTCTGTTGGAATTCTTCTTGGGTTAGATATGTGAAATAGGAGGGTCACAAGTCCATTTTTATAAAAGTTCATGTGTTACCTACATATAACAGTTCAATTATCAAGCAAAAATTGTAGCTTTATTCTGTACATTGAAAAGTTTTTCAGATTTTATATTTCTTTTCATTATATTCTCAAATTATTCATCTAGTATCATTCAAGGAAAATGTATTTGTTCTAATAGGTTGATCAAATAAAGCATTGAAAAGGGAAAACTGGGTATTACTTTATGGAAACTTTGCCAGGAGTGTGGCCTTCAAGGCTGAGGCAGCTGTGTTAGAGTAGGTCTGACAGTTTCCTCTGCAATTTATAGTAATGAATTCATACAGATACACCTAATATGTTGTATATCCATCAACCTTCACTGCTGACAGTTTTATTACATAGAGTTCAGCCTAAGACCCATGTGTAGAGCTCCAAACCAGCATTTCAGAGCAAAGACTGCACTTTCAATTAAACTCAAATTATCCAGTACCACTCCTTATCCTGTAAAACACCAAAACCAAATAGAAAAGGCAAGATGATACTTATAACATTTTGCTGTTTCTCAATTCAGTGATTCTCCAGACAGCTATAAACTAAGATCTTGTTTGTGATGTTTCTCTAGCCATGTATCCCCTAGCAGCCTATCTGGGAAAAAAAAAAAATTCACAAGTTATAAGGCTGAAGGTCAGACTTTGTAAGTAGTGGACTTTAGATCCAAGAGTACACTTTGGCTTTGACAGCTCATGCAATGGCTTCCAAAGGGATTCTTCGCAGATGTTATTCAGCTATTTATGACATAATGTCTTTCCAGCATAGTCAGATAACTGAAAGTGACCAGCGAAAGGAGGATGATGTTAAGGGAAGAGGGAGGATTCACTTATGTGCATGATTTCATGAGAAGAGTAATTGGAGCATCACAATTTCAGGGTGACGGCCAAATAATACACATTGGGCAGAACTACTTCTGACTTGCTATTCCAGGAGAACCTGAAATATAGATATTACCAGTGCATTTGCAATAAAAATATTCCTTCCTTGAGAATGAAATTAAAGCCGGACCATTGAGATGCATGAAGCTCAAGTTCTCTGTGGCCCAATTTCTTTGAGCAATTTTTATAAACACTTCCTAAGTATTTTATGAAGTATAAAAACAGTGGGAGAAACTGTACAGCCACATAAAGGTCACATGCTAAGTACATTGCTGGAAAACATACAGCAAACATGAGCAATCAGCGAAGCTTCCTGACAATTACTGTGGTCCTAAGGCAGAGAAAACAAATTGTGTTTGTTACCCAGTAGGAATGCTTTTAAGGTTTCTCTTGTCACTTGGAATAAAATGATTAAGTTTCAGATGTGCAAGCAAATGTCTTCCATTCATGTAGTTTAATTTTGCTGTCATGGTACTATTGGAAATAAGGAAGAAAAGATTTTCAGGGGAGGATTTTCTTCTTCTAAGAATATTGGTCATGTTAGCTTAATATCAAAGATAAATTATTTGAAAGCAAATTATGATGTAGCTCTTTTCTTTTGTATTTCAAGAATTATTTTCTATAATAGTTTTTTCTATTTTATTTTCTATTATATTTTCTATAATATACATAGTTTTGATTTATAGTTAGTCTAGTTTTGAAGTATTTCTTTTCTTAAGGACCTCTACATATCTTTCCTCCATTTATCTCCAGATTAGTTTGCTGTGGTGTTATTTTAAGAAGCTTCAGTTAAGCAAAGCATGTGGAAGTACATGTAGAATGCTTATCTTAACAACTGTCTGCAGGTTACATTGTAAGTGCGCTTGGCATTACAGTTATTCCAGAGAGTGTATTTTGATTTGAATCATAAGGGACAGTTGAGGGAACTGGAACTTAAAAAAGAATTTAGGATTCTAATATATAATATCCTGTGCTTGGGTATTTTTCTAGAATTTAGGAATCCTAGAGGAGAAACACTGATCCCATAGATTTTTAGGTTGTAGGGACTTTAGTGATAAGGTGGTCCAACCTTCTCATTTTACAGATAAGAAAGCTAAGGGTCTGAGTGACTTACTCAGGCATTACCTTTCCATATGTTTGAAAAATGATTAATCTTTTATGTAGACTTTGAAAAAGACTCAATAATAATACATACAGTTTTTCATAATAACCAATTAAGTTTCTATTAAAGTCAGTCTGAATAGAATAAACAGTTTTGGAAATTAGAACCTTAGCACTTTCAAAGTTCATATTTTTTTTAAATCATAAGTTTAAACAAACAATTGTACTGTTGCAGAAAGTAGAAATGTATAGTGATGTTAACCTGTAATGAAAAATGCCCCAAACCAATACTTTGATCAGAGTAGCACAAAGCTAATCTGTAATAAACAGTATTATTCTTTCAAGGCATGGGGCTTAGTTCTTTGTTTTAAAAAGGACATTTGATCCCCGTTAGACTTTTCTTTGGCCTTAGTATTTCAAAGAGCTGTTTAAGAGGTAAATAATAATGAAAGAGGGGAAAAAAATAAATCTTATAGAAAGTAAATTAACTCTCAGAGGGACACATGATGGGGATAAACATTTAAAAAGGAAAAATTAGAGAAGATGTTAAAATTGGAGATAAAATCTCCTTGGTGAACTTATAGAATGAATAAGAGATCAAAATACAGGTGAACTTTACAAAGAGAACACTGTTCAGTGGCCACAAAATGAAAGCCAACTCTAACCAGAAACTCACGGATACTCATCCTTGGTAGGAAGTAGAACCCAGTGAGAGAAATTAATGACAACATGAAGCCTGTCACAAACAACTGAAGAAAAAGCTTTAAAAGCACACATTCTATTGGCTATCCGTTAGTCGCTCAGTCGTGTCCAACTCTGCGATCCCGTGGACTGCAGCCAGCCAGGCTCCTGTGTCCATGGAGTGCTCCAGTCAGGGATACTGGAGTGGGTTGCCATTCCCTTCTCCAGGGGGACTTCCCAACCCAGGGATTGAACCCAGGTCTCCTGCATTCCTGGCAAATTCTTTACCATCTGTGCCACCAGGGAAGCCCTCCATTGACTATATTGTTCTACTAACAAAGGAAGGAAAACTCAGACATAAGAGATGGAAGAGGAACAGAGCATAGGGCACTAAGAATTCTTGAATTTGTTACAGACTTCACAGCTGATCGATGGTGTCAATGTCTTGAAAAGGTTTAAACCTATTTTTAAATTCTTACTTTCTGTATGTTGCCATCACGAAGCTTAGCCAAGTGGGGAAAGCTCTCTTTGGGAAACATGTCTGAGCTTGTGACCTACTGATTACTCGGAAGCCAATTAGCTTTTTCCTCTACATTTTGAAAGTTAATGAATAAAAGATCTGATTATTTGGAAAGGCATCATTTTAAGAAATAAATGCAGTTTCCTTTATATTAGTGTGAAGGAATTCTCTGGGCTGTAAAGTAGTTCTTGGTACAATGAAAATGATACTAAATCTACAGGTCATTTGTTGTGATACCTTTTTTTAAGTTGAAGTATAGTTGGTTTATAATATTATGTTAATTTCAGATATCCAGCATAGTGATTCAGTATTTTTGGTTTTTTACGGATTATACTCCTTTAAAAGTTATTGCAAGATAAGTCTATAATTCTCTATGTTCTCCAATATATCTTGTTGCTTTTCTATTTTATACATAGTATGTAATCTCTTAATCCCATACCTCTAATTTGCCCATCACTCCTTTCCCCTTCCCACGGGTAACCACTAGTTTGTTTTCTACATCTGTGAGTCCGTTTCTGTTTTGCATATACCTAGAGAACATTACACTTAGTGAAAAAGTCAGCAAAGACAAATACTGTATGATATCACTTATATGTGTAATAAATAATACAAATGAAGGTGTATGTTCTGATATCTTAATGCTTTTTCATGAGTATTTTCCTATCACAGTCCTGATATTTCTGAGATCTGGATCCAGAACTCTCATTGGTTCAAAATGAAGTCATTTTTCCTCTCTGCAGTAAATTAAAAAGAATAAAACATGAAGAGGGAATCCTTTAATTTTCATGTATTTCATAAAAATCATTTTCTATGTAGAGGCCTAATCTTTTCTCCAGTCACGCAAACTTGAATCCTTGAATAAAAGGACTCCATTTAATTGGTGATGTGTCTAAAGTGGTTTTGCAGCTAGGCAAATGTCAGTTAGAGTGGCAAAAGGAAGAATTGTGTGTTTTAAACCTAATATGGTAAAGTTGTCTAGCTTTCCTTCATATCCTTCAGGAGGGCCCAGAAACAGAGCCTGTTTAAGGGATGTTAAACACCTGATGATAAATGATTCTGCAAGTAATTCTCAGGGATCAAAGTTCTAGCCAGAGAGGAGTGACGGGAAAAGTGCATGCTGCTGGGAAAGCCAGAGCCGTTTGGGCCTTGGCCACCACATTTATACAGGGAAAAAAACAACAAAAAACAAATAAGTTGAAACTGCTCGTTTTGGCTGACTTTCTTACCACCTCCCACTCTTTCCAACCTTCCAAACTCACTTTCTGGAATATGGACGCAAGCTGATTCCCTGTGAAAGAAGGAAGAGATGGCTACACATGTCTTGCAGATGGGATAAAAAGGGGGTCTGGCATTTCTAGAAATAGATGATATTCTAAAAAGTCCTTGAAAGAAATCTTACAGAGCAAGTAAAAGACAGAGAAAAAACATTGTAATACATTTGTTATTCTAAGTGGCTATGAAATCATCTTTATTATTTGCATAGATCTTAATGAGTTAGTATGCATTTTCAGCAATATCAGGACTTGTCTTCCAATATAAAATCATCAATATTACATACTTTAGATTAGCATGAACGTATCAGTCAACATTATTTGTCTTCCACAATGTTATCATACATTTTATTCTCTCTCATAATGAAATGTGGAATTAATATAGTACTAGTAGTAATGGCATCAACTAACTTGTCAGTCATTTGTTTATTTTTATATGGAGGATCTGTGCTAGCATACATATATATATAGAAGCTAAAGACATACCCATGGGGTTCCCAGGTGGTGCAGTGATAAAGAATCTGCCTGCCAATTCAGGAGACATGAATTCCATCACTGGGTCAGGAAGATCTCCTGGAGCAGGAAATGGAAACCCACTCCAGTATTTTTGCCTGGAAAATTCCAGGGACAGAGGAGCCTGGTGGGCTACAGTCCCTGGTGTGGTGACCCAAGGACGAAAGAGCAGATAAAACCAAGGAAGGTCTTGGAACGCAGGAACAGAAAAACCAGACCCTTATCGTCCTTCCCTCCCCCATGTTGTAACTATTAATGGATTTCAGGTCCTCCTGAGCAGTATAACCTGTCTCCCCTCCTACCCCACAGGGAGAAGATATTTGCCTTACTCTCCCTGCCCACACCAACCCCCCACCCCACAACAGTATACGTGCCTCATCCAATCAACAAATGACCTGCAAGGCCCCTATCCCACTCCTTGTACCCTGGGAATAAAAGTGAACTAAGGATCCCTGTTCAATGTCAGTTCTCCCTTGAGCTGGCCCGCTGTTCTAACAGCGTCTCCCACTCTAATAAACTTTATTTCTGTCTCATTGTGTCTCATGTCAAAATTCTTTTCCAACCTGCGCCCGGACCACGACACATGGGGTCACAAAGAGTCAGACGTGACTAAGCGACTGAGCACACAGTAAGATACCCTAGAGTTTTGCCCTCACAGCACCTAGTAATCATAGATGAGTTTCATAAACTCTCTGGCCATCTGTAAACAAAGGAGTTGAACTGGATGGTTTTGCATGTACCTTCAAGCGCTAAAATGGAATGCACCTAATCTCTGCCATTGACATAGGAGATAAGGATTGTGGTTTCCACACTTGACTTGCTCCCATTCCTTCCTTTTTCCAAAAGCATTAGGATACTGAAGGAGATACTTAATAAAGGAGTAGAAGAAGCACTTCTTTTCAGACAGAAAGAATTGCTAGAGAGAATAGGAGAAAAAAGGAGGCAGAAACCCTAAGTCACAGAATTTTGAAACCTGTGGTTTCATTTTAGAAAGCTTTTAAAGTTAGAAGCAGATTACTTGGTATATTCCTTCCTGCTGCCTTCAACTAATACCAATCCCATGCTCTCTTTGCATAACTGTGTTCTCTTAAGTGGTGATTAAGAAGTTCATGAATAATCACTAGCACTTCCTGAATTGTAAGCCCTGCTGAAGTGTTTTACTTGCATTTAGATACTATTATTATCCTCATTTTCCAGGGAAGAGTCAAAGAGATCAAGGAACTTGTCCAAGGTCATATAGTAAGAGGTAGATCCGGGATTTGAATGCAGTGTCTGACATCACTGCCTCGTTTGTCTATTACTTGACCTAACTGGTACTTCCATTACTTTGTGATTTTTCATTACTATTTATTAGAAAATACTATTCATGAAAACTTCTTATATAGTCTCTTTTAATCACACTGATGGATGAGTAATTAATTGATCTTATCTTTCTTTCTGCCATCATTTAAAAAAAAAGCAAGTTAAATAATTGTGATTTCAGTTTACTTTTGTTTTAGCTCCCTAGGACTGATGCAGTATATTACCATACATTGGTGGCTTAAAACAACAAAAATTTCTTCTCTCCTAGTTCTGGAGGCCAGACTTCCAAAATCAAGTTATTGGCTTGATTAGTTCTTTTTAGAGGCTCTGATGAAAACCTCTCCCATACCATTCTCCTAGCTCCTGATAGATGTCAGGAATCTGAGGTTTCTTGGTTTGTAAATGCATCACTATAGTCTCTACCTCCATCTTCCTATGACCTTCTCCCAAATGACCTCTGTGTCTCAAAACTGCTTCTTCCTTCTCTTTTAAGAATGTTCAGCCATCAGAGTTAGGACCCACCTTAAATCTAGGATGATCTCATCCCAAGATTTTTAACTTAATTACATCTACAAAGAACCTATTTCCAAATTAAGTGACATTCAGAGGTACTAGAGATTAGGACTTGGATGTATCTCTAAGGGGGATTCTATTCAACCTACTACAGCTCTATTGAATGAAACAATTTAATGGTCAAGATGTTTTCTTCATGAAGTCAATCAACACCTGTCCCATTCTTCTGATTTCACTAATTTAACAAATATTGATTGAAAACCTCAACTATGTCCAGGTTACAGCAGGAAACAGGACAAACTCTCTGTGCTCTTGAAGCTGGAATTGTGACTGGGAGGGAGAGGTAGGGAGAGATACAATGAACAAGTAACTAGTAAATAAACAAGACTGTGACGGACAATGAAAATGGCATGAAAGAAATTAAACAGGACAATAGATTCTGTTTAACTTGTGAGTCCTGGGTATCTCCTTAAATATCAGTTATACCTTTACACACTGCCAATAGGTTGTATGATTTATTTTATTACATCAGATTCTACTTTACATTTTATTTCTGTTGCATAAGATCCTTCTCGGTATGGCAAAGTGGTCAAAAGAAATTATAGACAGCTTTGTCATTACTCATCTAACATGTCAAAGAAGTATTCACTCATGAAAGGAGTAACATACAAGATAATCTGACTTCCCTAGGAAATTTGAAGAAATTGAATTGGGGAAAAAAAATAAGAAAAGCACCAATTCACCAAGTATCAATTTTGCTAACTCCCAAACAATTCAGCATTGTAAGATTGCTATCAAAGATGTCTTCAGGAATCTTTATCTGTAGAAACATAAAAGTTTTGGAAAAAAATTCAACTTGCTGTAATTGATCATATTTCACTCATCGATTACAATTATAAAAGTTTTTCAAAATATATTGGCAAATGACTTGGAAGTTGTTATTCAGGAAGTAATTCATGGAACCTAAGATGATTTCTTAAAACTCAATCTGAGTTCAGATGGTGCCATAACATTAGTCTCTACAGATTACCTGTCTAGGGACAAACTTATCCCATGGCTATATAATCAATAGTTGCAAGAAAAATCTTTGGTGATGTTTTTGTAAACTACTGAGAACTTCTTTTTGCATACTTTTGAATTTGGGGCTGTTATTTGTCCATTTTCTCTCTCTACGAATTATATTTCTTTTGTTCAATTTTAGTAATTGTCCACAAGCAGCTGGAGTTATTTTACTTTAGTTCATGAACTCTTTTATAGTGCTAGGAATTAAAAAGGCACAAGCATTCATTCTAACTTGTGATACGAATTTAAGCGAAGGCCTAGTTTATTCTGATGAAAGGGATTTGGCTGTGCTTGAGATTAAACCAATGCTTGTTTCAGCAAATACTTCAACTCTACATCTTGCTGATTTGTTAGAGAACTCATGCTTAGTTATCTGCCCAGGAAAGGAAAAGATTTCAATCTATCCTTTCATTAGGAATTTAGACATCTTCTCTCCATAGGTGAAGAAATGATTATTTTGGAAGACATTTGGTAATGTTTTACAAGAAGTGGACACAGTGGTAAAGAATCCACCTGCTAGTGGAGAAGACACAAGAGACACGGGTTTGATCCCTGGATTGAAAACATCCCCTAGGGATGGAAATGGCAGCCCACTCCAGTATTCTTGCCTGGAGAACTCCATGGACAAAGGAACCTGGCGGGCTACAGTCCATGGGGTCACAAAAAGTCGGACATGACTGAGCACAAAACTGGTCTTTACTAGAACTACTGTATAAGGCACTACAATTCCAGTTGTTTTTTTTAAAACTATGTTAACAAGAGAAGATAAAAGAAACAAAGTAAAAAAAAATTAAAAATAGTGGAATTCAAAACAAAGGAATGAAATTAAACAAATATATTTAATGAGTTTGTGCTGCTATTCTTTTGCCCAACAAAATATCGTGTCTATAAAGTTGTGATGTTGATAAGTTTGTCTAGGTCTACCTCTTGCAGAACTTTTATTTCTATTTAGTTAGTTAGTTAAGTCACTCAGTCATGTCCAACTTTTTGCAGCCCTGTGGACTATAACCCACCAAGCTCCTCCATCCATGGGATTCTCCAGGCAAGAATACTGGAGTGGGTTGCCATTTCCTTCTCCAGCGGATCTTCCCAACTGAGGGATCGAACTCAGGTCTCCTGCATTTCAGGCAGACGCTTTAACCTTTGAGCCACCAGGGAAGCCCATTTATTTCTATTTATTGGATCTCTAAAGAGTGCTTGCTGTGTGCTAGGTGCTGTAGTATATACTTGATGTATGGAGGTGAACCAAATACATGTATGGAGTTGAGTGGCAGACATTAAACAAGAACATGAATAAATAAATAAACATTTTCATATAGTGTTTAGTACTATGAAGCAATAAACTGGTTGAAATGATTCACATTAGCCAGAGGAGAAATATTTAGATAAGGTAGTAAATAAATGTTTTCCCAAGAAGTTATTTACACTCAGTGCCAAGTGTTATGGCTAAGTATCTAAGTGTCTAATTCATACATTATAAGGTCAATTGGACCTTCATATAACTAGTCAGGATTGGAAATTATTAACCTGTGATCCTAGAACCAAAGAAGGGTAAATTTGGTGTCCTATAGCAGGATTAACCATGTAATTTATATATATTAAAATATATATGTATAAATAATATATCATTTACTTACTAGACTGTTTCTATGAAATGGACTGTAATGACTTTCCAGCTGGGTTCACTCACATTATTTGCCTTTGATCTGCCCCCTTTTGCCTTCATCATAAGAGGAATTCTAACTGGATTGGAAATCTTGCACTTTGTAAACTTTGAGAGTTAATCTGTCAATCTATATGTTTAGTCACACCACTTAGACAAAATTTTTTGTAGGGGGAATTTTCAAGAGTGTCGAAAGCATTAGTAGATAGAACTTACTGCTTCGAGGTGCCCATATAGTAGAAAATGCTCTTCTGTGAAATCTTTATCATTCTTAGTATGCTTTTCTACGGTTTCACAATTTTCTTATCTGCCTCGTGGCTATGATGAAACTATGTACTTAATATTCAGCTATAAACTATTAACTGCATTCCTAAGAACACTAGAGTTGGCATTATAAAACAATTATTTCAACATGAAAAGGGGAATTAGAATGGTGGTTTTAGCCTTGTGCTTGCATGTTATTTTTCTTACAGGAATTCCATTAATAATTTAAAAATTATTAATGCACAGATAAAAATCAAAACAACACTGAAAAGAACTAGTCTTTGACTGCATATAACTTTCTCTTCCCCTTTTTACCACCTCTAACACCACTATTGATGCATTGCTTTTATACATTCTAATCTATAACTTGCACAATTATAATACTGACCAACATTTATTAAGCACTAACTATGTGTCAAACATATTTATAAGCATATTATAAATATTTTCTCATGTAATCTTCACAGTGATTCTACACAGTAGGCATTTTCATTAGCCTCATTTCCCAGATATGGATATTAAAGCATAGGGTGGCTAAGTATCTTGCCCAAGTGACTGAATTGGCAATTGTGACCATGGAGTGTAAAAACCTAACTTTTCTAGACTGCAACTGCTATGCTCGCCTCTAGTCCCTGATTGAAGTTTGGGGATTTCCTTGTAGTCGATTAAGGCAAAGCTCTCAGTACAAAGCAAAGAATGTTTCCACAGCAGCTCAGTCATGCCGTATATATTTGCTTTATGAGAAGCAAACTGGGAAAAAATCCTGGTATAAGAAGAGTATCATTAGTTTTAATAAGGTATGTTCATAAGATGCTAACAAACCCATTTAGAACTAAATGAAAAATACCAGTTGTGTCTCTTTTCACTTAAATTTATTTATAAAAGAACCTGACCTTTCTGATGGGTGTTCTCAGAAGGAAAACTTCAGAGTGGGGTTGGAATATGTGTGTTCAGTTGCTCGGCCATGTTTGACTCTTTGCGACCCCATGCAGTATAGCCGGCTAGGCTTCTCTGTTCATTAGGATTCTCCAGGCAAGAATACTGGAGTGGGTTGCCATGCCCTCCTCCAGGGGATCTTCCTAAGCCAGGGATTGAATCCAGGTCTCCTGCATTGCAGGCAGATTCTTTACCATCTGAACCACCAGGGAAGCCCTCAGTGGGGTTGGGTGGTATTAAAGGCACATGCAATGTGGATGAAAAGGGGTTATAGCAGGTCTGAAGAAGTCATGCTTATTTATAACTTAAATAAATACTATGCTACTTAAAATATGACTCTAACTAGATGAATTATTTTTCTTAACTCTGATATGTAGGAAGTGATTACCCTAAAGCACTGTTCTAGAGAACCATGCATACCAATGGTGATGGTTTGGATTCTGGCAGCTTAACTCTGAAATTTTCCTCTTTTTAAAAATATATGCCCCTGATATAGTTTAAAATACATAATGGAAGGAAATGTCACATGGTTTTATGCAACTTGGAAAATAGACCCCTAAGAGTTTTACCAATAAATCTTGCATTAGGTGCTTCTCTGTTCATAATGTAAAATGTTCACCTAAAGATCAGAAACTCTTCTAACACACTGAGAGTTTTCTTTTCCTAGTCCCTTGAAAAATTGAGTTCTGTTGTGTCAACTTGGCTAAGTCTGCCCTGGGCTACTCTTGATGATGGAATTCCTAGAATAAACACCAAGGATGATGAAAGGTAACCTGAACTGAATTTTTCCTGAACTTGAATGAGGTTGAGAGATCACTCTGCAAATTCTTTCCAAGCTGAAAATTCATTTCAGTTGCTGCTATTATTATGATCTATCTATGCATAACATGAGAGAAAAATTAATGGGGAAAAAGACTAGTTTATATAAGAATTTAAGGAAGATGAACATTTGGAAAGAGCATTGTCAAGATCCACGGAAACACTGTGAGATATGTTGCAAAGATAGACACAGTATTGGTTTGTGTGAATGAGGACTACTTTTGAGAACTTTGTTAGTAGAAGCCATCCATTAAAATACATAGCTGTCACTCGAAACACCCCAAGGGTAAAACTGAATAAAATGGGAAGAAATTGTATAGCTGAACACTTAGGCAATATGTCTATAGAGACAAGCACTAGAGGAAATATTTCGTCATTGTAATTCCCTCCCTCAATTTGTATGTAATCTATTTGAAAGTTTTGTTAATAGAAACTGAGTTTTGTTGAAGTCACTGTTTATTACATTGTATTATGTATCTCTACCAGACATTTTTCTTGTTCATTCATTCGGTCTTTGTTTATTTATTTTCCTCCACTAAAATATAATCCTTATAAGGGTAAGACTTTTCAGTGCACTCCTTCCAGTATCCTGAGGATCACAGGAATTATCACTGGCACCCTTCAGCATAGGAAGGAGAAGGTGATTTCTCCCTAACATTACCTAGAACGCTGCACAGTGATTTGTACACTGAAAGTCATTGAGTACTTGTTGGGCAAACTAAATAACTAGAGATTATTGCATTTCTGTCACCAACTGTATGTTGATGATAGAAAAATAATTCTAATGAGAAACGTACCTCAGAAGGAATCAATGAATACGTAGGCTTGAGTTTGTCCTTTAGACTCTAAACCACTAAAGTACAGTGCACTGCAATAGAAGTGGGGGAGAGTGGTTATCAATAAATACAGTGGTCTCTGGGGATCAGAGGGAATTCGTTCCAGGAACCCTCCTCCACCCAAAATCTGTGAATGCTGAAGTACCTTACATAAAATATTGTAGAATAATCTGCCCTCCATATTTGTGTGTTTCACATCTGAGGATTTGACCGATTACCAATAGAAATTTCCATCAGAGGTTGGTTGAATTCTTCCATGGGTGTGAAACCCATGCACATGTGATGGGTCAAAGGACCAAGTATATATTTATTGAAAAAAAAAATCTGTATTATAAATGGATCTGTGCAGTTCAGACCCTGGTTTTCAAGGGTAAATAGTAATACTGACTTAGCAACGTTTTTAAACAAGAGTATCTGAGTGGCTACTGTACATAGGGTGGCCATAGAAAGCATTTATGAAGAGATCAAGAGATCTCTTGGTGTTTATTCTAAGATCTGAAAGGAGAAAAAAAGAGACACTGATAAATATGTTAAATGAGAGAGCACTTCCTATAGGAGCAGTAGTAGTGCAAAAGCCTGATGAGAATTAAAGGTATATTTGAAGAAAAAAAAAGAGTTTTCCTTGGATTTTATTATAATTGGGATCAGGAAGTACTGTAAAGTTTTAGTAATATGAATAGTGTGATATAATTTAGGTTTATAAATCACTTTGGTGTGTGAACTAAAGATTATAGAGGGTTAACAATAGAAGCCGCAAGGCCATTTTGGAGGCTGCTTTAGTGGGGAAGGTGAGAGAAGATGGTAGCTTGGACTTGTCGCAGTGGCCTGGCCAGGAGGAAGCAGACAGATTCAGAATAGATTTGGAGGTAGAACCACTAAAGTTGCTTGATTGGATGTGGAAAGTGAGAGAAAGAAGAATCCTGGAGAATGTTTAGGAATATGTAGTATTGGAGGTTGTGTGTGAACCCTACAAATGGCTGTGAAAAATCTGGGAAACTTTGAGAACAGAATATCAGGAGGATCAACAGGGATATTACAGAGACTAATTAGAGGTGAAATACTAAAAGACTAGTGGTGGTGGTTTGCTTGCTAAGTCATGTCTGACTCTTGAGACCCCCTGGACTGTAGCCCTCCAGGCTCCTCTGTCCATGGGATTTCCCAGCAGGAATACTGGAGTGGGTTGCCGTTACCTTCTTCAGGGGATCTTCCTGACCCAGGGATCAAACCAGCATCTCCTGATTGGCAGGCAGATTCATTACCACTGAGCCATCAAGGAAGCCCAAAATACTAATAGTAAATGTTTATTGAGTCCTTACTGGGCATAGAACTAAATAAATACTTCATGTATATTATCTTATATATTCTGAAAAGTAAAATGAAAATCGTATAATGTGTGTATTATCATTTTCATTTTACAGATGAGAGAACAGAGCCGTAACTAAATTAATTGTCCAGATCATATGAATGGAGAGAAGATAGGTATGAAATCCTTCCAGACATCAGCTTCTCAATTTCTCATATACTCTTGAGCTCTCCCTCAGGGAAATACATGAATAAATGCTCTGAGAATGAATGAGAAATTTCATAAAAGAAGCACAGGGAAAGTTGCTGTAGCCAGGCTCACATGTGTCTGACCCTAAATCCCTTCTATTTTCAATAGACATGTTTTAGAATATTATGGAATTACTAATATATACACTGTGTACTGTGCCCAGAGCAAGACACTGGAAGTGTTGTTATTGAAAGGGATGTAAAGATGAAGAAGATACTACTTCCAAGAGCTTACAAGCAAAATGTGAAGATGCTTAACAACCTGGGATGTATTGATAGAAGACATTCAACAAATGTGGGCTGAATGATTAAGAAGAAAAGCTGAGATTGTTAGTAAGGCAATCATCAGAGGTCAGTGAGGATTTGAGAGTGTTGATCAAGGCTTCCAAGGTAGATAGGCACTACTCTGGTGGAGATTTCTTAAAAAACTGGAAATAGAACTGCCATATGACCCAGCAATACCACTTCTGGGCATACACACCGAGGAAACCAGATCTGAAAGAGACACGTGCACCCCAATGTTCATCGCAGCACTGTTTATAATAGCCAGGACATGGAAGCAGCCTAGATGCCCATCCGCAGATGAATGGATAAGGAAGCTGTGGTACATATACACCATGGAATATTACTCAGCCGTTAAAAAGAATTCATTTGAATCAGTTCTAATGAGATGGACGAAACTGGAGCCCATTATACAGAGTGAAGTAAGCCAGAAAGATAAAGAACATTACAGCATACTAACACATATATACGGAATTTAGAAAGATGGTAACGATAACCCTATATGCAAAACAGAAAAAGAAACACAGAAGTACAGAACAGACTTTTGAACTCCGTGGGAGAAGGTGAGGGTGGGATGTTTCAAAAGAACAGAATGTATATTATCTATGGTGAATCAGATCACTAGCCCAGGTGGGATGCAAGAGACGAGTGCTCGGGCCTGGTGCACTGGGAGGACCCAGAGGAGTCGGGTGGAGAGGGAGGTGGGAGGGGGGATCGGGATGGGGAATACGTGTAACTCAATGGCTGATTCGTGTCAATGTATGACAAAACCCACTGAAATGTTGTGAAGTAATTGGCCTCCAACTAATAAAATAAAATAAAAAAAAAAAAAATAGCAAGGGAAATCTTCAAGTAGCTGTGGGAGTAAGTATTTCTACAACCCTGGCTCAGTTATCATGGCTCTAAGGGAGCACCATGATTCTATTTCTTAGGCATTAACTTCACATTCTTAAACTAATAATACTTTGCACTGATCCTATTTTGGCTTCATTTAATGCTGCCAGCCTGTCAAAAAGTGTTAAACAAACTGAAAGAAAAAGTGAAGAAGAGCTTATGAAGCAAACTGAGATTGGGCAAAGTTGTATAATTTTGTGAAATTTTGTGTGGCTTTCTCTTTTCTGAGGTATTGCCATTCTTTTTCTGGCTCAATCAGCAGAGCATTGCTTCTTTTCCTGGTTCAGGTAAATTTCTTGGTACAGGATTAGGGATGCCTCCTGTTCTTATAGAGAGATAGTTGACGTAACCTAAGGCTATTGGGTTTTCTCTTGGGTCTTACTAAGATTTCATTGTATTTGCTTTTCAAAAGCAAGGCACTTTCAATAAGAATCAGTGGCCACATTCTATCATAGCAACAGCTTCTTCTTTCACAACATTTTATTATATCATTTGTGATCTCCATCAGCAATCATGAGCTACTTTCTGGTTCAGCTTTAAAAATCCCATTTTCTATACTGAGGGGTGGAGAGTGGAAGGGAAATTGGCAAGGGATAAATTTGATGTGATCCAGTTACTCATAAATTCATCCCTAACTTTTATTGTCAGATAATGTTTAAACACTTCTTGCTTTTGTTTTCTCTCTGGGATCGTTCATAATTTTTGTTCTGAAGTCCTTGCATCCTTTACCCCTTGGTGCATTCCACATCCTCTTCTCTAACTTCTGTTGGGAATATAAGATGTCAACAACAAGCTATTTAGATGTAACTCCCTTATCTTTTTCTTCATTGCATTTGTCATTCCCTATTGTCTCTCCAAACAAATAGCCACTCCTACAGGGCTTTGATCTACTTTCAATTCAGGCTACATTATTATTTTGTCTTTTACCTCTTGTCCCTATATCAATAAGTACAGATGGACTTGTTTGTAATATTACACCTGGTTTGTAAGATAACCAGTTCTTCCCAGAGTTTCTGACTTTCTTCAGGTTGCTGCCCTATCATTTACAAACCAAGATTTTTGTTAGTTTAAGGTTTTCTGGTCCAATCTAAAAATACAAAGGATTTTACTACCATCTGGGGCTCCTGTAAATTTAATGATTTCATTAAAATTATGTCTCCTATCTATACAAGAGGTTCCTTTTTTTTCCCAGAAAAAATAGATTTCTATTTTCCATTTGCTTTTGAAGCTCAGCATTTTCATAGTCTTCAAACTGTAATTTTGATTATCACTGTGTCAGATTTTCTTTATTAGAGTCAGTCGTAGATGATTGTCACAAGACAGTTTTGGTAAAATTGAGAAGTAATCTCAGAAACAAAGTACCTAAGGAAGATAATTTGCTTTATGAAAAAGAGGAAAAACACACTTATGACACTATATATTTTCTTCTGGTTCATGAGTAATTGTTGAATGTAAGTGAGCAGTAATTTTCTAAAGCACACAAACATCCAATTATCAATTATAACTTGCCCTAAGGTGAAAAGTAAGCATAGGTCACACTGTCTCTTAATGAACCAATGCACATCCCAATAAGTCCATTCTTGTTTTCTGATGGAACTAGGCTGAACACAACAAAGAAACTCAGTTACCCAATCACTCTTTACAATACAAAGTCCTTTATCTCTCAGCTTTGTATTCTGCTGATCATACTTGTTGGTTTATAACAAAACATTACTAACACAAATATAGACTCTTGCTCACAATTCTGGCTTTCTTTGATCTTGGCTTGCCAATGGTGTGGCAGCTGCCAAGAAGCAATTTTTTTTTTTAAGTGTAAACACAATTCTGACTTTTCCACTTAAACTGTGGTACAATAATAGGAAAACAATTAATAAGACTACCTCAAAAACCATAACCACTGCTGTGGACTGAACTGTCCTGACATATTTACATATTCACCTGACATATTCACATGTTGAAGCCAAAATTCCCAAGGTGATTGTATTTGGGACAGGACTTTTGGAGGCAATTAAACTCAGATGATGTCTAATACTAACCTGATAGGATTGACAGCCTAAAAATGAGGAAGGAAAAGATCTCTTTCTCCCTCCATGTGCCTGCACTGAGAAAGGTCATGTAAGGACACATCTGTAAGGCAGGAAGAGAACTCTGACCAGAAACTGTGCTGGACATTCTGGGACTTCTAGCCTCCAGAATAATGAGAAATATGTGTCTATTGTTTAAGCTGCCCAGTTAGGTTCAGTGCAGTTGCTCAGTTGTGTCCTACTTTCTGCAGCTCCATGGACCACAGCACGCCAGGCATCCCTGTCCATCACCAACTCCCAGAGTTTACCCAAACTCATGTCCATTGAGTCGGTGATCCTCTGTCATCCCCTTCTCCTCCTGCCTTCAATCTTTCCCAGCATCAGGGTCTTTTCCAATGAGTCAGCTCTTTGCATTAGGTGGCCAAAGTATTGAAGTTTCAGCTTCAACATTAGTCCTTCCAATGAACACCCAGGACTGATCTCCTTTAGGATGGACTGGTTGGATCTCCTTGCAGTCCAGGGGACTCTCAAGAGTCTTCTCCAACACCACAGTTCAAAAGCATCACTTCTTTGGTACTCAGCTTTCTTGATAGTCCAACTCTCACATCCATACATGACCACTGGAAAAACCATAGCCTTGACTAGATGGACCTTTGTTGGCAAAGTAATGTCTCTGCTTTTTAATATGCTGTCTAGGTTGGTCATAACTTTCCTTCTAAGGAGTAAGGATCTTTTAATTTCATGGTTGCAGTCACCATCTGCAGTGATTTTTAAGCTGCCCCATCTGTGGTATTTTGTTATGGCAGCATAAGCAGACTAATACAGCTACCCTTAGAAAGAACCATGTAAAAGAGAGGACACAATCTCTCTAGGAGTGAGGCATACAGTTTTAATGAAAATGTAACAGGAAACAAGAGGGCAGGGCAGAATCTTTAAAAGAATGACATAGCCATTGAGGATATGACAAGAACTGGTTAGAACAGATTAGGTCTAAGAGGGCCGAAGATTCAACTTCCAGTAGTCCTTGAGCCTCATTATACGCTCATTGTACTACATTAGCATATGCTAAATGACACACCAACAGGTGTCATGACAGTTCCAAGGCCATCCATAAAAGGCCAAAAAGTGAGCAGTGGCCCAATTCCTGGAAATTTCCACCCCTTCTCCAAAATAGTTAGAGTAATCCTCCCACACATTATCCTATGAAATTACCCATAAAAACTAACCATCCTGTATTTCAGGGCCTTTGGCCTTCTGGGATGGCCCACACTCTGTCTGTGGAGTGCATTTGTCTCATGGCCACTCTCACTTTCCAAGATGATTGCATGCCCTAGGACCCCTCTTGCCTTTGAGCGGGACTGCATTCCGTCTATGGCATGTGGATTTCTCTAAGTAAATCTACTTCTTACTTATCAATTTGTCTCTCACTGAGTTCTTTCTGTGATCAGACTTAAAAACCTGAGCTTCATTAAGTCCTGAGACACGTGTGTGATTTCAATTAAAAGACAGTGGGTTCAAGTCCCAATCTGTGCTGTGCAGTTTCAAAAGCTTTCCTTAACATTTTCCAAGGGGCTCTTTCTTCTGTCCCTTCTCTCAATATGTATACTTAACTTATCCAATGAATAAGATGTTCATTGAATTTATCATCGAAATCAGTACAGACTTTATAACTACAGGCAAGGATCTTCTAGACAAACTGAGACATATTGTCACCCTGCTTACAGAAAATGTCTCTCTATCCACTCATATGGCCATCATAAGTGTCCAATATTGGCCATGGTTGGTGATACTGGGTCATTATCCATTGCTTACAACCAATCTTTGTTTTTCTGAAGGTGGTCTTAAAAGATAAGACAGTTATATGAGGTTCTTTAAGGCAGTGTAATGTTTTTTAAAAATGATAGCTTCCTCATTGTCTAATAAATAATCGAAGTTCTCCCACTGAATGACACATAAATTGAATGTATTTTTATTATTAATATAACTGTGAATTTTCTATTTCTTCTACCTTAATCAACCTATTTTTAAAATATGTTAGAGGATATTGAGTGGAAAATGCACTGTGTCCAAGAGTTGTGGTTAAGGCCTCAAACTGTGGACAAGAGGTACTAAGTATTCTACTTTGAAAGCCAATTTGTAATAGAAGCCAGCCATATTCCCACAGGACTTATTAAGAGGTGAAAAGTACATTCCACCCCCTGCCAATAGTGACTAAGAAGAGAACTGGAGAGGGAAAAGGGAATCATCAACCTTGTAGGGTGTGCTAGTTGAGAGTGATACTGCTGTAACTAACAAACCCCTATATTTCAGAATAAAATAAAATTTTTCATCCATGTGATTGCGCAGTGTGGATGTTCCTGGTTGGATGGTTTTCCTTTAGGCACTCCTTCCAGCTTGTAACCTTGCCATTTGCAGCACAGGGCTTCCAACTTTGTCCTGGGGGGGTCATCTCCATTCCATCCAACCAGAAAGGGAGGACCAGGAGGATTATAATATATGGGAAAGCTTTATGGGCTTTATTAGCTTGGTAGGGCTGCCATAACAACAGAAATTTCTTTTCTCACAGTTCTGGCAGGTAGAAGTCCAAGATTAAGGTGTCAGCAAGTTTAGTTTCTTCTAGGCCTCGCTCTTTCACGTGTAGATGGCCATCTTCTAGCTATGTCCTCACATGGTCTGTCTTCTGTATGTGCACGTTCCTGGTGTCTCTGTGTGTGTCCAAATTTCCTGATACCAGATTTGAATAGGGCCCATCCTAATCGTCTCAGTTTAATTTAATCACCTATCTCCAAATAGTCACGTTCTGAGGTACTGGCCTTATGGCATCAACATATGCATTGGGGCAGGACACGATTCAATAACATGGGTCAACCACCGAAGTGATATAAATCATTTCCATTCAATGGAATCCTTGCCTAGAATTCCAGCTCCTGGCTAGACCTAAATGCAAAGGGAACCAGGAAATGTAGCCTATTTGTGTAATCAGCAAGAAGAGAAAGGGAAATGAATGGGTTTGATTAAGGAGCGGCGTCTTCCACAGTGTAGTCAACAAGTATCCGTTTTAAACTTCTTTGTTATTCAGTCGCTAAGTCATGTCTGACTCTGCAGCCTCATGGACTGTATCTTGCCAGGCTTCCCTGTCCCTCACCATCTCCCAGAGACTGCCCAAGTTCATGTCCATTAAATCAGTGATGCTATCCAACCATCTCATCCTCTGCCACCCTCTTCTCCTTTTGCCTTGAATCTTTCCCAGTGTCAGGATCTTTTCCAATGAGTTAGCTGTTCATATCTGTTGGCCAAAGTACTCATGGAATTTACTTACCCTGTCTCCACACATTCAGTGTATATCATCTCCAGACATTTTAAAAAATAGGATTCAGATATAGCTTCTGCTAGTCCAGTGACTATGAATTTAAAAGGAAAATTATCTGCTCACCCCCGTGCCTCCATACCTAATACTTAACAGTGAAGCAGGGTCAGAGTAACAGCAGGGACAGAGTAATTCTTCCAAATGAGGAAGAAGGAGAGATACACAGCAGTGACTGGTAAACAGCAATAATGAACTCCTGTAGGGCAGGCATCATAAGGGCCCTCTGCTGTGGCAGTTCTGGGTTGGATTTTTATTCTGCCCTGTACGAGGGCCATTCCTGACCACTGCTCTGTGAGGCCCCGGCTCTACTCTTCTCGAGGTTCCTTCTTGTCTATTATCCTCCAAGGCCACGTCTCAAGTGCACTTTGGGCATATACTCCTTGGGAGTTGCTCAGATTTTGCAGTCAACTTCCTGATGAGGTAAGCTTGGGCACCCATGGATTGGTTGAAGGTTCAAGAAGTCAAAGGTCTATATAATTTCTTTGGTAATGCCATGTCCTTAACACCTTAAGGAAGATTTTGATCTACTTGGTTCTAATCTGTTTTCACATGCCAATAAGCATACTTGACATTTGTTCCCAAATAAAAGTTTCAAACCTGGCTTATGCCTTTGCTACCTCCCATCCATGCTTCTCTCAGCTTGGACTTAAGGGCTAGTACCTTGAGGTTATATGAAACAATAATTTGTGGTGGAAATGCATTATCCTCAATTCAGTCTCAAAGCAGAACTGAATTTCTAGTTCAATTAAGTCTTACTGGGCCTTTGTTGGGGCCTTCCAGGTGGCACAGTGGTAAAGAATCTGCCTGCCAATGCAGGAGATGCAGGAGATCCGAGTTCAATCCCTGAGTCAGGGGGATCCCCTGGAGAAGGGAATGGCAACCCGCTCCAATATTCTTGCCTGGAAAATACCATGGACAGAGGAGCCTAGTGGGTTACAGTCCATGGGGTTGCAAAGAGTCAGACATGACTGAACACACACCCAGGGCCTCTGTTATTCAAAAGTCTTATGATTTCTTACCTTTTAGAATCTAGAAAGAAAGAGTTAGCTTTTCTGAATTTTTAAGAGCCTGGATTCCTGGATTCTTTCAGTCTTCTTTCATTTCTGTTTGAAGACTGTGCAAGTCTTTCCTCATCTCATTGCTTTCTTGCAATACCTTGTTAAAGGCATTGAATAAAACCCCAAATCTGTGCTCTTTTAAACCACTTCCCCTAGAATAACCTAGATGGAAAGGGAATCTAAAAAAGAGTGAGTATGTGTGTATGTATAACTGATTCACTTTCAGTACAGCAGAAACGAATACAACATTGTAAAGCAACTATACTCCAGTATCAGTTAGTAAAAGACAAAACAAAACAAACACACACAAAAGATGAAATCTTGACCCAACCCAAGATCAGTAAGAATCTTTCCTGTATTGTCTTCTAGATTTAGCTTTTTAACTTCAGTATATAGTTCGTTTGTGTTAATTGTACATCCTTGCATGTGGATTTCTGAGAGTTCCAATATAATTTGTTACCAGACTATCCTTTCTCCTCTGATATATCTTTGGACCTTTTGCAAATATCAGTTGTCTATATGTATATGTGATCATTGATCTATTTGTCTGTATTTAAATAGCACCTTGTTTTCTTTATTGTAGTTTTATAGTAAGATTTGAAGTCAGGTAACATAAATTCTCTGACTTTACCCTTCATTTTCCATGGTATTTTGGCTCTTCTAGACCTTTTGCCTTTCCTTTCTGTAGGAAGTTAAAGCCTGCTTGGATTTTGACTGGCACTGCACGGACTCTACATATCAATTTAGGGAAAACTGACATTTTGACATTACTGAATCTTCCAATCCATGTGCACAATATCTTTCTCCATACTTTTGGACTTTCTTTAATTTTCTGCAGCAAATTTTGTAGTTTTCAGTGTATTGGGTCTTTACATCTTTTTTCAAATCTATCCCTAAATATTTCATATTTATAGATAATTTCAAAATTTTTAATTTATGATAGCTTCTATCATATACAAGGGTAGAATTGACTTGGTTACTGACCTTTTATTCTTGCTAAACTCACTAGTTCTAGTAGCTATTTCACATATTTCACCAGATTTTCTACATAGATAATTACTTCATCTGTGAACTAAAACAGTTTTACATTTTACTTTCCAGTCTGAATGCTGTATATTTCTTTTTCATGCTTTAATGTAGTATCCAAAACCTCTAGTATTATGATGAATAAAAGTGATGAGCAATGACATCTTTTTGTTCTTTTTCTTAGTGGAAAAATGTCACTTTTACCTCAGCTGTTAGCCAAGGGATTTTCATAGGTGATCTTTATCGGATTGAAAAGTTCCCTCCTGTTTCTGGGAGGTTTTTTTTTTTTTTTTAAAGTGGAAAATACATGTTGGATTTTCTCGAATGCTTTTTCTGTACTTATTTAGATGATCAAGAGTTTTTAACTTTTAAATTTCTTAATATGTTGAATTATATTAATTGCTTCTTGAGAAAAATTACATTTTTCCTTCTGTTCCTGATATAAATCCCATTTGGTTGTGATATATTATAATTTTAATGTATTTTTAGATTCAGTTCAGTTCAGTTTAGTCACTCAGTCGTGTCTGACTCTTTGCGACCCCATGAACTGCAGCATGCCAGGCCTCCCTGTCCATCACAAACTCCCGGAGTCGACTCAAACCCATGTCCATTGAGTTGGTGATGCCATCCAACCATCTCATCCTCTGTCATCCCCTTCTCCTCCTGCCCTCAATCTTTCCCAGCATCAGGGTCTTTTCCAATGAGTCAACTCTTTGTATCAGGTGGCCAAAATATTGGAGTTTCAGCTTTAACATGAGTCCTTCCAATGAACACCCAGAACTGATCTCCTTTAGGATGAACTGATTGGATCTCCTTACAGTCCAAGGGACTCTCAAGAGTCTTCTCCAACACCATAGTTCAACAGCATCAATTCTTCTGTGTTCTCCTCTAAAATTTTTGTTTAGAATTTTCTCTTTAATGATGAAAAATATTGTTCTGTAGATTTATTGTGATATATTTTGTCTAGTTTTGGTATCAGTAATGCTTGCTTCATAGGATGAACTGGGAAATGGTTCTCATGGGGATTTCCTGATGGCTCAGGTGGTAAAGTATCTGTCACAATGTGGGAGACCCAGGTTCGATCCCTGGGTGAGGAAGATCCTCTGGAGAAGGAAATGGCAACCCACTGAAGCACTCTCACCTGGAAAATCCCATGGATGGAGGAGCCTGGTGGGCTACAGTCCATGGAGTCCCAAAGAATTGGATGCCACTGAGTGACTTCACTTTCACTTTCTTTCATTTTATTTTCTGGAAATGTTTGTGTAAAATTGATATTGTTTATTCCTTAAATATTTGTTAGAGTTCACCATTGAAGACATCTGGCCTGGAATTTTCTTTTCGGGAAGGTTTTTGACTACAAATTCAATTTCATTGAAACAGAGCTGTTTAGATTATCTTCTTGGGTGAACTTTTTTGCAGTATCTTTCTAGAAATTTGACCATGTCATTTAAGATGTTGAATTTATTGGCATAAAGTTGTTCATAATATTCTCCTGTTTTCTTTTACTTATATGGACATGTCCTAGTTGTTACCTCTCCCATTCCTGTAAATGGTAATTTGTGGCTCCTGTCTGTCTAGTCTAGGCTATTGTTTTTCCAGTGGTCATGTATGGATGTGAGAGTTGGACTATAAAGAAAGCTGAGCACCAAAGAAGTGGTGCTTTTGAACTGTGGTGTTGGAGAAGACTCTTGAGAGTCCCTTGGACTGCAAGAAGATCCAACCAGTTCATCCTAAAGGAAATCAGTCCTGAGGTTCATTGGAAGGACTGATATTGAAACTGAAACTCCAGTACTTTGGCCACCTGATCTGAAGAGCTGACTCATTTGAAAAGACCCTGCTGCTGGGAGAGATTGAGGGCAGGAGGAGAAGGGGACAATAGAGGATGAGATGGTTGGATGGTATCACTGAGTCGATGGACATGAGTTTGGGTAAACCCTGGGAGTTCGTGATGGACAGGGTGGCCTGGCATGCTGCAGTCCATGAGGTCACAAAGAGTCAGACAGGACTGAGCAACTGAACTGAACTGAACTATAACATTTTTTGCTCTTCAGTCTGGCTACAAGTTTACCAATTTATTGATCTCAACAAATCAAATGTTTTGTTGTATTTTGATACTAAGTTTTATATGTGAAAAGTAACCATAATTACCATAAAAAGGTAATTTGATCAAGATGTTGTAAAGAGACCTACTACTCAGTGGGAAAGCAAGATTTGACATTTGAGAGCAGTAATTGTAAAACTAAAATCATTTCATAGTAAGACTCCTAAACTGCTTTCATATGTTTAGTGTAATTACATATTGATACTATCATTCAAATGTAATTTGATTGTTAACATCCATTATGTGTTTTGTATGTCAAATAATGTAGTGCAGAATTTCCCAAAGTGGGTGCCACTGGACATTATTTCCCTGAATGTTGATGTCTATTAGTAAAAAAATGATTTAATCTTCAAACGATAGGAAACTGAGTTGGATAAATTTCTTTTTTTTTGTAGAATTTCTCATACTTTTAAATACTACATTATACATCTTTAATCTCCATGAGAGGGAGAGGGATTTGAGCACAGTGATGCTCAAATTTATTTGACCTGGGATTTTTTTTATATGGATCATCTAGCAGTACAAGAATTTAACAAAATTTCTTTTGGTGAATTCTAGTAGCTTGAATGATCTTTAAAGTGAAAACAAACCTAAGTTTAAATCCTTATTCTAGAACCAATTTGGTTGCAGTCAAGTAACTTAAAGCCTTTGAGCCTCAGTTCATCTTCAAAAGTGGATATTAAGAGTTTCCTTTTAGTATGCTGGGATGATTAGCAATAATGACTATAAAGCACCTGGTAAAGTGCCAGACACATAGTACATGATAAGTTATTGGTATCAATATTAATAATTTTCTTCAATAATGTAGGATGCTAGGTGAGAAAATAGGTGCTTCATTTCCATTGCTAGAGCTGACATAAGAGCATTTTGTACAATTTAGAGTAATGACTTTTGTGTCAAAAAATTATCACGCGCCTATCTTTATTCCTGGAAATAACATCCAGTGAAAAACAATCTTGGTGCAGAATTGAATTGAATCCAGCAAGAAACCCATGAATTTCAGCATATCTGCCTGTCACTGATTTCCTATATGATCTTGAACAATTTAAACTCTTAAGCTTTGGTTTCCATAGTTATAAACTATAGCATTTGTACTGGAATTTTTCTAGTTGTTTACTTTTCAATGCTGATAGATATTTGTCCTTGAAAGCTGTATTGTCTTAAATTTAATCTCTGTTTACAGGATTTTTTTGTTGTTGTTGTTACCTCTATCCCTTGTTCTACAAAAAGATATATTATCTTAACTTGATTTAGATTTTTAATCTCAAATCCTTACCCTCTGAGCAATGCTCTACCCACGTTTACCCTCAATGTTTAGCCTTCATAATTCTAATGCAGTTACAGTAAAGACACACTTTTGGTTGCCTGCCCACTGTTCGTTTTTCTCTTCCTCCTAATAAAACTTGAATTTATTCAGGTATACATGCTCCTGTATGCATTCATGTGTCCCCAAGAGAAGATGACCGTATCCCAGCTACAGTAGTATAACTAGTTCTCCTAAAGGTAAGTTGATTATCCCTAGCTAGTGACAGGCCCAAAAATGGAAATGTGACCCAATCCTAGCCAATGAACTGTGAAGTGAAATCAACTGGTGCATATTCTAGAAAATGACTTTAACCCTAAGAGATACCCATCCACATCAGAGGATGGTGTATTTCTTTTTATTTCCTGGATTAGGCATTTGGTCCTGATTCATCATCTATCTAATTAGTCTGTGAATCAGGTCAAAGCAAGGAGGGAAGAAAAGAAGGATGTAATAACCTTTGGTTTAGATGACACTTAAATAACTTGCCCTGAAACCTGAATTTTCTCTGAGTCTCTATTATGTGAGGCAATAGATTTTCTTGGTTTCTAAAATTCTGTAGGGTTTCTGTTACTTGTGGGAAAGAGCATACTGTCGGATGTTTCAACTTATAAATTGATAATTTTAATTTTATAGTATTAATAATACTTCTTATTTTCATTCCTATGCTAGTAAAATTCATAACAACTTTGTATTTCAAATGTAAAGTGCAAATTGAAAGGGGAATATCCATGGAAAACAGTTGCTGGAGTTAACCATGGAGTATTAAATTATCTTGGTTCTTTCAGGTAGTAGATATGCTCTGTGATGCTACAGCAAAGTAATATTTACGATGACAGGTGGATAGGCTACAAAGTATAACCTATTTAATTATTTCCTTATCAAATAACCCTAGTATTTTACCTTAGAGATTTCAATTTGATAAAATTTTATTACAAACACAGTTTTGACATTAATTTTAATATATTTTTTCTTCTAAAAGATAATTTTTTTTTGGCGAAGACTATGAGAGAATTAACAAGAATCAACTTTAAGTTTTTGGCTAAAGTTAATGTTTCCATAAACCTCTTCTTACCTCCAAGAGAAAAACACATTTGGTATTTGAAAATGCTCTTCTTTGCCATACAGAATCAGTGAACAACTCTTTTTAAATGAGTAAGTTTTAGAATCCAGGACTTGGTCTGACATTAATTAGCTATGAGGAAAGAAGTGAATCAAATAGACAAGTCTAATGAAAAGGAATTTTATGGCCATATTATATTTCACAGGAACAATGGTCTAAAATTGGATTTTAACAGTATTTAGCATATATTGGGTTACTAATATGTATTGGTATAAGACAAATTTTACATGAATCCTGTTCTGGACAAGTTTGCTTTTGAGGTATCCACAGCCCCCAAAGAGTGATTTTACTTACTTATGAGGGCTCATAGGTCGGCACACTCCACAAGGGTGAAATGTTTTATGCCACTAACTTCATATGTAGCTGAACTCTTTAGGTACTTAAATGATTCTCACTGAATGCCTTTTTTAAAATTATCACTTACTTGTTTAAACTTTATAAACAGTCCTTTGCCAGTCACTGGCAAAAATACACCCACTCTTTGGGAAAGGCTCCCTTTATCACAAAATATCTTTTACTCTCAGATGGTGTTGAATGACTGTCATGCCAAGACTGAACATGATGTCTTGATAATAATTCTGGATTTGCCTGTTGTAGTTCACTCAGTACTGTAAGCTCATCCACCAAGAAACATGTTTTGTTTTTCACCCTCATCATTAGGATGGATGAGTCATATCAGAGGTCTGAGGTACTTTATGATGAAATCCAGGAAGGTTGGAAGTGTTGTAATTCCATATTTTCTGTGATAGACATAGCCAGATTTCTTAACCATTTTTGGATTTCTTAAAGACATGGGTAGCTGACCAAATGTTTCAATGCTTATTCTGTTGAAATTTGGTTAGCTTTTTTTTTTTTTTCCCCCTCTTTCTACACTTAGAGGAGAAGAAAATTCTTCAGGGTCTGGGCTTAATATAATGTTTGTTTGAGGGTTTAGATACTCTATGACTGCTGTTGACAGGTGTCTCCTAAGTTGAGGTCCCTTGTTTTCACCTAGGCACCTAGATTGAGACCTAGAATTTGGGATGTATAACACCTTCTTTTGGAGTACACTGTTGGCCTGCTTCCTTTTGGAGTAATTTGAATTTTTATTTCAAAATCTCAGTTGGGATATAATTTTCTTTTTGGACCTTTGACCAATCATTTTGCAATGCCAAGAACATTTGCCTATATCTAATTGACTTATTTTGAGGGGTCGTGCCAGAAGCCACACAGAGTGAACTGTAATAAGCACATCTCTATTATTTAGGAACACATTGTCCTGTGATACTTCATCTTTGTTTTTGCACACCCTTCTCCCTTGGCACTATCTCCCATCACCTTCCCAAGGCAGCAATCTATTCCATTGTTGGCAGGTGGCTCCTGACATCTACCCTGATCCACGTGTTTGAAAAAAGAGGAATTACATCATCTCAGAAACGTGGTGTGCCACATTTACAGTATTAATGGGTACTTTCTTGCCAACTTACCCAGAGCATACACTGGGTTTCATCTCTACAGACTGATAATCACATTTGCAGGTTGTACATTAATTATTTTTACTTAAAACTTTAATTTTGTGAAGCTGTGCATGTTTAGTCTGTGAGCTAATCTTTTTTGCTACTTGGTAATTTCTATCTTTAAAACATCTAATATTTATATCTGTTTCCTTGACAGCAAGCTATTAATATTGCTAGTCTCAGTTATGATGTATTTTTTCCTGACTTCTCCTGGACTCCGAACTAATAAGATTGTTCTTTTTTCCTCTTTGATTCCCAAACCCTGGCAAAGCAATTGGCACACAGAGTAGGTTTCAGTAAACATTAAGTGAATGAATATGTGTATGCATCAAAAATGCACAGTAGACTCACTCAGGGGTGATCTCAAAAAATAATAGTGATCAAATTCTCCCAACAGGAACAATTTTGAAAAGTGCCCCTGGTGCACTAGTTTGAATATATAGGAATTATGGGTGAGGCAAAAGATGTAGCAGGAGCTTGGAAATAAAAAGATTGAAAGATTGGAGATAGGATAATCTAGATATCCTAGATAATCTGGGATAGGAACATGTGAATAAGAATGGGCACCCGAAAAAAAGAAAAGCTGAGCACTGAAGAATTGATGCTTTTGAATTGTGGTGTTGGAGAAGACTCTTGAGAGTCCCTTGGATTGCAAGGAGATCCAACGAGTCTATCGTAAAGGAAATTAGTTCTGAATATTCATTGGAAGCACTGGTGCTCAAGCTGAAACTTCAATACTTTGGCCACCTGATGTGAACTGATGAACTGGAAAAGACCCTGATGCTGGGAAAGATTGAAGGCAAGAGGAGAAGGGGACGACAGAGGATGAGATGCTTAGATTGTATCACTGACTCTATGGTCATGAGTTTGAACAAGTTCTGGGAGTTGGTGATGGACAGGGAAGCCTGGCATAAAGTGTTGGACATGACTGAGCGACTGAACTGAACTGGGTACAAAATAGAAAGTTCTTTCTATCAGTAGTTCATGTCCACCAGAGAACATTCAGTGCAGAATAGACACTAACCATCCAAGTGGACAGTATAACCCAACCAGTTTTAATGTTAGCCAGCCTCTGTCTTTGTTTGCCCAGTGCTGGCAGGATAGGCACACGAGTGACAGTGACAAAGTTGTAGGTCATACATGGACCCAATGTCATGGACTCCTGCTTACCAAGACTCATCTACTTATTGCTACTGTAGACTCTAATCTGACAGCAGTGAGATAAGAACTGAGCTCCCAGTACGGCATAAGATTCTTTTCTCGCGGGCAAATTGGTTATATTATTGGGCCCTCACTACTCTGGAAAGGCCAGTGGTTCATTCACCAAAGAATATATGTATATTCTAGGCATGGGTTTGTTTTTTGTTGTTTCTGTCCAAAGAGCTTTAGCCAGTACACTTCCCTGAAGATATAGGTAGCGAGTCCACTGGTGTGAAATCCCACATAACACTGGCTCAGGACAAGGGGCATACTTTATATCAAATTGGTGTGGGAGAGGACTCATGACTGTGGGGTCAGTTGGCCACAGCTCATATTGCACTACCTAGAAGTTGATAGCCAGACAAAGCCTTGGAACTGCCCACTCAGCACAGAGCCGAAGTGCTCCCTTTGGAGGTGATAGCTTGTGTGGATGACAGTCCATCCTCTAGGGCGTAGTATATGCACTGAATCAAAGACCGTATGTGGCGTTTTGCTCCCAACAGGAAAGGAAAACAAGGGTTGAAAGGAGGAGTGGCTCCATTTACCGTTACTTCCAATGACCCATGGGGAAATTTTGTGATTCCGATTCTCACAACTCTGGGTTCTGAGGGGTTTAGAGGACATAGGTTTCCAAAAAAGCATACCTTTAGCAGGGGATTCAGTAAGGGAGCCATTAAATTTTAAATCTACAGTCTTTAGGCTCCTTGTATCCTAGGACTAATGTGCAAGGAGAGGGGTCAACATCTTGGCAGGGTAATTGACTCTAATTATGAGGAAAAGGTGGACGAGCTACTACACAATGAGACAGGGAGGAAAATGTATGGAGCCCAGGTGATCCAAATGGGTACCTCTTGGTCCTCGCTTTCCCAAATGTTACTGCAAGTGGGTAGAGACAGCAACCCCAGCCTGAAGGATGGTGACCAGGGAACCAGGATAATATAGGATGAGGATTTGGGCCATGGCAGTAGGCAAACTTCCAAGGCTGGAAGAGATGGGAGCTAAGTATGAGGCAAATCTATTTTGGAATGCTTTCACTGTATTTGTTTCAATTAAAAAAAATTATTTTAAATAGTGAGAAAATTAGCTGGAAAAAGAAGTGCTAGAGGTGGCAGCTAATGGCACATGTAGAAAAAACTTTCATAGTATCCCCGAATACTAAATTAGTTGGTACTAGACTGGAGTGAGAAGAGAGAAATGGTTGTCTTTGATTTCAGTGTTGAATATCCGAAAGAGAAAAGCTGATACGTCTTTAGATATTGAAAGCCCAGAGTCATTATCATCCAATGTCTCAAGCAAAGACCAAGAGATCCAAGAGATCCATTAAGAAACAAAATGTTCCATACAGTAGGGAGAGAAACCTCATATTTTAGGTATGTGTGGCCTGAAACAGTCAATGTAAGTAATTTTTCCAGATAGCATATCTGTGTTGTGTTAAAATTTTAATTTTTTTCAAGGAATATTTTTCAAATGTGTTACACATTATCTTAGTTTTTTACCTTGAAAGGGTATTTGGGATTATTTAAACATTTCCTCACTGTCTCGGGACTATTGTTACAACAGTTAATGTGTAATGTGACTCAATGTGACTCAATAATATTTCCAATGATTATCTTATTTGGGTTGTTTCATACTGAAGAGCTTCAAGTTGCTTGCTTTTCAGTTTTTTACCTTTTAGTTTTTCTTTTTTGAATTGCATAAACACAACGATGAACAAAGTGAGAAACATTTAAATTACAGGTTAGTTACATATTTTTGGCTATTTATTTGTTCATTGTATATTTGTTCAATTCATCCTTTTTATTTATCTTCTTACTTGCTGATTCTTCAAAACATTACTGGTACAGGTTATGAGAAAAGAGAGTCAAAGTACTCTATTGATAAGATCAAGTATTCTATTGATAAGATCACCCACTGTTCTACTTGAGCTTAAAAACAAATAAACAAAAAAACATAGAAATGTTCTGGCATCAGATTTTGTGTTCACTTGTATTGTGAAACCACAAATAGGGTTAACATGGCTTCAGGCCTGAATTTTTACATAATATAGGGATTACTTGAAGCTGTGCTCCTTGTGCCTCTGAACAAAGCCCCTAAGCAGTTAACTGACCTTCTTAACCTCAAGTGTTCTCTATCAAGTTCAATTCTTGAGGAGCAGAGAACGAAGCCAAAAGGGAAGGATATCATCATAGGACAATATTCGTGATTATATTTGCCAGGGAAGGCAGTGTATCTTGAGTAGAAAATAGGCTGGAGTTCAGAGGAATTGGAAGATAGCAAAATGACCCTTACATAAATGGCATCTGGGGCTCTGATCCTCTTCAGAGGTTGCGGGGAGAAGTTTCTGTAGCTGGTTTTTTACCTTCCCTTTTTGGAGGAGGGGAATAGGAGGATCAGGAGATACCTTTTTCTGCAATCTTTTGTTTTCTCTCATCGGTTTGTTTTCAAAAGAAAAAACAAAACAAAAAAAGGAAAAAACCAAAGCCCAGTGATTCAAGATCTCCTGGCTGAAAGTGCTGTAAAGAATTCCCTAAGGCTTGTAAAGCTGTTGCAGCTGAGAGCAATATGGTCTGAGTGTATAGGTCTTGAGAGTCTAACAGACTTGGGCTTAAGTAATGTTTCTGCTCTTCCAAACCAAGTGACCTGCAAGAAATACTTAATCACTTTATTTACTCATTTTGCTATGTCAGGTCTTAGTTGCAGCTTATGAGAAGTCATACTCTAGTTGTGGTGCACCATGCTCAATAGCTTAATCACTTTAAATGATCATACCCTCACCTGTGACATACAGGTAATAATAGCTACCTTATAGAGTTGAGAGGATTCAATAAGATCATATACCTGGGGAAAGCATTCAAAGAATTGTAGCATTTGTAAAATACACTAATACTATTCAACTTATTGTCTTGGTTTGAAAGTTCAAGTGCCTTTGTAATAAATAACTCTAATGGATCATTATCTTTGCGTGCATGCTCAGTCATAGGTAAGTCGGGACTCTTTCGACCCCATGGACTGAAGCCCTGCCAGGCTCCTCTCTCCATGGGATTCTCCAGGCAAGAATACTGGAGGGAGTTGCCATTTCCTTCTTCAGGCGATCTTCCCAACTCGGGGATCAAACCAGGGTCTCCTGTGTTTCAGGCAGATTCTTTACCACTGAGCCACCTAGAAAGGCTTGTCATTAGCTTTATGGACTGCTTTCTCTGAAGGAATGATTTTCGTTTTATCTGGACTTCATCACCTTCCATTTTATTCTCCTTTTAAGAAGATGAAAAAGTATTTTGAAGTATTCTCTGTGCTTTGGAAGCAGCAAATTGGGAGAGGGAAAGAAGATACTCAAATTGCTTATCTTCGTTATAGCAAACCCTGGATTTGCAATTAGTGATTTGCATGGGAAAAATGATTCTTGGCCAGTTTTAGCAATGCCAAAGCAAATCCTCTGTAGTCCACATTTCTATTTAGTTTCTTAAAAATTGTACTCTCATTTGTTATAATAATTCATATTTATATATTTGGTATGTATGAAGTGTGTATATATATACATACTGTGCACATACCTGTATATATATATATATATATTATATATACACACTTTGCACATGCCTGCACATGCACACACACATAGTGGTATAATAAGTAGAAGTCAAAGCCTCAAAGAACCTGAATCTAAGATGTTATTTAACTCACATACATTTGAGGGACTATACCAGGTCCTAGGCATACTTCCATGCAAAGCTTTTAGTACACTATTCAGCAGACTGGACCTTTACCAAGGTCAAACATGTGAAAATGAAAGAAGAGACAATTTCAGTGTCTCATTAGTAGAGAAATGGTTAAATAAGTGGTAGCAAATTCATCAACGGAATGCTATGCAGCTGTTAAAAACAATGAGGAAAAGCTGTATGCGAGTTGGAAATATCTTTAAAACATTAAATAAAAAAAGCAAGTCTGAGAACTATGTACATTACATGACTCCATTTAGGTTAAAAGATATCACATTATCACATCCAATAATATGTATATGTCAAATATATACATTTTATCTCTAGATTTATACCTATCCCATAGACAACAGAAACTAGAATACCCGTCACCTGTGACCCTGGGGAAAGAAACAGTTGAGGAATTTATTGTTTTGCTCTAACAATTATACATTATTTGAAATGCTTAGAATGTATTCTTGTTTACTTCTATGCCTTTTTGAAAAGATGAATAGACAACACATAATTAGAGTAAGATCAGGAAAACATGAATCTTTTAAAAATTATTTCTAATTATGATAAAATTGAAAAAACATAAAAATTTACCATCTTAACTATTTTTGAGTGTACAATACAGTGGTGTCAAGTTTATTCACATTGTTTTGCTACCAATCAACACCATCCACATCCAGATGTGGTAACACCATTTCCCAAGAACACGATACAACTTTGCACATTATTTCACACCCAAAGGAACTACATCTGTTTGCCGGTGCTGTGGGTTGATTCTGTAATAAGACAACTAGCTTCCAGGTCTCTTCACTGGGTGAACAGTTCTGGTGGCGCCTCTTGATGACGTAACTGGTTTGCCCGTGCCTTGCTTTAAAAGGCCTGAGTCGGCCGCATGTGCTGTAGCGGGAGGTTGGAGCAACACTAGGCCAAGGCTCTTCGTGGCTTTGCACTCACTGGGACCTCAACCCGAAGGGGCTCCCAACAGGAGTGTGGTGCGTGTGGTGGGGGGGCTTTCTTGGGCAACAGCTCTGATTTAGGGGAGGTTTCGTGGTTAGAAAGCACCATTTTCCTTAGAAAAGCCGTTGCCATTTTATGGGTGAATCTGTGTGGTCAGCGGCGGCCTTGCTGACAGCTTTTGGAAGCCCGTCACGCTAGGAGGATTCGCAACTTGCCTGCCAGCTACTGTTCCTGTGAATTTGACTTCTCCAGGTACGTCATAGAAGTGGAATCATGAAGTATTTGTACTTTTGTGACTCATTTATTTCACTCAGCATCTCCTCAGCCTCTGTGTCACGCCCTAAAGCTTTGCCCATGTTGAATTTCCTTCCTTTTCTAGGCTGAATAATATTCCTGTGTGTATGTGTGTCAGGGTCACACTTTGTTTAAGCGTTTTGTAAGTCTTTTGTAAGTGATTTTTCAGTTGGCTATAATACATAATAAAACTGTGGTTAAGGGATGGTGTTCTGTTTAAAGAAGACTGGCATTATCTCTCAGAGTTGCAAAAAACAAGTCCACCACACACTTTTTTTTTTTTTTTTTTTTGGTCATTAGGAATATGAATCAAAGAATTGGAAAACTGAATACTTGCTCCGTTAGATTGGAGAATGGATAATTCAAATAAGACCAGACAAATATGGCACAACCTCACTATTTGAGTCTTATGTCAAGCATTTCATCACATGTAAATTTTTTAGTGCCATTCTGTTTAAACTCCTGAAGGAATCAATTAAGTGGACTTTTAGGATCTTTTACAAGAAGAGTAATTAGGAAGGCAGGGCTTTAAATTTTGCCTAGTTTACCCTGTATCTGGAGACATAACTAAAACTTTATTATATAAAAGAATGGAAGAAATTGAAAACAGAGGATTGCAGGATGTTAACAAAACATCATCCCTGTACACATATTTATATTTCCAAATGCCAGTAGGAATTCCTTTTGCATTGTACTTTTGCCTAATTACTTATGTCAGGAATTCTGAGACAATTAGAAGCCAAAAAGGAAAGAAAAAAACTTTCCCATGTTCTTCTCTTTATTAAATCTTTATTAAATTCTTGTGGGCTAGTTGTCTATAATCCACAGCTTTCCAAAGGATTTGCTCCAGGTGTTCTTCAAAAATAGTTAAAATCTTCTGTTCTCTTTTTCTGTTAATACAAAGGACACATAATAACTTACTTCCATCAATCAGGATATGATATAATTTCAGACAAGAATTGTGGTAGCTTTACCAAGGTCATCGTCACAGTTGAGGAAGGCTAGAGACCCATGTCTTTTTCTCTCTGTGGCATATTCCACCTTTATTTTTCCTTTGCCCCATTTCCCTTCTTACTCTTTACTCTTTTTCTCATTCAGCCATGTAGTTATATACCTTCAGGCTGTGATCTTCACTGGAAGTAACAGAGTAATCTTTGACTTGTTATGACTTAGAGTTAATTCTAGTTTTCAGACTCATTTATTGTTGTATCAATAATAATTACAGCTTTTTCCACTCCCAAAGGCTATGAGAAAAGATATGTTTCCATACCTTGGCTATTGTGAATAAATACTTCAAAAAAGATGGGATATAGCACTTCAGAATTCTGTTTTCATTTCTTTTGGGCATATACTCAGAAGTGGAATTGCTGTATTGTAGGCTAGAGCCTTTCATTGGAAGGACTGATGCTGAAGCTGAAACTCCAATACTTTGGCCACCTGATGCGAAGAGCTGACTCATTTGAAAAGACCCTGATGCTGGGAAAGATTGAAAGAGAAGGGGACAACAGAGGATGAGGTGGTTGGATGGCATCACTGACTCAATGGACATGAGTTTGAGCAAACTCTGGGAGTTGGTGATGGACAGGAAGGCCTGGCATGCTGCAGTCCATGGGGTCGCAAAGAGTTGGACACGACTGAGCAACTGAACTGAACTGGGCTATATCCTATTTTTAATTTTTTTGAGGAATTTTCATATTGTTTTCCACAGTGGTTGGACCAGTTTACATTCTCAGCAACAGTGTTCCTGTTGCTTCCTTTTTAACATTTTCTTGCCAGCACCTTTTCTCTCTTGTCTTCTTGATGTTAGCCATTCTAACAAGTATGACGTAGTATCTCAGTGTGGTTTTGATTTGTGTTTCCCTGATGACTAGTGATGTTGAGCATCTTTTCCTGTGCATGTTGGCCCTTTTGATGTCCTCTTTGAAAAAAACCTATTTAGTTCTTTTGCCCACTTTTTAGTTGGATGTTTGTTTTTATTTGTTATTAACTTGTATGAGTTCTTTATAAATTCGGGTGTGAACTCTTTATCTGATACCTTTTATTTCTATCTTGCCTAATTTCCCTGGCTAGAACTTCTGTACTGAATTGAATAAGAGAGGTGAAAGTGGGCATCCTTGGCTTGTTTCTGATCTCAGAGGAAAAGATTTTCAATTTTTTCTCTGCTGTGTATGGTGTTAGCTGTGAGATGCTGAATGTGGCTTTTATTATGTTGAAGTGTGTTCCTTCTATACCCATTTGTTAAAAGATTTTTTATCATGAAAGCATAATAAATACGGTAAAATGCTTTTTTTGTGTCTATTGTAATGATTATGTGGTTTTTTAAATTTTGTTGATGTGGTAAATTATAGTAATTGACTTTTGTGTGTTGAACCATTATTGCATTTCAGGATGAATCCCACTGAGCATGGCACATTATACTTTTACTGTGTTCTTAAATTTAGTTTCAGTTCAGTCAGTTCAGTTCAGTCACTCAGTTGTGTCCGACTCTTTGCGATGCTATGAATCACAGCACACCAGGCCTCCCTGTTCATCACTAACTCCCGGAGTTTACCCAAACTCATGTCCATCGAGTCGGTGATGCCATCCAGCCATCTCATCCTCCGTCACCCCCTTCTCCTCCTGCTCTCAATCCCTCCTAGCATCAGGGTCTTTTCCAATGAGTCAGCTCTTCACATGAGGTGGCCAAACTATTGGAGTTTCAGCTTCAACACGAGTCCTTCCAATGAACACCCAGGACTGATCTTCTTTAGGATGGACTGGTTGGATCTCCTTGCAGTCCAAGGGACTCTCAAGAGTCTTCTCCAATACCATAGTTTAAAAGCATCAATTTTTCAGCACTCAGCTTTCTTGATAGTCCAACCCTCACATCCATACATGACCACTGGAGAAACCATAGCCTTGGCTAGATGTACCTTTGTTGGGAAAGTAATGTCTGTGCTTTTTAATATGCTATCTAGTTTGGTCATAACTTTCCTTCCAAGGAGTAAGCGTCTTTTAATTTTATGGCTGCAGTCACCATCTGCAGTGATTTTGGAGCCCCCCAAAATAACATCTGACCCTGTTTCCACTGTTTCCCCATCTATTCGCCATGGAGTGATGGGACCAGATGCCATGATCTTAGTTTTCTGAATGGTGAGCTTTAAGCCAACTTTTTCACTGTCCTCTTTCACTTTCATCAAGAGGCTTTTTAGTTCCTCTTCACTTTCTGCCTTTAAGGGTGGTGTCATCTGCATCTCTGAGGTTATTGATATTTCTCCCAGCAATCTTGATTCCAGCTTGTGCTTCTTCCAACCCAGCATTTCTCATGATGTACTCTGCATATAAGTTAAATAAACAGGGTGAAAATACACAGCCTTGACGTACTCCTCTTCCTATTTGGAACCAGTCTGTTGTTCCATGTCCAGTTCTAACTGTTGGTTCAAATTTTTGTGTCTGTGTTCATCAGGGGTATTGATCTATAGTTTTCTTGTGTTTCCTTTATCTGGTTTTGATGTCAAGGTAGTGTAATAGTGGTGGGACAGGAGCATGGCCTTTGGCCTGTGTGGCAGTGGTCTCAATGGTAGCAATTTTCTTAGGTTCAGTCTATGGGACCCAGCCCCTTGTTTGCCTGCTTGTCCCCTTCCCCGAAGCAGTTGCGAAGCAAGGCCTGCCCAGCAGGGCACTGAGGAGGGGGACTGGAAAAGAAGGCTGCAGCAGCACCAGGCACATGCAAAGCTGCACACACAGCTTCTTGCTTAGGTGGGTCTGGGCTGTTTCAGGAAGCAGAGTAGGTGCACGGACAGGTAGACCAGCAGACTGGCAGAGATGGTGATGCTGTGTCTGCCCATGAACTAGGGAGACCCTTGTTGGTGTGAAAGGACAGTTGAAGATGCGTGGCTGGAACATTGTGACCTGCGCATGACCTGACCCACTTGAACAGATGCAAGAACAAAGGATCAGACACCAAGAATTTTGCAACAACTCAGCACACCCCTCCCTCACCTTGCCTATAAAAGGCCTTTGCTGACAGCCTTTGGGGAGTTTGGGGTTTTTTAAAGGCATGAGCCACTCGTCTCTTTGCATGGTCCTGCAATAAACCTCTTTTGGCTTCAGACTCCAATGTTTTGGTGTTGTTTGTCTTCACTGTGTGTTGGGTGCACAGACTTGCATTCAGTAACAGTAATGCTGGCGTCATAGAATGAATTTGGAAGTATTCTTGTCTCCTCCTTATTTTGGAAGTATCTGAGAAGGATTGGTGTTAACTCTTCTTTAAATATTGGCTAGAACTCACCAGTGAAGCTGTCTGGTACTGGAGTTTTCTGTGTTGGGAGATTTCTGTTACTGATTAAATCTCTTTACTCATTATTGGCCTCCTTATATTTTCCATTTCTTCCTGATTGAATATCGGTAGGTTGTGTTTCTAGAAATGTATGCAGTTCTCCTAGGTTGTGTAACTTATTGGCATGTAATTATTCATAACAGTCTATGTATTTCTCTGTAGTATTAGTTGTAATGTTGCCTCTTCAATTTCTAATTTTGTTTAAGTCTTCTTTTTTCTTGGTTAATCTTGCCAACGTTTGTCTATTTTGTTTGCCATTTCAAAGAAGCAGAACACTCTTTTGTTGTTCCTTTCTATTGTTTTTCTTGTCTCTTTTTCATGTATGTATTCTCTGAGCCTTATTGTTTCCTTCCTTCAGCTAACTGTGGGCTTGATTCGATCTTTGTCTAGGTCCCTGAGGTGTAAAGTTAAGTATTTTAATCAAAATCCATGTAATTTCTTAATATATGCATTTATTGCTGTAAACTTTTCTCTCAAAATGCTTTTGTTGCTTCTCACAAGATTTTGTATATTGAATTTCCATTTTCATTTATTTTAAGATAATATTTAATTCATTTTTGCTTTCTTTTTTTGACCAATTGGTTGTTTAAAGTGTTACTTAGTTTCCGTATGTATCACTTTCCTGTTGTTGATATCTAGTTTCATATCATTGTCCTAAGAAAAGATAGTTGCCATAATTTAAATCTTCTTGAATTTGTTTACATTTGTTTTGTGTCCTATGATAGATGTATCCTGGAGAATGTGCCATGTGCCCTTAAGAAAAATATGTATTTTGCTCCTGTTGGATGAAATGTTAAGTGTATATCTGCTAAGTTCATTTGTTCTAAATTATTGTTCAGGCTTCCCTGGTGGCTCAGCTGGTGAAGAATCTGCCTGCAATGAGGGAGACCAGGTTTGATCCCTGGGTTGGGAAGATCTCCTGGAGAAGGGGAGGGCTACCCATTCTAGTATTCTGGCCTGATTAACTCCAACATTAATTGCTGATTTTCTGTCTTGGCTGTCTATTGTTTCCTGATAGTGGGGTATTGAAATCTCCTAATATTATTGTATTATTGTCTAAGTCTCTCTTAAGGTCAATTGTATTTGCTTAATATATTGGTGCTCAGTGTTAAGAAGATATACATATATATATTTATGAGCACATATATAATTGCTACATCTTGATGTCTTGACCCCCTTTTCATTTTATAATGATCTTATTTGTCTCTTGCTACCATTTTTTGACTTGAAGTCTATTATGTTTTATAGGAGTATGGCTGTACCCACTTTCTTTTGGTTTCTGCTTGCTTAGACTATAATCTTCAATCCTTCCTTTGAGACTGTGTATATCTTTAGAGCTGAAGTGAGTCTTCTGTAGGTAAAATATGGTTGGATCTTGTTTTTTTTAATTCATACAGTTATTCTGTATTTTTTGATTAGTGAGTTAAGTCTATTTACATTTAGAATGATTATTGATGTGTAAGAATATAATACTGCCATTTTATCTTTTCTGGTTATTTTGTATCTCCCTCTTTTTTGTTTTGTTTCTCTTTCTGTCTCATTTGCAAGTTGGTGGTTTTCCATAGTGATTTATTCAGTCTCTTTTTTCATGTTTTGTGTCTCTGCTGTATATTTTTGCTTTGTGTTACCATAAGATTTACATAAAACATCTCTTAAATAAAGACCCCTTTTTATGCTTTATAGCAACTTACTTTCAATTGTAAAGGTTCCATTCTTGTTCTTCTTCTATGTTTTGATGTCACAAATTATCTCTCTTTAAGCTGTGAGTTTGTTACCAAATTGTAGTAAGTATAGTTATTTTAAATTATGTTCTTTTAATGTTTATGCTTAAATTAAGTGTTTAACACACTTCTAAAATAGAGGCTTTATTTTATATTAAAATTTATAATAAAATTAAAACATTTAAATTTATTAAATTAAAATGTATTTCTATTATACATTATATTATTTTATATGTTAATTTGGTAAATTTTATAAATTTATAACTTAAGTTATATTAAAATACATTTTATATTATTTTATATTAAAGGGACCTTATTTTATATTAAACTGGGGCTTCCCCAGTGGCTCAGCGGTAAAGAATCTGCCTGCAGTGCAGGAGCTGTAGGAGATGCGAGTTTGATCTCTGGGTTGGGAAGATCTGGAGAAGGGAATGGCAACCTACTCCAGTATTCTTGCCTGGAGAATCCCATGGACAGAGAAGCCTGGTGGGCTACAGTCCATGGGGTTGCTAAGAGTGGAACACGACTGAGTGACTAAGCGCACACACACAAAATAAAGTTACACTGTTCTAGTTCCGGCTATCTGTATATCATCTTAATCAGAGTTTTGTGTACTTCTGAACTCATTTCAACTTGAAGAGTTCCCTCCCACCTTTCTCATAAGGTACATCTGGTAGTTGTGAATTCCTGCAGCTCTTTTTTGTCTGGGAAGGCTTTTATTTTTCCTTCATATTTGAAGGATAACTTTGTTGGATAGAGTATTCTTGGCTGGCAATTTTTATCTTTGGATAATTTGAATATATCAATCTACTTTTTTGTGGCTTGTAGATTTTCTACTGAGAAATCTAATAATGGCCTAAATGGGAGTTCTTTGTGGATTACTTTTATCCCCTACATCTTAAAAAAAAATTTCTTCATGATTAACTGGCAATTTCATTATGATGTGTCTTATAAAGGTTGTTTGCATGGAGATAATAAAGTGTTCTGTTAGCTTTGTGGACTTGTGTTATATATCCAGTTCTTTCCCAAGGTTTAGAAAGTTCTCAGCTATTGTTTTTTAAAACAAAATCTCTGCCCCTTTCTTTTTTCCTTCTTTAAACCCATTATTCTTATGTTGGATTTTCTAAGGGAGTCTGATAACTTGCATAGGGTTTCTTCACTTTTAAAAAATCTTTGTTCCTTTTTATCTTGCATTTGAATCATTTCTCAATTCCTAACTTTCAGGTTGCTTATTCTCTCTTCCATCTGATCTGTTTTCAGTGCTTTCTAATATATTCATCTTTTTTTCTTTTTATTGTATTCAGTTTTTCAGGCCCATAATTTCTATTTGGTTCCTTTTTAAAATTTACATCTCTTTAGTAAAGTGTTAATTTTATTCCTGAGTTCATTGCCTTTTTTGAATATTCTTGTAATATGTTGAAATTCTTCATAATAACTGAATTCTCTCTCATATTACAATATCTTGTGTCCAGATTCACTTGCAGAATTGTCCTTTTGTTTTTGTGATACCATGATTCTTCGTAATGCTTGATGAAATGTGCCTCTGCTGCTGCATTTTAATTAGCAAGCAACTTTTATTTGGGTGTTAAGACTGTTTAATTCTAACAATGCAACAGCTTGTCAATTAGAAGACTTTCTTCTGTTTTCCAGAAGGTGGCACTAGAGCACAAGTTTTTGGTTTTGTTAGTGGTACTGCAGATGGTGACTGCAACCATGAAATTAAGACACTTGCTCCTTGGAAGAAAAGCTATGACCAACCTAGACAGCATATTAAAAAGCAGAGACATTACTTTGCCCACAGAGGTCTGTCTAGTCAAAACTATTATTTTTCCAGTAGTCATGTATAGATGTGAGAGTTGGACTATAAAGAAAGCTGAGCATCGAAGAATTGATGCTTTTGAACTGTGGTGTTGGAGAAGACTCTGGAGAGTTCCTTGGACTGCAAGGAGATCCAACCAGTCCATCCTAAAGGAAATCAGTCCTGAATATTCATTGGAAGGACTGATGCTGAAGCTGAAACTCCAATGCTTTGGCCACCTGATGCGAAGAACAGACTCATTGGAAAAAACCCTGATGCTGGGAAAGATTGAAGGTAGGAGGAGAAGGGGACGACAGAGGATGAGATGGTTGGATGGCATCACTGACTCAATGGACATGAGTTTGAGCAAGCTCCTGGAGTTGGTGATAGACAGGGAAACCTGGCATGCTTCAGTCCAAGGGGTTGCAAAGAGTCAGACACGACTGAGCAACTGAACTGAACTGGTGCTGACTTGTGGCTAATGTTGGGTGTGTGCCTATTTAACAGAAAAAAAAAGCTGGCATTAAAAAAAAAAGTTGGTGGCAAGAGTTGGGGGAGCTGTACTGTTAGCCTTTGGGTTCTTGCCCAGTCGGGGGAGCTCCAGAGGGCGTGGAGGAGTACAAGATGTCCACAGGCAGACCTTTTGCTGACATCTTGTGCAGATGGTGTGAAATGCATTCCTTCAATTTTCTGTCTGCCTTCTTTGCTTTATACTTTCCCTCTAATCATGGAGACCTCTTTCAGAAATCTAATTGCAGGAGAGCAATGGGACCTTCTACTGCAGCTCTTGCGGCCAGGCAGAATTTTAGCTTAAATGTCCTCTGCTGGAGGAGTTGGCATTGGTGTTGGTGTCACTGCCACCACCACTGGCCCATTGCTACTGCTGCCGCACCTTGTTTGACTCTATTCTCCACCCTGGCCTAATCCACCCACTTTTGGGTGCATTTCTGAAGTGTTCTGGTGTGATGTGTTAAGGAACTTGAATCAGTTATAGATATCCAATTAGTTTTAAATTGTAGAGGAGAGAAAAGAGAACAACTCACACCAACCACCATGATGCTGACCCCGGTCTTCTTAAATCATCATTTTTAACCTCATAATGTGGCTAATGAAATGCCATCTCTACTATACTTTCAATGATATGCTTTCATTATTCATGTAATATTTAGAGGGTTGTTTCTTTTTAAACTAGTTATTTATGTTGAGGTGGTTAATTTGGTTAGAAATAAAGTTAATGTTGATAAAATTAGAAATAGAATTCCATGAATTCAGTTAACTGAGCAAATTAATAGTATATTATTTTGAAATAGTCAAAAAGCATAGACATAAACTTTCTTCCATCAGGATATTTTGTGTTCCATAAGAGAGAATTTGATCACATCACATAGTATGAATTAGGGATCCAGTAATCATCATTATTATAGTTAAAGTCTAATTTCTTTTCTGTTTTTAATGAAAATAAAAATATATAAATTCTAATATGCTCTTTATACTTATGAAAAGGGCATCTTTCACACCCAACCTTAGAGACATCTATAGAAGAAAATCCACACTCCTCAATGTAACTGTTATTTGGGGTTAGTGTTTGTATGATCTATATTTTCCATCAGTTTCCTTTTAGTCTGCTTAAGTGTTTATACTTAACACAGGTTTATAGCTTATAGTTGGGTCTTGCATTTGAATTTAACAATATTTTTCTTTTAATTGGAGTATTTAGACCATTTATATTTAAATGTAACTATCAATTTGTTTAGCTTTTAAATTTACCATCTATTTGTTTTCTGTTCATCCCATCTGTTTTTTTTTTCTTTTACCATTTTATTCTTTTCTTTTGAATAGAGGTTTTAATGTATATCTTTAATTTCAATATTGTTTCCTTTTTTTGTATTGGTTTTCAAATTTTATCTTAATGGATTGCAATCTACCCTCCAACATTATATCATTTTTTTATGATAGTGTACCTTCATTCTCACTTACCATCTTGGTGCTCTTGTCACGCGTTTTATTTTACTTTTGTCACAATATGTTATTATCATTATTATTATCTTACTTCAGTCCACCATAATTTAAACCAAAATTTAGCATGAGAAAGCATTTTATATTTACCACATGCTTGGGCTTTCCTGGTGGCTCAGATGTTAAAGAGTCTGCCTGCAATGCAGGAGACCCGGGTTTGATCTCTGGGTTGGGAAGATCTGGAGAAGGGAATGGAAACCCACTCCAGTATTCTTGTCTGGAGAATTCTATGGACAGAGGAGCCTGGCAGGCTGCAGTCCATGGGGTCGCAAAGAGTCTGACACGACTGCACGATGTCAGACTTGACTAACACTTTCACACACTCTCTAACATTTTCAGCACCGTTACTGCTTTAGTAGAGCCCTAAATTTTCATCTAATATATTAAAATGTATTATAATATTTTTATTTCCACTAAAATTTTTTTCTGTAACATTTCTTATAGTGGACAGCTGTTGGTAACAAGTTCTTTCTGTTTTTATTTACCGTAAAGAAGAGCTTTGTCTTTTGTCTTTCTTTTTAAAGATATCTTTATAAGAAAGTTGTTTGTTTTAGTAGATTAAAGATGTTGTTTCCTCTCATCTGGATTTAATATTTTATGACGAGAAATCTGTGCTCATTTTTGTCTTTATTCTGTAGTGTTTTAGTGTTCTCCAGAGAAACAGAACCTATAGGATAGATAGGTAAATAGATGGATAGGTAGGTAGGTAGGTTGATGAGTTGGTCCAAGTGATTATGGAGACCAAGAAGCCCCCGATTTGTTGTCTTCAAGTTGGAAGCCTCAGGACACAGGTAGTATAGTTCCAGTTCAAATCTGAAGGCCTAAGATCCAGGGAGGCAAATTGTATATGTCCTAATTTGAATCCAAGGACCTTAGAACCAAGAGGACCTATGTAAAAGGACTGGCGAAAATGGATATTGCAGCTCATGCATGAAAGCAAATTCTCCTCCTCCTACCTTTTTCCTCTCTTCAGGCCTTCAGCCAATGGGATGATGTCTACCCACATTCATCAGGGTGACCTTTTCAATCTGCTGATTCAATTGTTAAACTCTTTTCGAAACACCCTTACAGACACACTCAGAAATGTTTTACCACCTATCTGGGCCTCACTTAGCCTTTGAGTTGACATAAATTAACTGTCACATGTAGTTAAAATGGTTTTTTCCCCCCTCTAACACTTTTTTTTTCTTTATTGCTAGTTTTTCATGAATGGATTATGATATGTTTTTGATTATGATATTTATTGTGTTTATCCTGTATTGGTTTCATTTGGCTTCTTGTTTTTTCTGAGATTTTAGAGTTCATCTACTTTGAAAAGTTTTCAGCATTATTTTTCAAAATCTTTGTCCTTTACCCCCTCACACACACATTTGCAACTCCAGTTAAATATATCTTCAGGCCTCTTAACATTCTTCCGTAGGTCACGGGAGATCTTTTTATTTTGTTTTTAGTCTTTTTTTCTATCTTATTCAGAATGATAGTTTCTGTTGCTATAGTCCAAGGTCACTGATCTTTTATTCTAAAGTATTTAAGCTTTTACTGGTTCCATGCAGTAGCTTTTTTATTTTCCATATCTCCCATGTCTCTCATGTCTATATACATTTATATTTGTAATGGCTGTTTTAAAGTTCCTGTCATCTAATTCCATCTTTTCTGCCATCATTTATGAGAATGTTTTTATTTTCTGGTTTTTCTCTGGGTATGTTTATTGGTATAACTTGCTATTTTCATTGTGTGGGGCATAGTAAATGTTACATTGTTGAATATCTGGATTTTGTTCTGGCATATTAGCTTCAAATAGTAAAGTTATAGATTAGCTAAACCCTTTGAGGGTTATTTTTTTTAAAAATTTTTTTATTTTTTACTTTTTTTTTTTTTTTTACTTTTTTTAAAGCAGGCTTCAGTTCAGTTCAGTCGCTCAGTCATGTCAGATTCTTTGCGACCCCATGAATCGTAGCACACCAGGCCTCCCTGTCCATCACCAACTCCTGAGGTTTACTCAAACTCATGTCCATCGAGTCAGTGATGCCATCCAGTCATCTCAACCTCTGTTGTCCCCTTCTCTGCTTGCCGTCAATCTCTCCCAGCATCAGGGTCTTTTCCAATGAGTCAGCTCTTCGCATGTGGTGGCCAAAGTATTGGAGTTTCAGCTTCAACTTGAGTCCTTCCAATGAACACCCAGGACTGATTTCTTTAGGATGAACTGGTTGGATCTCCTTGCAGTCCAAGGGACTCTCAAGAGTCTTCTCCAATACCATAGTTTAAAAGCATCAATTCTTCAGCGCTCAGCTTTCTTGATAGTCCAACTCTCACATCCATACATGACCACTGGAAAAACCATAGCCTTGACTAGATGGACCTTTGTTGACAAAGTAATGTCTCTGCTTTTTAATATACTATCTAGGTTGGTCATAACTTTCCTTCCAAGGAGTAAGCATCTTTTAATTTCCTGGCTGCAGTCACCATCTGCAGTGATTTTGGAGCCAAAAAAAATAAAGTCTGACACTGTTTCCACTGTTTCCCCATCTATTTGCCATGAAGTGATGGGACCAGATGCCGTGATCTTAGTTTTCTGAATGGTGAGCTTTAAGTCAACTTTTTTACTCTCCTCTTTCACTTTCATCAAGAGGCTTTTTAGTTCCTCTTCAGTTTCTGCCAGTGGTGTCATCTGCATATCTGAGGTTATTGATACTTCTCCTGGCAATCTTGATTCCAGCTTGTGCTTCTTCCAGCCCAGCGTTTCTCATGATGTACTCTGCATATAAGTTAAATAAGCAGGGTAACAATATACAGCCTTGACGTACTCCTTTTCCTATTTGGAACCAGTCTGTTGTTTCATGTCCTGACCTGCATATAGGTTTCTCAAGAGGCAGGTCAGGTGATCTGGTATTCCCATCTCTTTCAGAATTTTCCACAGTTTATTGTGATCCACACAGTCAAAGGCTTTGGCATAGTCAATAAAGCAGAAATTGATGTTTTTCTGGAAGTCTCTTGCCTTTTTGATGATCCAGTGGATGTTGGCAATTTGATCTCTGGTTCCTCTGCCTTTTCTAAAACCAGCTTGAACATCTGGAAGTTCACGATTGATGTATTGCTGAAGCCTGGCTTGGAGAATTTTGAGCATTACTTTACTAGTGTGTGAGATGAGTGCAGTTGTGCGGTAGTTTGAACATTCTTTGGGATTGCCTTTCTTAGGGATTGGAATGAAAACTGACCTTTTCCAGTCCTGTGGCCATTGCTGAGTTTTCCAAATTTGCTGGCATATTTAGTGCAGCACTTTCACAGCATCATCTTTCAGGATTTGAAATAGCTCAACTGGAATTCCATCACCTCCACTAGCTTTGTTCATAGTGATGCTTTCTAAGGCCCACTTGACTTCACATTCCATTAGAATAGTCTAATAATAGATTATGCTTTATCCTAAGATGTGTCCCTTATGGGATTTCTACTGAATGCTTAGTGACCGGTGATGAATCTCTACTTTCACTGGTCAGTGTTTGAATATCTCCCAACCCTAAAAAAGTTTTGGAATTGGCTGCTTACCACTTACCTTTCATTTGCTCAGTCTCACAAAATTTCATTGTATACTTGATTGTCTTAGTATTTAGTAAAATGCAAGAGTGAAAAAAAGAAAGGTGAAAGTGTTAGTCACTCAGTTGTATCCAACTCTTTGCAACATCATGGACTGTAGCCTGCAAGACTCCTCTGTCCATGGGATTCTCCAGGCAAGAATACTGGAGTGGGTAGCCATTCCCTTCTCCAGGGGATCTTCCCAGCCCAGGGATTGAACCTGGGTCTCCTGCATTGCAGGCACATTCTTATCATCTCAGCCCCCATGGAAACCTCAAAATGTCAAGAGACCCCTGAATATTTCTAAAGCATCTTTTTAGCCTGTGGCTCCCTGCTGAAACTTTCATCCATAATTCCAACTACTTCAGGTTTCCTTTTCTCAGACAAAAAAATTTGGTAGACTTTTGGGTTTTATTTGGGCTTCTTCTCTCTGCATAATGTTCTGGAATGTTACTCCAGGCAGAAATCTGAGACAATTACGATGCTCATCCTATTTATTTTTCTTCTCTCAGCAATCACAGTCTTCTTGCACTTTGGATTATTAAATGTTTAAAAATAATTGTTTCATATATTTTGTCCAGCTTTCTAGTTGTTTACAATAATGGGGATTAAGTCTTTTCATGTTACTTCTCCATGGCCAGAAATTGATTCAGTTTGGATAATTTTCTTTTAAAGAAAAGTTTCATTTCATTTAATTATCTGAAAAATGTGTCTAGATGCAGATTTACTTTTATTCTTCTTACATGTTATGAATTTTTATATATGCAGAGTTATGGTCTTTTATCAGTTCTCAAAACTTATTATCCCAGAATTACATCTTCTCTACTTCCTCTATTCTTTCATACTGTTACTCTGATTAAGCTATTTGTTGAACTTTCTCATTCTGTCTTACATTTTTCTTAAATATCATTATTTATCCTTTTGACTCTCAGTGACTCATTTTGGATAATTTTTTCAAATCTTTTTTCACTTGACAAATTTTCATTTTTGTGTCTCATCTACTATTATTGAATATATTTATTTAAAAATTTAAATTTTATATCTTCCCAGTTTTTTTAATTATTTGGTTAATTATCAGATATTTCTAATCATTTTATAATGTCTTATTTATTTTTGAATTTTGAACTTCATTTTAGTATTCCTTTAACTATTTCAAACATAAGTCTTCTAAAGTCTTATCTAGCAATTCCATTATTCAGATTCCTACAGTGGGCAGTCTCCTGACTTTCACTTATGGTTGGCTTATTTCCTTGTGTAATTGGGACTTATGTGGAATCCTGGAGTCATAAATCAGTATTAATTTTCTCTGTGGAGGATTTGCTTTAACTTCTTGCTTCTTCTGAGATTCTGATTGTTACTATGAACCTGGGAATTAAGTGCCTGTCAACTGGCTCTGCCTAATATAGGAATGTAGCATTTAACTGTTACACATTGTCATCTGCTCTGAATACTAGTGTTAGGGAAAAACCCAGTCTTTCTGTATGTTTATTGATTATTCTTATTTTTCAAGTTTCAGTTTACTGTTCTTAATTGTTTTTTTTTTTTATTCCTGAGATTCCTTTGCTCTTTTGTCATACTCTTAAAACATTTAAGAGCACTGTCATGCTTTTAAAATGTTTGTTACAGTTTGTCTTTATTGGATTGGGAAAGACCTGTGTATCCCAGGTATGTTGTCTTCATAGTATAGAAGTAAGAAATCCCTGCCTTTATTTTTAGCTTCATTTCTTGACAATTCCCTTCTTTTACCTTGGGTTCTAGGACAAAATTACCTGATAGTTTAATATGTGGACTCATATACTAATTCCTAGGAATGCCCTTCTAGCACCTGTGTACTTGATACATATCTCATTAAAGTATCACTGTCTTTGAAACTTTCCTAGAATTATAGCTATCTCATTAATATCACTGATCTTTGTGCATAAATCTGAAAACATGTGCACCACAATGAAACGAAACTATTTAATGTGTTTCCATTTCATTTTAGTTATATACTTTTTAGCTAGGGTTTATTTATTTTTTAAATTTTTTTGTCTCTTGTGCGTAACATAGTATGGGATACAGAGGGCATATTAAGAAATGTGTTGAATGAATGGACATTACTTCAATATAACTGATATCAAGAAAGAGTATTGTTACACATCTGAGGTAATAATACATACCAAGATGAGTGATGATCTCTATGAGACTAGAAAATGGAGAGCCAAAAATTAAAAATTTGTCAGCCACCAAGTATAATCTATGGAGGGTCTTCCTAATTCTAATTTCTCAATTATGTCATTTGATACCTCTATTTATTAAAGATAATTATCTACTCAAAGCAATATTATTCTATCTCAACTCAGTCGCTCAGCCATGTCCGACTCTTTGTAACCCCATGAACCACAGCATGCCAGACCTCTCTGTCCATCACCAACTCCCAGAGTTCACCCAAACCTATGTCCATTGTGTCGGTGATGCCATTCAACCATCTCATCCTCTGTCGTCCCCTTCTCCTGCCCTTAATCTTTCCCAACATCAGGGAAAGTATCTTTTCCCATGAGTCAGCTCTTTGCATCAGGTGGCCAAAGTATTGGAGTTTCGGCTTCAACATCAGTCCTTCCAATGAACACCCAGGACTGATCTCCTTTAGGATTATTCTACCTGCTGAGCTATATTCTAATAGAAATTTGGCTATGTGTGTAAATTTCCTACATATAAGAAAATGGTCAAAGTGAGCACTGTAAGTTTATCCTGTTAGAATGTATATTTTTCATGTAAAATATTAAATAGATATTTATCTTGATAAAAATGGTTATTATATCTGTATCAACTGATAAACAAATTTATGCATGGACAGTATCGATAATCATACCCTAGACTTGAAGTAACCTCATAAAGTTGTTTTAGTTTTTATAACATGAGATATAATATTATCAAGTTATAACATTCTGAGTTTCAGAGCCAAGGGCAACTCTTCTAACATTATATATAACTTTTCCATAAGGCTGGAGGCATTTTTCAGTTAATATTTGAGTCAAGTAGAATCTACTATTTTTATTAACCACAACAGCTACAACTAGAATACCTATAAAATTGTGCCAGTATAGATGAAAGCCGAGCACCGAAGAATTGATGCTTTTGAACTGTGGTGTTGGAGAAGACTCTTGAGAGTCCCTTGGACTGCAAGGAGATCCAACCAGTCCATCCTAAAGGAGATCAGTCCTGGGTGTTCATTGGAAGGACTAATGTTGAAGCTGAAACTGCAATACTTTGGCCACCTCATGCAAAGCGTTGACTCGTTGGAAAAGACGCTGATGCTAGGAAAGATTGAGGGCAGGAGGAGGAGGGGACAACGGAGGATGAGATGGTTGGATGGCATCACCGACTTGAGGGACATGGGTTTGGGTGGGCTCCGGGAGTTGGTGATGGACAGGGAGGCCTGGTGTGCTGCAGTTCATGGGGTCGCAAAGAGTCAGACATGACTGAGTGACTGAACTGAACTGATAGATGCACAATTCAGAGACAGAGCTGAGATACCTAGAGTGAATAGGAGCTCGCACTCAAAGTTGAGACACAAGCTTGCAACTGCCCTCGTGCAGAATGTCTGATGTGGGGACAGTGCTAGTCAAAGAACCTGTAGTTTGGAGCAGAGATACCTATAGGGAGAGAACTAACGGACCCTCACTAGGTCAGTTCAAGCACTTACACTCGCAGAGATCAGAGCAGCTTTGTAATTAGTTTTAAAAATCATGATAGAAGGAAATATCTATTTCAGCCCAGAATGTCATGGATCACAACAGAGGTCTGTGGAAGGACAGTACAAGCTGGGTGGTGACAGAGACATCTTCCTTAGCTATTACTGGCCAATGTTTCAGCCTTTCTTAGTGAGGAAGTTTGCAGTCAGTGCCAGAACGATATTAGCATTGTAGTTTATTAACACACGCACATACACACACACTTACATATTTTTGCTGAAGTTAAGTCTTTAGAAAATTGTATGCCTTACCACTAAAAATACCCTCTTGTATAAATATATGTAGTTCTTAGTCAAAAGACACATTTTGGTATTGTTATCTCGATAGGTACATGCAAATGAAAATCTCAGTCAAGAATAAAATGCTTGTAGTTGACAGACTTGGTGAGCTGCACATCTGGTGTTGAAGTAGTTCTTGCTTGAACTCCAGCCACATACATCCAGTGTCACGTGGGTATCTAATGAAGATAGATTTTCTTTTCTATCAAACCTGTTCTTCTACTTCCTGACCTCTCTGAGTATATGGGAATTTCATCTTTCCAGTTGCTTGTGTCACAGCTTTGGAGTTATACTAAATATTTTTTTCCTTTTAACCCCACCTTTAAAATATCAGGAAATTCTGTTCGTTCTACATTTAAAATGTCACTAGTATCAGATGATTTATCTCTACTACTACCACTCTTGTCAAAATCACTATCATCAAAAAAAAAAAAATCACTATCATCTACCTGAATGATTGCAATAACATTAGCTGCTCCCCTTCATTTCATTTTGTTTTATCTAAAGTTTCAGAAGCCCTTAGATCAATGGCATATTATTCAGTTCAGTCGCTCAGTGGTGTCCGACTCTCTGCGATCCCATGAATCGCAGCACGCCAGGCCTCCCTGTCCATCACCAACTCCTGGAGTTTACTCAAACTTGTGTCCATCAAGTCATTAATGCCATGTAGCCATCTCATCTGTCGTCCCCTTCTCCTCCTGCCCTCATTAGTGTTCAGTAAATATTTGTAATGTGGATGAATAAACAAAATATTCTTATTTGCTGTGCCTTATGTGAGTAGGCACTCATGTCACTTAAGTTCTTCCCAGTCATCACTCAGCTGTGACATCAATGGTTAACTTTAACAAAATGAATAAGTTAAATATTATTATAAAATATCTATATACTGAAATACAATGTCTATGTAGTTTACAGGAAATCATAAAATATTTAGAAAATAAAACATTACTATTAGAAGCCTCTTGTTTAGCTTCCCATAACTATATCCCTTTTCCCTCAAAAAGTAAGACACTGTCCTGAATTTTTATCATTAGTTTACTTTCCTAATAGTTTACCCACAGACTCATGCAATTCTAAAAATATAAAATTTAATTTTGTAATTTTTACTTTTTAAGTATAGAATTATCTTCAACATTTCTATGCAATTTTGTTTTTTCACTAGCTTTAATTTAATTGTCCTATGGTATGCCAATTGGTATATTCATAGACTTTCAGAAGAGTATGCCATCTTGTTAAAATTGACCCAGCAATCCCACTTCTGGGCATACACACTGAGGAAACCAGATCTGAAAGAGTCATGTGCGCCCCAATGTTCATTGCAGCACTGTTTATAATAGCCAGGACATGGAAGCAACCTAGATGCCCATCAGCAGATGAATGGATAAGGAAGCTGTGGTACATATACACCATGGAATATTACTCAGTCATTAAAATGAATTCATTTGAATCAGTTCTAATGAGATGGATAAAACTGGAGTCCATTATACAGAGTGAAGTAAGCCAGAAAGATAAAGAACATTACAGCATACTAACACATATATATGGAATTTAGAAAGATGGTAATGATAGCCCTATATGCAAAACAGAAAAAGAGACACATAAGTGCAGAACAGACGTTTGAACTCTGTGGGAGAAGGTGAGGGTGGAATGTTTCGAGAGAACAGCATGTATATTATCTATGATGAAACAGATCACCAGCCCGGGTGGGATGCATGAGACAAGTGCTCAGGCCTGGTGCACTGGGAGGACCCAGAGGAATCGGGTGGAGAGAGAGGTGGGAGGGGGGATCGGGATGGGGAATACATGTAACTCCATGGCTGATTCATGTCAATGTATGACAAAACCCACTGAAATGTTGTGAAGTAATTAGCCTCCAACTAATAAAAAAAAAATTGATCTGTCTGTAGTAAAGCTTTAGATACTACTTTCCCACCTCTACTTTTACCATAGCTCCCCCCTTTTTTTCCTTACAAAACAAAGACATAACCTGTGTTTATAGTACCCTGCAGTGTCAAACCAGAAGAGTTAGAAATACTGGACTTGATAGAGTAAATTAATTTATGTGAGTTTGAAACTGTGGTGTCTCTTTTTCCACGGACATACACTTACACACACACACAGTCACAAGACTTCAGGATCAGAGGCAGGCTTTTAATTACTTCAGAAAGCCTTGCATCAGTTACTTTTACTGTAGTGCCCCATCAGAAGACTCAGTGATTGCAGGTGTCACCTGAACACAGAAGAGTTTGTACTGAGGAGAGAGAGACATTGTTAGTCTAGAGACTTCGGTGGGGCAGCTTGCACAGTTGGCCCTCCTCCCCTCTGGAGGGAGAGATGGAGACTTTTGCTCTAGAATGTAAGCAGATCCTCTCTGGAGAGAGCAGTGGGTGTTGTCTAGGTTTGTAATCCCTACAGTGGAAACAGATTCTCCCAGAGAGATGTCACTAAGACTCTCTGGAGAGCTCTGTAACTTTCAAAGCTTGTTTTCCACTCAGTCATCTTTAATCCAGGTTGCTAATAGGGTGATTTTTTCAAAAAGATCTTTTTGCACAGAAATATGAAAATATTCATAGAACATTGTTTCCTGGCAATATAATGACTAACATCAAGTGTTCTAAGTCCTTTTTTAAAATTATTATTATTATTTTTTTTTGGCTGTGCTGGTTGTTTTTGCAGCGTGTGGGCTCAATTTCCCTGAGGCATGTGGGATCTTAGTTACCCATCCAATGGTTGAACCCACACCCCCTGCATTAGAAGGCGATTGCTAACTGCTGGACAACCAGGGAGGTCCCCTAAATCCCTTTTTAGTCAGTTGTTCCCCATTCTATGCTTTTAACAAATTTGAGGGAGTGCTTGAATTGTCAGCTGATAGCTCATTAAAAATTATTTTTTTAATGGTAGATCACTGTGTGATTTGGGCATTTTGACCCAGAAGCCCAGGAGTTCAGATATTACTATTAAAAAACTTTCTGTTCCCATATGCTTATTTATGAGACTATGTGTTATCTTACTTGTATAAAAATGAAAAATAGAAACAAAATTGATGCTGATCCATGTCCATGATCCATCTAGCAACATTTAATACTAATGTGAGGGTTTCCCAGGTGGCGCCAATGGTAAAGAATCCACCTGCCAGTGTAGGAGACATAAGGGGTACAGGTTCAATCTCTGGGTCGGGAAGATCTGCTGGAGAAGAGCATGGCAACCCACTCCAGTATCCTTGCCTGGAAAATCCCGTAAACAGAGGAGACTGGTGGGCTACAGTCTATGGGCTCACAAAGAGTCAGACATGACTGAGCACACATGCAAGCATAAAGATATATGAACTTACTGATGGCTAACAAACACACGAAAAGATGCTCAACATCACTCATTATTAGAGAAATGCAAATCAAAACCACAATGAGATACCATTACACGCCAGTCAGGATGGCTGCTATCCAAAAGTCTACAAGCAATAAATGCTGGAGAGGGTGTGGAGAAAAGGGAACCCTCTTACACTGTTGGTGGGAATGCAAACTAGTACAGCCACTATGGAAAACAGTGTGGAGATTTCTTAAAAAACTGGAAATAGAACTGCCATATGACCCAGCAATACCACTACTGGGCATACACACCAAGGAAACCAGATCTGAAAGAGACACGTGCACCCCAATGTTCATCGCAGCACTGTTTATAATAGCCAGGACATGGAAGCAACCTAGATGCCCATCTGCAGATGAATGGATAAGGAAGCTGTGGTACATATACACCATGGAATATTACTCAGCCGTTAAAAAGAATTCATTTGAATCAGTTCTAATGAGATGGACGAAACTGGAGCCCATTATACAGAGTGAAGTAAGCCAGAAAGATAAAGAACATTACAGCATACTAACACATATATACGGAATTTAGAAAGATGGTAACGATAACCCTATATGCAAAACAGAAAAAGAAACACAGAAGTACAGAACAGACTTTTGAACTCCGTGGGAGAAGGTGAGGGTGGGATGTTTCAAAAGAACAGCATGTATATTATCTATGGTGAATCAGATCACTAGCCCAGGTGGGATGCATGAGTCAGGTGCTCGGGCCTGGTGCACTGGGAGGACCCAGAGGAGTCGGGTGGAGAGGGAGGTGGGAGGGGGGATCGGGATGGGGAATACGTGTAACTCAATGGCTGATTCGTGTCAATGTATGACAAAACCCACTGAAATATTGTGAAGTAATTGGCCTCCAACTAATAAAATAAAATTAAAAAAAAAAATATATGAACTTACTGAAAACATTTGATCTATTTCTAGTAAAAAAATTAATTTCAATAATTGTTAACAAAATGCCATATTTGTTATTCAGTTGTGTGGTAGTAATTATTATAGTGATAACCTGATCGAGGAGAAAATGTTTAACCCTTAACTTGGTTCATTTGTTACAGCTTAAAGAACTTTTAAAGTAATTCTCCTCTTACCTTCACCTGCACACACACAACGAATACAATTTTTTTCACGATACTCATGATACTATATTTCTCAACTTCTTTTTCTGTCTTCTTGTTCTCCTAGAACCTTTGTGAGTTTGTTTGGTGACATCAGGGCCCAGCATGGTACCTGATGGAATATAAATACAGTAGATGTTTTGTTAAAAGCATATGTACAGAAAGAAGGGGAATCACAGAGGGCTGAGGGCGTCTGAAATTTATGGAGGAGTCCCAGAAGTGGAGATTATGTTGGACTTCATTGGAAGTTACAATAGGATTAATATGATGCTCATGGGAGAATGTATTTCAGAGAAGGGCATGTACAACTTAAGTGTCTTTCTTGAAAAATAGCAATAGATTTATAAGGAAGTAAAGTCATGTATTTGCTTTTCACTTTCTTTTCCAGCATACCTGTAGTTTGGTGGGACTCTTCTGAAGGAAAAGAGTTGCAGTAGTGTTAGGTCAGTAAAAATCTGCCTTATTTTCACCCAGCCTCAAAGCAGGCGTTCAGCTGAAGCTTGTTCTTTTATTTTGGTTGCTCTTCAAAAGCTGTATCATGGGTCACCTAAATTAATATTTAAGAGAAGCTCACATGGAGATGAATTGCCATTTAAAAATGAATTGAATGTCACTAGAACCATGAGCTGAGTAGTAGTCAGTGGTAGGTATTAAATAACCAAAAAGCAAAAAAAAAAAAAAAAAAAAGCCTTAATAATAGCCCAAATCCCACTAACTGAACTGGCAAGTTAATAAAATGGCATCATGCTCATGGCTTCAATTAGTAGTTCACCTACATCTGTAATCAATTAAGCTAGATCCTCAGATTAAATCCCAATCATATTTGCTTATTTCTCTTTAAGGGGTGGTCTGTCTCTGTTAAGAACAAAATATAGACTTTTATTTCCTTAGGACTTTGGCAGTCATTTAAATTAAAATTTTTTTGGTTATTTGATAATTATAATTAAAAATTTCCCATACATTTATTTTTTATCATTCTTTAAGCTCCTCTCCAGGTATTTAAGAAATATCATATACAAACAAAGTAGCTTAAAATTCTTTCTACAAGGCTTTTGATATCAGGATATTATTATTTTAGTTCCCCAGAGAATGAATGCAAGGATATTATCATTCTAACTGAGAAATAACTCTGCCAGTGATAGTGCTGAAAGAGAAGGTTATGCAAACTCACGGGTAAGCAAATACTCTGTTCCAGTATTAAAGATTCTTTCTTGACCAGTTGTACTCTCTTGAGCCTTCTGGCTGTGCAAACAACAAGAAAAATAAGAAAAATAAAATGGCAGCTATTGTTAGCATTGTTAGAATATGCTAACCCATATATTTTCAGATGTAAATTATCAAAGTTGTGCAGCCTACATATTATTTTTAATTATTGCCGCAGTAAATGTTTTGTTTATTTATTCACTCATTCAGTGAACATTGAGCAGCCATTATGTGCTTGACACTTTCATATCTTCTATGTGTAGGACACTTGCTAGGCTCTTTTAGGTAAGAGTACAAATAAGAGGGACAGTTCCTTCATCAAGGGGGCTGCCAATATGTGGCCCAAATAGGAAAAGCACACAGGAACTAAATTTTAAAGCAGGGTTAATTTGTGTCACAAGAGATACACTAACATCTCTTATTTAGTGTTACAGGGAATCTCTGTAGAGAACTTTCATCTGGTTCACGTAATCAGAGAAGACTTAACATAGTCATACCTCTGAGCTATTGCCTCATCTGAGTGTAGACAACAGTTTCACATGAATGTGTCAGAAGCACTTCAAATTTCAAAACACAACAAAATCCAATGTCGAACCCACAATCTCCCATTTGAAATTACCTCCTCCTTCAGTTTTCTTTGGTGGCATAATCTTGTACTCATTTCCTTGAGATGAAAATCTAGGAATTATCCTTGATATTTTCTCTTCCTACCTCCTGCAAACCAATTGACTTATTTTCTAATGTAATTTTTTTTAAATTGAAGTATAAACATTCTAGTCTCAGATATACAGCATAGTGGTTTAACATTTATGTACATTGCTAATTGGGCACCACAATAAGTCTAGTAACCATATATCCACCATATAATGTTGTTACTATATTATTGACTATATTACTCATGCTATATATTATATCCCTCATTTTTTTTTTATTTTGAAAAATCTCCATAATGTTTTCCATAGTGGTTGTACCACTATGGAAATTCCCACCAGTAGTTCACACAGATTTCCTTTTCTCCAAATCCTTGCCAATAGTTATTAATTTTCTTTTTTGATAATAGCCAGTCTGAAAGGTGTGAGTTGATATGTCATTGTGGTTTTGATTTGATTTCACTGGTAATTAGTGATGTCCAGCATCTTTCATGAGTTTGTTGGCTGACTGTATGTCTGTCTGAGAAAAATGTCTGTTCAAATGCTGTGACTATTTTTTAATGCAATTGTTTGTTTCTTTGATATGGAATTGTGTGAATTCTTTAAGTATTTTGGATATTAACGCCTCATCAGACGTATCCTTCACAGTTATCTTCTCCCATTCACAGAGCTCACTTTTTAGTTAACAGCTTTCTTTGCTCTGCCAAGTTTTTCAGTTTGATGTAGTCCTATTTGTTTCTTTTCTTTTCTTTTTTTTTTTTTTTTTTGGCTTTTGTTGCCCTTGTCTGAAGAGAAGGATCCAAAATAATATGGCTAAAACTGATGTCACGGAGTGTATTTCCTATGTGTCCTTCTGTATGTCTTATGGGTTCAGGTCTCACATTTAAGTCTTCAATCCATTTTGTGTTTGTTTTTGTGTATGGTATAAAAAAATGATCCAGTTTCATTCTTTAACATGTAGCTGTTCAGTGTTTTCATCACCATTTGTTGAAGAAACTTTTTCCCATCATACATTCTTGTCCCTTTGTTGTAAACAAAGCATGCTTTATTTCTGGGCTGTCCTGTTCCATTGATCAATGTATCTTTTTGTGCCACTATCTTACAGTTTTGATAACTATGATTTGTTTTATAGCTTGAAATCAGGAAGCATGATATCTCCAAGTTTGTTCATCTTTCTTAAGAGTGCTTTGGCTACTTGGGTCTTTTGTGATTTAATGAAAATTTTAGGATTACTTGTTCTATATAACATGCTACTGGTGTTGTTGCAGAGGTCACATTCACTCTGTAGATTGCTTTGGGTGCTGTGGGCAGTTTAACAATTCATTTCTCCCATGGTATATCTCTCTGTTTGTTTGCATTGTCTTCACTATCTTTCATCAGTATCTTACAGTCTGCCTCCTGTAGGTCTTTCAGCTCCTTGGTTAAAGTTACTCCTAGGTATTTTATTCTTTTAGATGCAATCGTAAATGGGGTTGTTTTTTACATTTCTCTTTCTGATAGTCTTTTATTAGTATATAGAAACGCTACATATGTGTGTATATTTATATTGTATCCTACAACTTTACTGACTTCATTATTAGAACTGATAGATTCTTGGTGGTATTTAGGGTTTTCTGCATATACTATTGGGCTTCTCTGGTGGCTCAGTGGTAAAGAATCTTCCTGCAATGCAGGAGATTCAGGTTTGATCCCTGGGTCAGGAAGATCCCCTAGAGAAGGGAATGGCAACCCACCCCAGTATTCCTGCCTGGAGAATTCCGTGGACAGAGTAGCCTGGCTGGCTATAGTCCAAGGGGTCACAAAGAGTCAGACATGACTGAGCGACTAACACGCATGCATATGATTATGCCATTTGCAGACAGTGGCAGTTTTACTTCTTTTCAATTTGGGTGCCTTTTATTTTCTCTCTTATCCGATTGCTCTGTTTAGGACTTCCAGTACTATGTTAAATAAAAGTGGAAATAGTGAGCATCCTATACTTGGTCCTGATCTTAAAGGATAGTTTTCAGCTTTTCATGATTGAATATTCTGTTAACTGTTGGTTTGTCATAGATGACCTTTATTATGGTGAAGCATGTTCCCTCTATGACCACTTTGTTGAGTTTTTATCATAATCTGATGTTGATTTTTGTTAAATGCTTTTTCTGCATCTTGTTGAAATGATCATTATTTTATCCTTCATTTTGCTAATATCATATTAATTGATTTGTAAATATTGAACCATCCTTGGAATAATCTCATTTGATTATGATGTGTGATCCTTTTAGTATGTTGCTGAGTTTGAATTTATAATGTATTGCTGAGGATTTTTACATCTATATTCATCAGGCATATTAAGCTATAATTTTTAAAAATGATATCCTTGGTTTTGGTATCTAGATAATACTGGCCTCTTAGAATGAGTTTGGAAGTGTTACTTTCTTTTCAAATTTTGGAATGGTTTAAGAAGAATAGGTATTAACTCTTCTTTAAATGTTTGTTAGAATTTCCCTGGGAAATCATCTGCTGTTGAAATTTTGATTGTTGAGAGAGAGATTTTTGGTTACTGGTTCAGTTTCATTGCTAGTGAAAAATCTGTTAAGATTTTTTTATTTCTGATCTGTTATTGGAAAATTGTATGATTTGGGAAGTTTTTCCTTTCCTCTAGGTTGTCTAGTTTGTTGGTGTATAGTTGTTCCTGGTAATTTCTTATGATCCTTTGTATTTCTGTGACTTTGATTGTAATTTCAATTTCATTTCTGATTTTATTTATTTGTGCCCACTCTTTTTTTTTTTTTCTTGATGAGTCTGGTTAAAAGTTTCTCAATATTGTTCATCTTTTCAAAGAACCAGCTCTTGGATTTATTGATCTTTCCTGTCATTTTTGTAGTTTTGATTTCATTTATTTCCACTCTTCTTTATTATTTCCTTCCTTCTACTAACTTTTACTTTTTTTTTTGGTTCCTTTAGATGAAAGGTTAGATTGTTTATTTGATATTTTTCTTGTTTCCTGAGCTAGGCTTTTATTACTATAAACTCTCTTAGAACTGCTTTTTCCAGATCCTATAGATTTTGGGATTTTGTGTTTTAGTTTCACTAGTTTCAAGGTGAATTCTGACTTCTTTCCTTGCCTTCCTCAGTGGTCAAAGTCAGACCTCCTGGTGGCTTGCTTTCTGGTACAGGGTCTTCAGGCCGGGGGGCCTGATATGGAGCTTGACCCCCTTACACCTTGGGGGAGAAACTTTGCAGTTGTAATTATCATCCCCATGTGTGGGTTTTCCACCTGGGTGTATGGATTTTAACTATACCATGTCTTTGCCTATCCTACCTGTCTCATTGTGGTTCCTTCTTTACATCTTTAATTGTGGAAGATCTTTCCTGCCTATCTTCTGTTCGGTAGTTGCTCTGTGAATAGTTGCAATTTTAGTGTGCTTATGGCAGGCGGTCATAGTGTGTCTACTTTATCAACTTGGCCATGCTGTCTATTGCCATTTTTAAAATTGTTTTTTTAATAGCCAAGACTTTATTTATTATGAAAATTTTTTCAATAATTATGACAACCAGTTTCAGTTGCTTGGATTCATGAATTAAATAACCATCTAATCTTGCTTTATTTTTCTGAAGACTGTAAGGTTTTCATTCGTCTGTAAACAATGAACTTGAAGTTTCTGCTCTCATTTGCAGATGGCAGTACAACTGTAAAAACTATTTCCATGTTAAGAATTATTCCACCCTAATTAATAAAAGGTAAATTTTTCTTGCTTATTCTCAAAATAGAATAGTTTTTCAGCTTCCAAAGAGATTTACAATCTTCCTAGTCATTACATAAAGCTTTCTGTTAGATATGTTCAACTCCCTTTTTTCCAGTGACCCAGAAAAATGACTGTTTTTGATTAGCAGAAGAATCAGGCAGATGCCAGTTAAAAAAAAAAAAAAAACCTCATCTCTGAAGTAATGTAGATGATGAGGGAAAGAAACTGGGGCTGGGTTAATGTCAAGGGATAACAGGAGCTCTGATTTTTTTGAAAAGTCTGTGTTTGAGTGTTCAACTGGATCTCTACAAACACAGAATCACTTAGTAACTCAGAGACTTTGGCGTCAATGACTTCTGTAAAATTCTGAAATAAATACATACAACTTGAGTATCAGGAATTAAACCTTTTAAGTTTAACCTAAGAGATCCTAAAGAAGCCAAGTCAGTATGTGTGTAGGGGCTGAGGACACGGGGAAGAGTTGGTAAGACACATAAAAGGGACAATGTTTAGAGAGCCAAAGGAACAGTAAACTTAGTATTTTAAGGTGCTGTGGTTATGAATTGTCATGTTAGATCCAAAAATATTTATTGATATTTCTTAATATTCCTAAGGTAAAATATCTACTTTTAAATACATTATTGCATGCTGTGCTTATCTATTGGATCTCTGTTTGATAGATAGAACATGTACAATCTATGAGACATATAGCTTAAATATCTTACTTAAGAGTCCATCAAAGGGAACCCTGCTTTCTTAATGGTTGTTTTCCTAATGTATGCCAGGGCTAGGATAACAGTACAGTAGTGTCTTCATCGTTGTCCTATCTCAAAATAAAAACTATTTTTTTTATTAGTTGGAGGCTAATTACAATATTGTAGTGGTTTTTGCCATTGTTTCTTCCAAGAAAGTAAAATTTTCATTAATGTTTGATTTTTCACTCTAGTGATTATCTTTATTTGTATTTATTTTACAATAACTTTATTTGCTTAATTATTCTGGTTCTCAGACCTTCAGACTTGGACCAGGATTTACGTTATGAGCTCAGCAGATCAGAGGCATCTCAGCCTCCATAATGGCATGAGTCGATTCCTGTAATAGATCTTCACATATGTCTTTATCTCTGTCTCTGTACTATGCTCAGTTACTTCAGTTGTGTCTGTGACTCTTTGCAACTTATGGACTATAGCCCGCCAGGCTCCTCTGTCCAGGAGATCTTCCCAACTCAGGAATCAAACCGATATCTCTGGCATCTCCTGCATTGCAGGCAGGTTCTTAACCCACTGAACCACCTGGGAAGCCCATCTTCCCAGTATGTGTATATTTATATATCCTGTTAGTCTTGTTTCTCTTTAAGAGTCCTGAATGACACAAATATTATGCGTATGAGATGGTCCATTTTCTTATGATATCTCATATTCTCTGGTTTCCTTATTGGTAAAAGCCTGTTGATCGAGTACACTGACTCTGGAGTGTACTTTGTCGTGCGCTGTTGCTCAGTCGTGTCCAGCTCTTTGTGACCCTATGGACTTTAGCCCTCCAGGCTCCTCTGTTCATGGGATTCTCCAGACAAGAATACTGGAGTATCCATCCCCTTCTCCAGGGGATTCTGGACCCAAGGATTGAACCTTGTTGGTTTACTTAATGATTCCCAGGTGGCATTCATGGTAAAGAACCCGCCTGCCAGTGCAGGAGACACAAGACACACAGGTGCAGTCCCTGGGTCGGGAAGATCCCCTGGAGGAGGAAATGGTAATCCACTCCAGTATACTTGTCAGGAGAATCCCGTGGACAGAGGAGCCTGGCCAGCTCCAGTCCATAGGGTTGCAAAGAGTACTGAAGTGCTTGTCATACATACCTGCACTAACACTTCTTTTTCTTTGGGCTGGGTTTCTGTTGCCGCAGGGCTTTTCTCTAGTTGAATGAGCGGGGGCTGCTGTCCAGTTGTGGTGCACGGGTTTCCCATTGCGGTGACTTCTCTTGTTGCAGAGTGCGGGCTCTGAGACACGTGGACTGCACTAGTTGGGGCTCCCAAGCTTTAGAGCACAGGCTCAGTAGTTGTGGCGCACAGCCTCAGTTGCTCCAGGGCCTGTGGGATCTTCCCAGGTCACGAACTGAACCCACATCGCCTGTATTGGCAGGCAGATTCTTTACTACTGAGCCACCAAGGAAGCCCTTATACTGATTGTTTTAATGTTCTAATCCATGTGTTACATCTGTGAGTTAGAAAAAATTTGTTTCAATATGTTTACTATGCATGAACAGGGAAACTGTGGGTTGTATATGTTGAGCTGTGCATATTTGTGATAACAGTTGTGTAAAAGTTATTTCCCTATGTATGGCTCTGTATTTCCATGATAATAATACTGAAATGTGGGGAGAAGGGACTTCTCAATATTCTGGCAGAAAACAAAGAGATGAACAGAGTAAGTATCCTATTTAACAAAGATCCTGCTGCTGCTGCTGCTGCTAAGTCGCTTCAGTCATGTCCGACTCTGTGCAGCCCACCAGGCTCCCCCGTCCCTGGGATTCTCCAGGCAAGATCACTGAAGTGGGTTGCAATTTCCTTCTCCAGTGCATAAAAGTGAAAAGTGAAAGTGAAGTTGCTCAGTCCTGTCCAAGTCTTAGAGACCCTATGGACTGCAGCCCACCAGGCTCCTCCATCCGTGGGATTTTCCAGGCAAGAGTACTGGAGTGGGGTGCTATTGCCTTCTCCAACAAAGATCCTAGCCTACCTTAAAGAAGTGATACAAAGAAACCTGGAAACCTTACAGATCTGTCTTTCAACAATATTCAGTTGGTCTCAGAGATGTATTTGACCAGGTGAATTCTTTTTTCTTTAATTTTTACTCTCTTCAGACATAGCATGAGCTGATATATTCTTCAGCTCCACATCACTTTTTCTTTATTGTTACTCTAAATAAATCCACAGCCAACTATGACATTTGGATTTCGTGAAATTTTGATTATGGGCAACGGATACATAAAGGATAAATTTTAAGAAACTGTCAAAATAAGACTAGTTATGTAAGGAATCCTCAGGTAGTCTGTCAGGATAAATATAAATGTTGAGACGTGTATATTTTTGGAGAGCTGAATAATAATTTAAAGAAAGAATAGTTATTGGCAAGCTCAAAATAATTTATGAGACATTATTTGTAATTAATGTGGCTCCCTCTACTAAGATATTTTGTCATGAGGTCTTAGAGAAAGGCCAAAATTTTGCAAATTTTGATTTTTTGTATATAACAGTAATTTGCTCAGAATATCTAAATTTATTGTATTCCATCACATTCCAAAAGTAATGTAAGATATGATTTGTTTATTGCAAAGGCAGACTCTCAGTTAATTTACAAAACTATAAAGAAAGAATGGGATGATAATCTATTTTTTAAATTCTTATCTGTTCCATTCTTCTTGTGCTCTCTTCCCTTGTGATTTGATGACTTAACTTTGAGTTATAAATATTTGTATTTCTTTTATTTCTTGTGTATGTGTTTTTTGGTTTGTGGTTATCATGAGTTTCATATATAACTTATGTATATATGATTCTGTTTTAGGTTGATGATTACTTAAGTTTGAGCACATTCTAAAAACACAGCGATTTTACTCCCCTTCCACAACAATTTCATGTTCATGACATCATATTTTGCATCTATTTTGTATATCAAAATAGAAATTAATAATTATTTTAGATATAGATGATGTTATTTTTGACTTTTGAACATTCGTATAAGCTTCATAGGTAGTTGGTCAACCACTTGTACTATACATTCACATTTTCAAATGAGATTTTTTTTTGAATCTTGTTACTAGTTATGGTTTTTTCTTTCCATTTAAAGAAGTCCCTTTTATATTTCTTGGAAGTCTGGTTTAGTGTTGATGAACTCCTTTAGCTTTTGTTTGCCTGGGAAACTTTTTAATCTCTTTTTCACTTCTGAATGATAGCCTTCCTGGGTAAGGTATTCTTGGTTATAAATTTTTCCCCTTCATCATTTTGAATATATCATGTCACTCCTTCCTGGCTTATAAAGTTTCTGCTGAAAAGTCAACTGATAGTTTTGTGGGGATTGCTTTGTACACAGCTAGTTGTCTTTCTCTTGCTGCTTTTAAAATTCTCTCTTCAACTTTTGACATTCTATTCATAGTGTGTTTGGGGATGGGGACCTTTGGATTCATTTTGTTTGAGACTCTCCCCACTTTCTGGACTTTGATGTTTATTGCCTTGGCCAAGTTAGGGGAGTTTTCAGTAACTATTTTTCAAGTAGGTTTGTTGCCCCTTTAAATCTCTCTTCTGTTTCTGGGATCCCTATCATGTAAATACTGGTATGCTTGACACCCCAGATGTCACATCTTTTAAATTTTTTTATTAAAAATTTTAATTCACTTTTAAAAATTTCTCTTTATTTTTCCTTTTCTGATTGGGTGATTTCCACTCTCATGTCAACCATGACTTCAAGATCACTGGTTTGTTCTTACACATTCTCAAATCTGCTGTTGATTTTCTCTAGTGTATTTTTCATTTCATTTATTGTATTATTCCGCTCTATGGTTCCTTTTTACATTTTCTGTTTCTTTGTTGAAGTTCTCACTGTGTTCATCTATTCTTCTCTAAAGTTCGGTGAGCATCTTTATAACTTACTTTTTAAACAGTTTTACTGAAATATATTAATAATTGATTTACAGTGTTCTACCAATTCTGCTGTATGGCAAAGTGATTCAGTTTTGTATATATTCAGATTTGTATATATTCTTTCTCACATTCTTTTCCATTATGGTTTATTACACATATTGAATATAGTTCTTTGTGCTGTAGAGTAGGACCTTGTTTCCATCCTGTATACAGTAGTTTGCATCTGCTAATCCTAAATTCCCAACCTTTCCTTCCCTCACGAAACCCTGTTGGCAAACACGTCTGTTCTCTATGTCTGTGAGTCTGTTTTTTGTTGGGATTGTTTATATTTTGTTGTTATTGAGTTGTACATGCCATTTGTTTATTTTGGAAATTAAGTCCTTGTCAGTCACATTGTTTGCAAATATTTTTTTCCCAGTCTGTAGGTTGCCTTTTTTTTTTTTTTTAAATGGTTTCCTTTGCTGTGTGAAAGCTTACGAGTTTGATTAGGTCCCATTTGTTTGTTTTTGCTTTTATTTCTGTTGCCTTGGGAGACTGACCTGAGAAAACATTGGTACAGTTTATGTCAGAAAATGTTTTACCTATCTTCTCTTGGAGGAGTTTTTGGCTGTCTTATGTTTAGGTCTATAATCTATTTTGAATTTATTTTTGTGTATGGTGTGATGGTATGTTATAACTTCATTGATTTGCATGTGGTTCTCTCAGCTTTCCCAGTACTACTAGCTGAAGAGACTGTCTTTTCCCCATTGTGTATTCTTTCCTCCTTCATTGAAGATTAATTGTCCTTAGGTATATGGGTTTATTTCTGAGCTCTCTATTCTGTTTCATTGATCTGTATGTCTAGTTTGGGCCAATACTGTGATGTGATTACAGTAGCCTTGTAGTATTGTCTGAAGGTTAGGAGGGTTATGCCTTCTGGTTTGTTCTTTTTCCTCAGGATTGCTTTGGCAATTCTGGGTCTTTTACGGTTTCATATAAATTTTAGAATTATTTTTGTTCTAGTTCTGTGAAAAATGCCATAGGTAGTTTGGTAAGGATTGGACTAAATAGGTAGATTGCTTTGGATTGTATGGTCATTTTAAGAATATTAAAGCTTCTAATCCAAGCATAGTGAGTATCTTTCCATTTCTTTGAATCATCTTTAATTTCCTTCATTAATCTTTTGTTTAGTTCTTAGCATATAATTCTTTTACCTCCTTGGTGAGGTTTAATTTTAAGCATTTTTTGGATGTTATTTTAAAAGGAATTGTTTGGAGGGCTGGCATGCTGTGGTTCATGGGGTTGCAAAGAGTCGGACACGACTGAGCAACTGAACTGAATTCCCTTTCTGGTATTTCATTTAGTGTAAAGAAATGCAGCAAATTTCTGAATGTCAATCTTGTATCCTACTACCTTGCTGAATTCATTGATCATTTCTGGTAGTCTTTGTATAGAGTCTTTGTTGTTGTTGATCAGTTGTGTCCAACTCTTTGTGAGTGCATGGACTGCAGGTTTCCCATATATGTGCCATCTGCATATAGTGACAGCTTTACCTCTTCCCTACTAAACTGAATACCTTTCATTTCTTTTTCTTGTCTAATTTTTATAGCTAGGACTTTCAGTACTGTGTTGAATAGAAATGGTGAGAGCATCCTAGTGTTGTTCCTGATTTTGGTGGGAAGGCTTTCAGCTTTTCACCGTTGAGTATTGTATTAGCAGTGTGTCAAAAATAGCTTTTGTTATGCTCAGATATGTTCCCTCTCTACCCACTTTCTTAAGGGTTTGTATTATGAATGGATGTTGAATTTTATCAAATGCTTTTTCTGCCTTTATTGAGATGAGCATGTGGTTTTTGTCTTTTCTTTTGTTAATGTGGTGTATCATATTGATTTTGTATATATTGAACCATCCTTGTGATCCTGGGATGAATTCAACTTTGTCATGGTTTTTTATGTGTTGTTGGTTTTGGTTTGCTAATATTTTGTTAAGAATTTTTTAATCTGTATTCAACAAAGATATTGACCTGTAATTTTCTTTTTTGGTAATGTTTGTCTGGTTTTGGTATTAGGGTGATGGTGGCTTCATAGAATGTCTTTGAGAGTGTGTTTTCCTCTTCAGTCCTTTGGAAGAGTTTGAGAAGGATTGGTATAAGTTCTTTGGTAGATTTCGCCTATAAAGCTATCTGGTCCTGGACTTTTGTTTGTAGGAAATTTTTTTAAATTACAGATTCTATTTCATTTCTGGTGATTGGTCTGTTCAAGTTATTTATTTCTTCTTTTTTAAGTTGTAGTGGACTTTATGTTTCTAGAAACTTGTCCATTTCTTCTCAGTTGTCAAATGTGTTGGCATATAATTGCTGATAGTATTCTTCTACAGTTTTTTTTTTGTATTCCTGCAATATCAGTTGTGATTTTTCCTCTTTCATTCCTTATCTTGTTTATTTGGGTCTGCTCTCTTTGGTGAGCCTGGACAGAAGTTTGTCAGCTTTTATAACTGTTATTTTTCTCTCTTTACCTGATAAATGCTTATCTCCATTTCATTTTTTTTTTTCTGTAGTTCTGTCTGTGTTCTTTTGTTTGGAAGGTCTTTCTTCATCACCTTGTTTTGCCTAACTCTCTGTGTTTAATTCTATGCATTAGGCATATCGGCTATATATCCTGGTCTTGAAAAGGTTGCCTTATGTAGAAAATGTCTTTTGGGACTCCAGGGTGCAATATCCCTTAGTTACCAAATCTTTAGGTGCTTTAGGGGTATCCCTTGCATGGGCTGTGTGGACCCTCCTGTTGTGGTCCAGCCGAGGGAATGCTGGTTGGCTGGGTTGGTACCAGGCCAGCCATTGTAATACCTGGCCTGAACAGCTATGGATGCCCTGGTTGGTGGGTCTGGTCCCTGGCTGGCTGTGTACAAAGCCTTGTTGTGACTGCTATGGGTATACTGGAGGTTGGGGCTGGCTCCTTGAGTGACTAGCTGCAAGCTCCAGCCATGACTGTTGTGGGTACACTGGTGTGTGGACTTGGGTTTACAGAATGGGAGCCACTTTGAAGGTATATTGGTGCCAGCCAGAGCTGCTCACCATGAGGGATGGGATGGGAGCTTTTTGGCAAGAGCCAGTTAGGGTGGGCATTCTGGGCAGGGCAGGTCCTTCAGTTCAGTTCAGTTACTCAGTCGTGTCCAACTCTTTGCAACCCCATGGACTGCAGTACCTGTCCATCGCCAACTCCTGGAGTTTACTCAAACTCATGCCCATTGAGTCAGTGATGCCATCCAAGTATCTCATCCTCTGTTGTCCCCTTCTCCTCCTGCCTTCAGTCGTTCCCAGCATCAGGGTCTTTTCCAATGAGTCAGCTCTTCACATCAGGTAGCCAAAGTATTGGAGTTTCAGCTTCAGCATCAGTCCTTCCAATGAATATTCAGGACTGATTTCCTTTAGGATGGACTGGTTGGATCTCTTTGCAGTCCAAGGGACTCTCTGGGTTCCTTAGGGGAACATTAATCAGGGTAGGGCACTTATTGTTAGCTAGATTAATAGAGAGTGACAGAAATGGTGCCTTTCAGTGCTGGGCCAACTGGGTGGAAGGAAAGTAAAAATAAACTGTACCTGCTAGCACTCTGTCCCTGGAGAAAGTGCCACCAGGTTCCTGCATACCCCCACCCCCCACATATGCCCTAAAATTAGTCATACTCTTTCCTATATTATTCATGTGATTTTTAAGCTGCTGCCTTTTTGCTACTATTTACAGTGAGTTTCATGAGCCCTTCCAGGGTGGTGTCTTTGTTTCTCACAGCCCTCCAGCTCTCCTGGATATAAGCCATGCTGGTTTTCAAAGCCAGATGTGTATGGGGGCTCACCTTCCTGGTTCACATCCACTGGTCTGAGGAGCCCGATGTGGGTCTTGGACACTGTGCTCCACAGAAGTGACCTCAGTGGCTGTGAGATCCCTCTTGTGTGCGTTGGGCACTTGGGATATGAATTCTGATTAGACTGTATCCCTGCCCCTCCTGTCCGTCTTGATAATTGCCTTTTCTTTATATCCTTAGCTGTAGAAAAGCTATTCTGCTAATGTTCAGGTCGTTCTCAGAGATAGTCATTCTATGTATCATTGTAGTTTTGGTGTGTCTGTTGGAGATGATGAATGCAGGATCTTTCTACTGTGTTATATCGATCCAGAACTGCTTCTAACATTTGAATCCCTTCTTACCAGTCTTACTACCAGTGTCTTGTTGATTACAACAATCTCCTCATTGGCCTTTCTGCTCCTAACTTTTGACCCTTTGATTCATGTTGGCACACAGCCATCAGATTAATCTAGTTAAAATGCAGATATGACCATGTATTTACCTTTTTTGAAATTGCTCAATGATGTGTCATCTGCAGGATAAAGTTCTGTCCTTCATATTCTATGTTAAGTTCCTTCATGATGTTGTCATTGTTTAACTCTCTAGCCTTAACTTTTAACAACCGTTATACCAAAATTTATGCTCAACAACACTAAATTGTTTGTAGTATGAATTACTCAAAACTCTTCTGTTCTTCTCAGTGGTCACCAACTCTAGTAAGTGTTCTGTGGCCACTGCCAGTCAGCTAGGTGATAACTCTCTTCTTTCATGAGAATATGCTATTTCTACATTGTTTTACTATTGTGTATAATAGTTTACTGTCATACTTTCATCACCCACCAGTTTGTGAGGTGTTCTCGGCTAGAGATTCTTTGATCAATTTGTACTGTGGCATCTAGTACAATGTCTGACACAGTAAGCACTTCATGAAGTGGGTCTTGTAGATTGGGGAGGATGTTAATGAAAGCAGTCTTTCCCCTTTCTATATTGTATTAGCAAGACAGGATGATGTACCCTGGAATGGATTAGAGGATAAACATTTTTTCATCATTTCTTAAAAAAAAAACAAGAGAAAAACAGCTTTAAACCATTTAAGGATTTAATGAGATTGTCATAGTTGAACTTATATTAGAGAATCAGGCAGAAATCATAAAGAATTCTCTTACAATATTATGATTTGTTAGTACTTAAATATCATGTTTAATGTGATATTGTTAAATAATTAATAGGTTAATGCATAGCAGTTGATAATCAACTTTACACACACACACATACACAAACCATTCTGGATTTCTTATATTTGATTTTCTCAGTTCCGCTTAGTTCTTTCAGGGGAACATATAGGGAGTTAAAAAGGTAAAAAAGTGACTTTATTTGCCAATTGTTACCAGTTCTACTGCAAGTATCTACTTTACTGTTAAATGCTGAAATTATTTGGTTGAACTGGTACTTAAAATTATTTGTGGGTTTAAATGTCTGTGATATTCCTTCTTTCAGTTATATGATGGGCAGCTGTGTCTTCAGGTGCCATGGCCTAGAATTCATATGATTTCAGAGGCTTTTTTTTTTTAAAGAAAATAAACATCAAATTGAGAATTAAAACAAGCACACAGTCTTCATAAGGGTTAATGCCAATGAGGAAGCCTAAAACTTAATCTTAATTATCATCATGGTAAACCTGTACATGCTAGAATTTAAGTAGTAAAGATCAAAGCATTGCTTGTTTTTTTTACCATTTCTTGTTTTCATTTCAGTACTCCTCTCAGACTTGACTTAGAGCCAGCATGGTATGAAGACACCTGAGTTTAGACAACAAAAATGGCATCAATGAATATGAATTCTAGTTAATAGCTAGCATCAAAATTAACTCATTGTCTTTTAAGAAATTCTGACTCGCAAGTCCTATACAGTATCAATGATTGGGAATGCTACTTGCTGCTCCCAGAATCTACATCTGCCACAGTATTGCAGGTACCACCATATCAAGGTCATATTACATGTCTCTGTTTCCCAGAAATGTGTAAAGTAACCAGAAAGTTTTGGTACTATCCTATGATTTTCTTGAAGTCATGTCAATTGGGTCAATCACTGCAAAGCTGGTATAACCCACTGTTTAGCGCCTAAACTAATACAGGAAGTGTTTAGCACCTAAACTAATACAGGAAATATCATGGACATAAAAGAGCTCCACATTTCATCACATTTGCTTGTCCTGATGAGCATATCTTTAAAAATAGACTTTATTTTTTAGAACACCCTGGGTCAAATTCTTCCAGTTGTTAATATTCACATTAGCATTATTCATATTGGTCTGGTACATTTATTACAGTTAGTGGAACAATTGTTGCAAAGTTGTGTCTGACTCTTTGCAACCCCATGGACTGCAGCATGATGCCAAGCTTCCTGTCCTTCCTATATCCTGGAGTTTGCTCCAATTCATGGCCATTCAGTAAATGATGCTATCTAATTATCTCATCCTCTCCTGTCCTCTTCTCTTTTCCTCTTGCCTTCAGTCTCTTCCAGCATCCGGGTCTTTTCCATTGAGTCGGCTCTTCACATCAGGTGACTAAAGAATTAGAAGTTTAGCTTCAGCATCAGTTCTTCCAATGAACATTCAGGGTTGATTTCCTTTAGGATTGAGTAGTTTGATCTCCTTACAGTCCAAGAGACTCTCAAGAGTCTTCTCCAGCACCACAGTTCAAAAGCATCAGTTATTTAGTACTCAGCCTTCTTTATGGTCCAACTCTCAAATCCATACATGACTACTGGAAAAACCGTACCTTTGTCTATGTGGGCCTTTGTTGGCTGAGTGATGTCTTTGATTTTTAATGTGCTGTCTAGGTTTGTCATAGCTTTCCTTCCAGTGAGCAAATGTCTTAAATTCATGACTGCAGTCACTGTCTACAGTGATTTTGGAGCCCAGGAGTATAAAATCTGTCACTGCTTCCACTTTTCCCCCTTCTGTTTGCCATGGAGTGATGGGCGCAGATGCCATGATCTTCATTTTTGGAATGTTGAGTTTTAAGCCAGCTTTTTCACTCTTCTTTTTTATCCTGGAATGTGAAGTCTGCTGCTGCTAAGTTGCTTCAGTCATATCCGACTCTGTGCAACCCCATAGATGGCAGCCCACCAGGCTCCGCGGTCAAATGGCCCTTAGAAAGCATTACTACAAAACAAAGCTAGTGGAGGTAGTGGAATTCCAGCTGAGCTATTTAAAATCCTAAAAGATGATGGCCTTAAACTGCTGCACTCAATATGTTAGCAGATTTGAAAATGAAACAATACTAACACATTACTAGCCAAATCTTACTTTATTCAGATTTCTCTGCATAATGTCCTTTTTTTAACTCCAGGATTCTAGCCAGGATAGCACATTACATTCCCTTGCAGTGTTTTCACTAGGCTCCTCTTGGCTGTGATAGTTTCTTTGTTTTTGGTCTTCACAGTTTTGAAGAGTACTGATCAGGTATTTTGTAGGATGCCTCTTTGTTGGAATTTGGTGTTTTGTCTCATGACTAAACAATATTTATGTATTCATGGGAGAAAGACTACAGGGATAAAATGCAATTCTCATCACATCATATTCAGGTGTCATATTAAGTTGTTGGCCTGATTTGTCATCACTAATGTTGACTTTCATCACTTTGCTGATGTGTGGGTCATGCTTCTCCTTTGTAAAGTTCTTTTTTTTTTTCCCCTTTCCCTTTACATAACTATAATCAATGGAAAGAAGTTACTGTGTATAGACTGTACTTAAGGAATGGGAAATTATATTTCCCTTTGTTAAGGGAAGAGTATCTGCAATAAATACTTTAGTATCTTTCTGCATCAATTAATTTATCTTACTCTTTATATATTTCTTTATTCATTCATTTATGTCAGTATAGAGTTATGAATATTTATTTTATATTTGGGGTAATTATTCAACACTGCTTTATATTACTCAAAGCATTCCAGCCTTAGCCTCTGGGATCTCTTTCATTTGGTACCTATGCTTCTTTGAAATGTCCTCATCAATGTGAGTTTCTCCTTCCCTTCCTCCAACTTTCTGTCTTTCTTTTCCAGGCCCAGATTGTTTATATCCTAGAATCGACTATCTATCCATGCCTCTTTTACTGGAGAATAGTATTAGAATCCAAGATCTGGATCTATGCATTCTCTTTGCCTGTAAGAAATCATTTCATTTAGGCCCTGTCATGTGACATATCAAAGAAATATATGTATATATTAACTGGTTTCTATACACAGACTTACAGATATTTCTGTATGTTGTCATCTGCATCTGCATTACCCTAAACATGGCTTCCTATTGATGTCTTCATTCCATGCATTGCACATGGGTCATTCAAGGCTCTTCGCCGTGCTTATCTGTAAATTCTTACTACATCAGTGAGAAATCTGACAGTTACCATCCACCATCCTTTACTTAAATGTCCAATTCTAATATACTTGTATAGTAGTAGCAGACTTGGAAGCTATTAATATCAGCCATAGGAAACAATAACTAGGATACAGCACTTATGTGCATTTCATTTTGTCATAAGTTTTACAGATTACATGCATTTCAGGTTACTTACAAGTCCCCCAACCCTTTCAGTAAGCTCCTCATATATTTATAATAAACTAGATCCTCCTTTCATAGTCATCATTCCTTTTTGGGATTTCATGATTTCCTAACTTATTTTTATTTGCCTACATTAAGGTTCACTTTTTATGCTGTAAAGTTCTTTTCATTTTGACAAATGCACAATGTCATGTATTAATGAAAGTGTGAGAGTCAATTCCTAGGCAGGTTGATAAGGAATCCAGGTTCCCCGAGGAGGAGAAAGGGATCAGGGGATCTCAAGGAGGAGATAGGGGTCTGGAATTCTCAAGGAGGAGGAAAGGACAATTTTTTTTCCCCCTCTACATTCCTTAGTCAGTCACATAAAACTTAAGCCTCAAGCTAATGATTACACAATAAACAACTCAGTTTAAACTCTGTACTAGGGATTATGTAACAACAGCTATCCTGCATGAGGACAGTTTCTCCTTCCTGAAAACCTTCTGACTAATCCTGATATTTTAGAATGTATATTATGGGAGTGGGTCTGGTAGGATCTTTCTATTGCTAAGTTCTAATCCTGTTATCCTAAAATGTAAATTGTGGGAGTGAGTCTGGTAAAATATTTACAACCTTGAGACATTCTTTTGATTAATTGTAATAACCAATTAAAAAAAGTATATAACTCCCTTGCTAACACCATCTAGGGGGGCACTCTCCGTACCCCTTCCGATGTCTATGTCAGAAACATTCTCTGTCCCTTTTCTTACTTTAAAACTCTGCTACACAAAAGCTCTTAGGTGATCAAGCCTGGTCCCCGGTCCTAAAGCTAAATCTTCTTCTTCAGAGATCACAAATCTGACATTGTTCACTGTAAGCCATCAATAGTATCATACAAAATAGTTTTACCACCAACAATAAGCATATTTTAATAACACTATCTTGTTTTTGGTCACATGAAATCATTCTTTAACTGTATTTATGCACTTCATTTAAGGTTCTATGAGTCTAGAAGAAAGAAATCTTAGCAATATTTTTAAAAACCAAGCAGAGCTCCTATACACATCCAGAATACAATTACTTTTAACATTACTGGTCTGAATTTACAAAATAATTTTTACTTCAAAAACTGTGTTCCCAACTCTTCGTGTAAAACTTCTTCATTTTTCCTGGCAAATTTGAACTCCAGGGACCATTTTTTTAATGCCTGCCCTCATATCCAACATGCCCAGAAGGCCAGCAAATCAAAGTGAAAGCAAGTGTCCATCCTGTACAAGTTCAAGTTATTTCTTAATCATAAAAACACACTCAGCCTGGTGCAAGACAGATACAGTACTGAGCGGTGTTTTTCTAAGTTTAGAAAACATTGGACTAGATATATCTAACTGCAACTTTTTTTCTCTCGATAAATGGTAGATTTCAATAAATGGAAGAGAAATGGAGATGTCAATAAAGTGAGACCTTATATTAACTGATATGTTAGCTTATATTAACTCGTAGTCATAATAATTTGTTTAATATTCCTAACAACCATATGATGTGTGCACTTCTGTTCTCATAGGCAGAGAGACTGAGGAGCAGAGGTTAAATAAATTACTCAAAGTCATACTGGTATTTATTTACTCAAGTAAACAGTGGGCATATGACTACTAGAAGCTCAACTGATTCTCTTATCCTTTCACCAGAGAAATACTACCCTGGAAATATTTTCTGGAGTAAGAAATGTCTCAACTTTTGTCTCAAGTAGGACTGAAATGATATGCGGGAATACTTGGGGCAAATATCATGGCTCCATTGGAATATCGACAGTGTCCTTCTTTGTTTGCCAGATGTGGTTTTGATCTGGCGAAGATTGCACAACATCTGTCAGACAAAACTTTATTTGAGAGCGTGGAACCAGAGAATGGATATATACTAATAACCAGATATCCGGCTTCCCAAAGAATTATACTTCATTGCACAGGGAAGACAAGCAGCTGGATTTTGCATTGTGCAATATGCTTATACTGCACTCCAAAACAACCACAAAGACCACAGCATTAGATTGTGACAGCTCTTGAAATTTAACTGTCTCTACTAATAAGCATCAGTTTTTAACAACCAAGTGTTCTTTTTTAATGTGCTTGTATTAACCAAGTGTGAACATTAGTGTATGTATTATAGATCAGTGTAAGCTTAAGAGTGTGTGTGTATAAATATATATATATATATATATATATATAAAATCCAGCCACCAAGCAAGCCATGTTCCTAAGACTCATTCTGCAAAGTGAGTGAGTGGGAAGTAAGATGAAGACTCTTAGAAAAAGTAGGACTGTTGCAGTTGATATGGTAAAAACAGTGAAAATCAGTGTAAAAGTAGAAGTTCCAACTGGGTAATGATGTTCAGAGAAATCCAGAAATAAGAAGATATTTCAGTCCAGTTGCTCAGTCATGTCCGACTCTTTGCAACCCCATGGACTGCAGCATGCCAGGCCTCCCTGTCCATCACCAACTCCCGGAGTTTACTCAAACTCATGTCCATTGAGTCGGTGATGCCATCCAACCATCTCATCCTCTGTTGTCCCCTTATCCTCCCACCTTCAATCCTTCCCAGCATCAGGGTCTTTTCAAAATGAGTCAGCTCTTCGCATCAGGTGGGCAAAGTATTGGAGTTCCAGCTTCAGCATCAGTCCTTCCAATGAATACTCAGGACTGATCTCATTTAGGATGGACTGGTTTGATCTCCTTGCAGTCCAAGGGACTCTCAAGAGTCTTCTCCAACACCACAGTTCAAAAGCATCAATTCTTTGGTGCTCAGCTTTCCTTATAGTCTAACTCTCACATCCATACTTTTACAATAGTCCTAAAACATCTTCCTTGAACTTGACTAGTCACATTGATGGCTTTGATTTTATCAAGTGTAAATTACGTCAGCATCCTTCTCTTTAAGTTTATTTGTATCTTTATCATTTTCTTCTACCCTCCCATCATAAGAGGGAAATGTACAGAATGATACCATCACCTGAGAAAGTCACCTCATGTCCTCTCCTACTCAGTTGCCAAAAAGTATATATTGAGTTCTTACACTCTGAATCTGCTCCTCTGGGCCTGCCTCATACATCTCATGCTTGGTGAGCTAAACATCTTTTAGGGGTCCAGTTCCAATATCATCTTTTCTGTAAATAGTGTTTCTCCTTTCCCAGTTTTGAGAAGGACTCTTTCCTTTTTTGTGTCCTCAGAATATTTTGTTATCATTAGCATTTTCACCTGGGAAACTACTAGAAATAAATACAAGTTGTTAGACCTCATTTAAGACCTCCTGAATCAGAAGCAGTGGGGATGGGACCCAACAATGTAGGTATTTTAACAGGGTGTTCATGATGCACACTGAATTTGGGAATTGCTACTTTAGAGCTTGTGACTTTGCAAAATAATTTCTCTGAGCCTCAATTTCGTTTTCTATATAAAATGGGGATATCATCACCTCTCATAGATATGAGATATACTGTATTAGGTAAACAGTAGATGGTAAAATATTATTATGCTATTTATTATTAGTGTGTTGTTGAGGTTTTTAGACAGTTTTCCAGAACATGTAGTTCAAGAATCTTTGATAGTAATATTGTAATCTTTTCTAAATACACAAAATAGCATACCATAAAAGGAAAAGAATCATGAATCCAAATTCTGTATAACAGATACTCCATAAACAAGTCCAATAGACAAAAAAAAATTAGCATTGTAGTGTTCATATTACATTAAAGCAAGTTGTGCATCCTTTCTGGTTAAGTCTCTGTCTCCTGGAAAAAATCTGTGTCTCCTTACAAACTGGGGCTTCCCTAGTAGCTCAGCTGGTAAGGAATCTGCCTGCCAATGTAGTAGATGCAAGAGACATGGGTTCTATCCCTGTGTCAGGAAGATTCCCTGGAGAAGGAAATGGCAACCTACTCCAGTATTCTTGCCTGGAAAATTCCATGGACAGGATAGCCTGGCTGCTACAGTCCAAACGATCACAAAGAGTCAGACACGACTGAGCACACATGCCTCCTTAAAGACCAGTGCTAGAACTTAGTGTATGGTAGATAATCTGTATATATCTGTTGAATGAACAAATAGATAAAAAAAATAGTAGCACATGAATTATTTGCTGATTCTCAGCTTAATTCTGTTTATCACAGAGTCTTAAAAATTATTTAGTGTCTTTTGAAGATTCCTGGAAAAGCATCATTGTTTTGGCATCTGCTACCATTTCTACCTATATGCTTAAATGCCAAAGTATGCCCTCATAGCCTATCTTCTTTTCTATTCCAGTTTCCTCATGGCATTTTGGGGTTTTAAAGGAAAGTTTGCTTTAACTTGACTGCGATTAAGGCAACTGGCATAAGGCCGTGCCCTAATGGAGGTGAGAGATGGGATCTGAGATGTAGGTGTCGCTGTTCTTTATCTTCTTCCTGTTTTAACTTTGTAAGATAACCCACAGAACCCTGGGAATATGATTCAACTTTATGAATGTTCAGCAACTTGTGTTGTCTGTTTCTCCTTGTTTTGACTAAATGAATACTTCTGGTTAGGTAATTGTGCATTATTGTTTTGGCTGAAATGATAGTAAACTATTGAACACTATATGTGGAGAGCACGTACCTGGTTTTCCTAACAAGGGGGGTTATCAGTTTGTGTTGGGGACTTCTGTCTGCGTTCAGAGTTTGGGGATGTGGTCCCTTACTGGAGCTCTAGAGTCCCTTTCAAAAAGCCTTCTATTGTATACTTGTTTTTTTTCCCCACTCTGGAAGATCATTATCATGAAGAGAAAGACTGTAATATAACAGGATAAGGAAGGGAAGATTAACGCTGACTGGGGAGATTGGATAAACTTTATGGAAAAGGGGTTGGTTTGTTTGTTTTTGTGGATTCCTAAGTATGGATAATTTTTCAACAGAGCTGAAAGGAAGCTAAAATTGGGTGCGAGGGAAGTCATGGATAGAGGAGAGAGTGGGATGCGCTAAGGAATAGTGAGTAATGTAGTGATAGGAATGGGACAGGTGTGCTAGGTGATCAGGTTGGAAAGTGGGTTGTGCCAGATTGAAGGTCTTCCTTACACATTTACAAGCATGAACTCCATACACAGTAAGGAGTTACCAATGGACTGACCATAGGAGTCCTGGAAGTCAAACAAAAGATCTATTGTTTCTAATAGTTTTTCAAGGTTAGTTCATGCTAAACTTCTGTGTTTTGTCTCTGAGATACCATGTTGTTGCCTGGAATTAACTTGTTTAACATGAGGTGGTTTGGATGGGTTTCTGCTCCTTGCCAAAACAGATAAACAAAAGTATTTCACTTAGGATACTGTGGTAATTAATTTTATGTGTCAGCTTTACTGGCCTGAGTGATATTTAAATAGCTGATAAAACATTATTTCACAGTGTGTCCATGAGGGTGTTTTGGGAAGATATTAACATTTGGACTGGTAGGCTGACTAAAGAAGACCTGCCCTCACCAATGGGAGTGGACATCTTCCAGTTCACTCAGTGGCCTCAGTAGAACAGAAGAAGCAGAGGAAGGACAAATTTTCTCTCTTCTTGAAATGAGATATCCATCCTCTCCTATCCTGGAATTTTGGAGCTCCTGCCTCTCAGACCTTCAAACTTGGACCAAGACTTACATTATGAGCTCAGCAGATCAGAGACATCTCAGCCTTCATAATGGCTTGAGCCAATTCCTGTAGTAGATCTTCACATACGTCTCTGTCTCTGTGCTATGCTCAATTGCTTCAGTCGTGTCTGACTCTGACTTATGGACTGTAGCCGCTAGGCTCCTGTGTCCATGGGATTCTCTAGGCAAGAATACTGAAGTGGTTTGCCATGCCCTCTTCCAGGTGATCTTCCTGACCCAGGAATCAAAGCAGTATCTCTGGCATCTCCTGCATTGAAGTCAGGTTCTTTACCCACTGAGCCGCCTGGGAAGCCCATCTCTATCTGTGTGTCTGTCTGTCTGTCTATCTGCTTATCTGTCTGTATCCTGTTGGTTGTGTTTCTCTGGAGAATCCTGAATGACACAAATATTATGTGTATGAGATGGTCCTTTTCTTATGATACCTCATACTCTCTGGTTTCCTTATTGGTAAAAGCCTGTTGATTGAGTACACTGACTGTGGAGTGTACTTTGTCATGCTCTGTTGTTCAGTCGTGTCCAGCTCTTTGTGACCCTGTGGACCGTAGCCCTCCAGGCTCCTCTGTCCATGGGATTCTCCAGGCCAGAATACTGGAATGGATATCCACTCCTTTCTCCAGGGGATCCTCTGGACCCAAGGATTGAACCTAGGTCTCAATTGCAGGCAGATTCTTTACCATCTGAGTCACTAGGGAAGCTCATCTGAACTGCCAAAAGACATTCTGTGAGAATTCTAAGGTTGGCTCTGTGATATGTGACATTTGGAAAAAGAGGGACGAACCCTCAAGATTAATCAGCTGACTTTCCAAAAGTACTCCTGACCGCTTTGCATTTTAAAACTGTTTGGAGATTTCTTTCTTTCTGGCATAATTCCATCAAAAAGTATGAGCATTTTATGCTGCTTCAATTATCAATGATTCCTTCTCATTCCAAAAAAAAAAAAAAGGAGCAATTGGTTTAACTGTCTTGAAAATAAAATTGATATGTTTTGACTTAGTTTTTATTTGGATTCTTCAGTTCTAGTTTTTTAGTCCTTTGATGTATTTGTCAGATTACCTTGGATATTCATCTCCACCCCTACCACATTAACACAACCTCAACTTCTGGTATTCTTTTATTATATCAGTGATTTTTGACAGCCATGGTTCATCGAGTTCTGAGACATCTTGGATCAGTTATTAATATCTGAATTTTTTTTTTATTTTTTTTTTATTTTTTTTTTCTCATTTATTTTTTTATTTTTATTTTTTTTAATATTATTTTATTAGTTGGAGGCCAATCACTTCACAACATTTCAGTGGGTTTTGTCATACATTGACATGAATCAGCCATATAGTTACACGTATTCCCCATCCCGATCCCCCCTCCCACCTCCCTCTCCACCCGACTCCTCAGGGTCCTCCCAGTGCATTTGACTTTAGCAGTCCTTGCATGTATATAGAGACTAATTTTTCTATTTTAGATATTTTTCTCGACTGCTAAAATGGACTGTTGCATTGCTTTTGCTTTATTACTATTATTTTGTTGTTTTTATTGTTGTTAAAAGGTTAATCACAGGTAGTTAATACAGAACTATGAGACAATGTGCAACAAAGGAAGCAGAGATCTAATTCATCTAATACAGTCCTGCTCATGGTGAATAGAAAAGCATTATGGAGTGGTCATATAAACTAAATGTTTAACAAAATCCATAGAACAAGATAACTATACTCATGGATGAGTTGCTCCAGAAGGTGATTTAAAACAAAATCTTTCTGTTTTTTGTTTATTATGAAGTAGTTTGTACCATTTCCATGGATAATTTTAGTTCTTTTCTATTGGATTTGATTGACATCACAGAGGAAAGGAAATACTTTTGAGTTACTGTAAACTTTTTAAGTAGTTTATTGTCATTACTAAAATATTTGGAGGTAGGATTCCAAAGAATACAGGCAGAATCTTTTTCCCTTAAATATGTGTCTTCTGTAGACGCTGATATTGTGAATTTTGCCTTATCTTTATATCCCAATCAGTGTTTGTCACACTGTATATTCTTAGTGTAAGTAAAGTAAAAGAGTTAATGATATAATAAATATAACTTCAGAGTTCAGTTCAGTTGCTCAGTCATGTATGACTCTACGTGACCCCATGGACTGCAGCACACCAGCTCCATCACCAATTCCCGGTGGTTGCTCAAACTCATGTCCATCAAGTCAGTGATGCCATCCAACCATCTCATCCTCTGTCATCCCCTTCTCTTCCTGCCTTCAATCTTTCCCAACATCAGGGTCTTTTCAAATGAGTCAGTTCTTTGCAACAGGTGACCAGAGTATTAGAGCTTCAGCTTCAGCATCAGTCCTTCCTATGAATATTCAGGACTGATTTCCTGAATATCAAACCAGGATTGATTGGTTTGATCTCTTTGCAGTCCAAGGAACTCTCAAGAGTCTTCTCTAACACCACAGTTCAAAAGCATCAATTCTTCGGTGCTCAGCTTTCTTTATAGTCCAACTGTCACATCCATACATGACTACTGGAAAAACCATAACCTTGATTAGATAGACCTTTGTTGGCAAAGTAATGTCTCTGCTTTTTAATATGCTGTCTAGGTTGGTCATAGCTTTTCTTCCAAGGAGCAAGCGTCTTTTAATTTCATCGCTGCAGTCACCATCTGCAGTGATTTGGAACCCCCCAAAATTAAGTCTCTCACTGTTTCCATTGTTTTCCCATCTATTTGCCATGAAGTGATGGGACTGGGTGCCATGATATTAGTTTTCTGAATGATGAGCTTTAAGTCAACTTTTTTACTCTTCTCTTTCACTTTCTTTTTTTTTTTTCCCTCTTTCACTTTCATCAAGAGGCTCTTTAGTTCTTCTTCGCTATCTGCCATAAAGGTGGTGTCACCTGCATATCTGAGGTTATTGCTATTTCTCCCGTAAATCTTGCTTCCAGCTTGTGTTTCATCCAGCCCAGCATTTCTCATGATGTACTCTACACAGAAGTTAAATAAGCAGGGTGACAGTATACAACCTTGACATACTCCTTTCCCAATTTGGAACCAGTCTGTTGTTTCATGTCCAGTTCTTCTTCTTCTTCTTTTTTTTTTTTTTTTTAGTTAAGAGATTTTTTTCTAATAGCTGTAATTACAGTGCTTGTTTGTCAAAATGAAAACTGAAAACAGATATACAAAGCAGTTGATTACTAATTGTGTATTGAAAGCAGTAAGAGGTTCCACAACACCAAATAAACCAGTTCTGAGGTTTTCCCCAAGATAAAGTTTAACAGCTCCAACTTCTTCAGTGTTTATCAAAATACAAAAGAAAAAAGTAGAGGTTATCATTTTCAGTGGCAAATCTGACCCTTGCAGCCTGAGGGAGTGAAAGCACATGTAGACAGGGGCTCTGAGGGGCTGGGGCTCAAGGATGACCACCTGCACTCCTGCTGGTGAGATCCCAGAGAGCCCGGAGCAGGCACGCAAGGGGACCGCAGGACTCCTGCTCCAGCCAGGGCATTCCAACGAAAGTGCCCATGCTGACCCGAGAAAAGGCCGGGGTTCTTCCAAGGGGTCTGAGAACAGCGGCTGCAGCCTCCACCCCATCTCCTGGGCGGCCATGTTGCACAAATACAAGCACAAACGCTATGGGGTGTGGGATGACCTGAGACAGAGCAAATCACAGGGACCCTATTGTGACCATGCAGAATGGATATCATGGCTGGTTCTGCCCCGTTTCATGTTCCCAACGGGAAACAGACCACCGGTGGACTAGACTCAGGCCGTTACCACAGAACCTACATTAGGCACATTTCTCCCTTCTGTGTGTTCAAGTGTTCTCCTTATTTTGTATTTGTAACTATTTTTAAAAATGCACTGAGTTTGGGTTAAAAACCAACCACCAAAATGGATCTCAACACAGATCTAAAGCCCAGAGGAGGAGTATTGGGGCTCGTTTGACACACAACTCCTGGATGACCCGTGTGCCTAAAATCCCTTCTCAGTACTAAACAGTGGGTTGATTTTCTTTTTACAATAAAAATAGTTGAGTAATATTGCATAGGAGCACCAGAAACTGCCTCATTGGAAACAAAAACTATTTACATTAAGTAAAAACCCAGTTGCAGGCTGCGTCTGCACATTTACAGCATGGTGAAGCACGCTTTGACCGACCATGGAGACAGTTTCTGGCACTCACACCGCAGGGGCACGTTTGCCACAGGAGAGTAAAGCGAGGGTAGAAGGAGGGAGTGAGAGAGGAGGAGAGAGGATTATAGCTCCTTTCTGGTGCCGGAGCTGATTGGACAGCCAGTCCAGTCCTTCGTAAAGCCCGTCCCACTGGTGGCACAGGTGGCATGAATGTACCAGTTCCTGGACGCAGAGAGTGTAGGCCCAGCTTGTCTGTGATCTCGGCACGTTCATGGCATTGGGGAGGTCCTGTTTTTTAGCAAACACGAGCAGAACGGCGTCCCTGAGCTCGTCTTCGGCCAGCATCCTCATGAGCTCCTCGAAGGCCTCATTCACACACTTTCTGTCATTGCTGTCAACCACAAAGATGAGACCTTGTGTGTTTTTTGTTTTTTGTTTTTTTTTTTTTTTGAATATTTCATAAATTTTTTATTTTGGTTAGCAAAACTTACTAGTCCAAGCAGAATGTGTTTAAATGTGCCAGGACAAAGAATATAAGCCATTTCTGCCACACTTAGATTTCTTGGTAGCAGTTATGTATGTTTGCTGTAGCAAGAAAAAGCTAAAGTAAACCTTAGCATCACAGCCCTTACACTTAAACCACACAGATTCAGTGACACACCTATTAGGACATTAGAGTGTATTCTGTCACCCATAAAGGGTCTTGCTGTTGTTGCTGTTTAGTCACTAAGTCGTGTCCAACTCTTTTGCGACCCCAAGGACTGTAGCCCGCCAGGCTCCTCTGTCCATGGGATTTCTAAGGCAAGAATAGTGGAGTGGGTTGCCATTTCCTTCTCCAGACCTTGTGTGTTTTGAGAGTAGTGGCGCCACAGAGGCTGGATCTTGTCCTGGCCGCCCACGTCCCACACAGTGAAGCTGATGTTCTTGTACTCCGCGGTCTCCACGTTGAAGCTGGTAGTGGGCATGGTGGTCACAATTACACCCAGCTTCAGTGTGTACAGGATGGTGGTCTTTCCCGCAGCATCTAGGCCCACCATGAGAATGCACATTTCTTTTTTGCCACAAAGGCCCTTGAAGAGGTTTGCAAAGATATTCCCCATGTTGCAGACCGGTGGGAGCAACACTGGCCAGAGAAACCCTCGGAGGCTGCGGCGCAGATGCTGCTTGGAGGCAGGCGTTGATTTTGCTTCCACCTCCATGTCCAGTTCTAACTGTTGTTGCTTCTTGACCTGTATACAGATTTCTCAGGAGACAGGTAAGGTGGTCTGGTATTCTCATCTCCTTTAGAGGCAAAGGTGGCCTGGTATTCCCATCTCCTTTAAAGGCAAAGGAGAAAAGGAAAGATACACACATCTGAATGCAGAGTTCCAAAGAATAGCAAGGAGAGATATGAGATAAGCATTTCTCAGTGATCAATGCAAAGAGATAGAGGAAAACAGTATCTTCAAGAAAAATTAGAGATACCAGGGAACATTTCATGCAAAGATGGGCACAATAAAGGACAGAAATGGTATGGACCTCTAACAGAGGCAGAAGATAAGAAGAGCTAGCAAGAATACACAGAAACTATACAAAAAAGATCTTCACAACCCAGAAAATCACCAAGGTGGTATCACTGACCTAGAGCCAGACATCCTGGAATGTGAAGTCAAGTGGGCCTCAGGAAGCATCACTACAAGCAAAGCTAGTGGAGGTGATGGAATTCTAGTTGAACTATTTCAAATCCTGAAAGATGATGCTGTAAAAGATGATGCTGCACTCAATATGCCAGCAAATTTGAAAAACTCAGCAGTGGCCATAGGACTGGAAAAGGTCAGTTTTCATTCCAATGCCAAAGAATGTTCAAACTGCCACACAATTGGACCATCTCACACTCTAGCAAAGTAACACTCAGAATTCTCCAAGCCAGGCTTTGACAGTCTGTGAACCATGAACTTCCAGATGTACAAGCTGGATTTAGCAAAGGCAGAAGAACCAGAGATCAAATTGCCAACAATCATTGGATCATTGAAAAAGCAAGAGAGTTGCAGAAAAACATTTATTTCTGCTTTATTGACTATGCCAAAGCCTTTGACTGTGTGGATCCCAACAGACTGTGGAAAATTCTTAAGAGGTGGGAATATCAAACTTCAGAGTAGGTAATAAAAAGAAAAACTTCTTTTAACTGTCATGTTAAGCTAATTCTGCTTTAAACTGTAGATCTGGTTTAAAGATAAGAAATTAAGCCAGCAGTTTGAAATATTCCTCTCTACGATATCTTTTTGTAATTTATCTGCTAGAGTGACTAAAAGAGATAATTATTAAATAAAAATTACAAGATAGAAAATAAAGGCAAAGAGTAGACAAAGATGCGCTCTACACAAGAAAGTGCTGTTTTTTTTTAAATTTTCTTTAACATGTTAAAATGTAAAATTTCATACTTTTTCTTTGAGAAGTCATTTGTCAGTCAGGTATTTTCACAAAAAGCATATTGCTTGATCTGAGAACTGGGTGACCTAAATAAAATAATGTCAGCTCATAATTCATCTTTTAAAAAATTATTTAATAATTTCATATTAATTGCAGTGTCAATAAATTCCAAATTTCTAATTTATTTGTAGTGTGAGCTTCATAAATAGCATATATATGTCTATTTAGACATATAAACAAATGTAATATTTGACTACATAGCTACTTTATAGCTTTATTTGAGTTTATATTTACTTTCAAATTGGATTTAACCCAATTATCTATACTTTAACTTTCTATAATACAATATTAATAATCCTTTTTCATAGAATGAACCCAGGGTACAACAATATTGAAAAACAGTTTTTTGGATTATAGAAACACTTTGAGTTAACACAACTACAGTGTAAAATTTATCATATATAGCCTTCTAATTCATTGGATATAAAGGAATAGGGATGATACATGACAGCGCCTCATTGAATGTTTCGTCTAACTGCTTCCTATTCTCCAGATTGGAGAAGGAAATGGCAACCCACTCCAGTACTCTTGCCTGGAGAATCCCATGGACGGAGGAGCCTGGTAGGCTACAGTCCATGGGGTCGCAAAGAGTCGGACACGACTGAGTGACTTCACTTTCACTTTCATTCTCCAGATGTTTTAGATAAGCATTCATTCAGTATACAGAACTTGTCTCTTAATACATATTTCAAATCAGTTTTATTGGGGTATGGTTTATATTCAATAAAATATATTCATTTAAGTGTTCAGCTAGATAAATTTGACATATATATTGTTGTTACCCACTCCATTGTTCTTGGCTGGAGAATTCCATGGACAGAGGAGCCTGGTGGGCTACCATCCATGGGGTCACAAAGAATCAGACACGACTGAATGACTAACACTTTCACACTTTTCATATTGTTGCTATTCAGTTGATAAGTCATGTCCAACTCTTTGCAGCCTCATGGACCACAGCACACCAGACTTCCCTGTCCTTCACTGTCTCCCAAATTTTGCTCAACGTATCTTCATTGGGGGCTTCTCTTGTGGCTCAGCTGGTAAAGAACCCGCCAGCAATGCGGGAGATCTGGGTTTGATCCCAGGGTTGGGAAGATCCCCTGGAGAAGGGAACAGCTACCCACTTCAGTATTCTGGCCTGGAGAATTCCATGGACTCTATCGTCTCTGGGGCGAGAAAGAGTTGGACACAACTGAGTGACTTTCACTTATCTTTATTGAGTCAGCGATGCTTTCTAACCATCTCATCCTCTACCACTCCCTTCTTTTGTCTTCACTCTTTCCCAGAATCACAATCTTTTGCAATGAGATGGCACTTTGCATCAGATGGCAAAAGTATTAGAACTTCAACATCAGTCCTTCCAATGGATATTTGGAAGGGTTGATTTCCTTTAGGATTGACTAGTTTGATCTCCTTGCAGTCCAAGGGATTCTCAAGAGTGTTCTCCAGCACTACAGTTTGAAATTATCCTGTGTACAGTAATCAAGATACAGAAAATTTCCATCATTTTCAGAAGTTTCTTTTGGCTTCTACAATGGTAATGCTCGAGTTTCTTACTGACTTAGATAAGCACTGATGTGCTTTCTTCACATTGCTATAGATTAGATTTGCCTTTTCTAGTACAGTTCAGTCACTCAGTCGTGTCTGACTCCTCGTGACCCCATGGACTGCAGCACATCAGGACTCCCTGTCCACCACCAACTCCCAGAGTTCACCCAAACCCATGTCCATTAGCCGGTGATGCCATCCAACCATCTCATCCTCTGTTGTCCCCTTCTCCTCCTGCCCTCAGTCTTTCCCAGCATCGGGGTCTTTTCAAATGAGTTGGTTCTTCGCATCAGGTGTCCAAAGTATTGGAGTTTCAGCTTCAACATCAGTCCTTCCAATGTATACTCAGGACTGATTCCCTATAGGATGTACTGGTTGGATTTCCTTGCAGTTCAAGGGACTCTCAAAACTCTTCTCCAACACCACAGTTCAAAAGCATCAGTTTTTCTGCACTGAGCTTTCTTTATAGTCCATTCTCACATCCATACATGACCACTGGAAAAACCATAGCCTTGACTAGATGGAATTTTGTCGGCAAAGTAGTGTCCCTGCTTTTTAATAAGCTGTCTAGGCTGGTCTAGCTTTTCTTCCAAGGAGCAAGCATCTTTTAATTTCATGGCTGCAGTCACCATCTGCAGTGATTTTGGAGCCCAAAGAAATAACATCTGCCACTGTTTCCCCATCTGTTTGCCACGAAGTGATGGGACCAGATGCCATGATCTTAGTTTTCTGAATGTTGAGCTTTAAGCCAACTTTTTCACTCTCCTTTTTCACTTTCAAGAGGCTTTTTAATTCTTCTCTTTCTGCCATAATGCTCGTGTCATCTACATATCTGAGGTTATTGATATTCCTCCCGGCAATCTTGATTCCAGCTTGTGTTTCCTCCAACCCAGTGTTACTCATGATGTACTTTGCAACACAGTGACAATATACAGCCTTGACGTACTCCTTTTCCTATTTGGAACCAGTCTGTTGTTCCATGTCCAGTTCTAACTGTTGCTTCCTGACCTGGATACAGATTTCTCAAGAGGCAGGTCAGGTGGTCTGGTATTCCCATCTCTTTCGGAATTTTCCACAGTTTGTTGTGATCCACACAGTTAAAGGCTTTGGTATAATCAATAAAGCAGAAATAGATGTTTTTCTGAAACTCTTGCTTTTTTGATGATCCAGCAATGGTGACAATTTGATCTCTGGTTCCCCTGCCTTTTCTAAATCCAGCTTGAACATCTGGAAGTTCACAGTTCCCATACTGTTGAAGTCTGGCTTGGAGAATTTTGAGTGTCACTTTACTAGCGTGTGAGATGAGTGCAATTGTGTAGGAGTTTGAACGTTCTTTGGCATTGCCTTTCTTTGGAATTGGAATGAAAACTGTTGTTTTCCAGTCCTATGGCCACAGATGCATTTTCCAAATTTCCTGACCTATTGAGTGCAGCACTTTCACAGCATTATCTTTTAGGATTTGAAATAGCTCAACTGGAATTCCATCACCTCCACTAACTTTGTTCCTAGTGATTCTTCCTAAGGCCCACTTGACTTCACTTCTAGGATGTCTGGCTCTAGGTGAGCGATCACACCATCATGATTATCTGGGTCATGAAGATCTTTTTTGTATAGTTCTGTGTATTCTTGCTACCTCTTCTTTATATCTTTTCCTGCTACTAGGTCCATACCATTTCTGTCCTTTATTGAGTCAGTCTTTGCATGAAATGTTCCCTTGGTATCTCTAATTTTCTTGAAGAGAAATTGTGTGGCAATTTGAACATTCTTTGACATTGCCTTTCTTTGGAATTGGAATGAAAACTGACGTCTTCCAGTGGCCTTATACTGATCACTGAGGAAGGCTTTCTTATCTCTCCTTGCTGTTCTTTGGAACTCTGCATTCAAATGGGTATATCTTTCCTTTTCTCCTTTGCTTTTTGCTTCTTTTCCTTTTACAGCTATTTGTAAGGCCTCCTCAGACAGCCATTTTGCTTTTTTGCATTTTTTTCCCCCCGTGGGGATGGTCTTGATCCCTGTCTCCTGTACAATGTCATGAACTTCCATCCATAGTTCTTCAGGCACTCTATCAGATCTAGTCCCTTAAATCTATTTCTCACTTCCACTGTACAGTCGTAAGGGATTTGATTTAGGTCACTGGAGCACGCGGCAGCTGTGCGGCGCTGCAGCGAGCAGCCATGAGGAGATACCCCACATCCAAGGTCAGGAGCGGTGGCTGTGCTTTGCTGGAGGCAGTGAGGAGATACTGCACGTCCAAGGGCAAAGGAGAAGCCCCAGCAAGATGGTAGGAGTGCCGAATTGGCATTTAGAATCAAACCCATCCCTGCCAGAGACGCTCAGAGGGCTCAAACAAGCCTTGTGCACACCAGGACCCAGGACCCCACAGAGACTGAGAGAGAACTGTGTTTGAGCATCTCCTGTGGAGGTATGGGTCAGCAGTGGCCTGCCGCAGGGGCGGGGCTCTGGGTGCAGCAGACCTGGGTGTGGCATAAGCCCTCTTGGAGGAGGTCACTGTCAACCCCACCATAGAGCTGCTAGAACTTACACAGGACTGGGAAACAGACTCTTGGAGGCACAAACAGAACCTTGTGCCCCAGGACCCAGAGAAAGGAGCAGTGACCCCACAGGAGACTGACCCAGGCTTGTCTGTGAGTGTCCAGGAGTCTCCAGCAGCGGCACGGGATGGTGGTGGCCTGCTGCAGGGTTGGGGGCACTGAGTGTAGCAGTACAGGCATGGGATCTTTTGAAGGAGGTCACCATTATCTTCATTACCTCCACCATAGTTTGGCCCAGGTAAATAGGGAGGGAACACAGCCCCACCCATCAATGGGAAATTGGATTAAAGATTTACTGAGCATGGCCCCGCCCATCAGAACAAGACCAAGTTCCCCCCTCAGTCAACCTCAGTCAACCTCTCCCATCAGGAAGCTTCCATAAGCCTCTAATCCTTCTCCATCAGAGGGCAGACAGACTGAAAACCACAATCACAGAAAAGGAACCAATCTAATTACATGGACCACAGCCTTGTCCAACTCAATGAAACTATGAGACATGCCATGTAGGGCCTCCAAAGATGGATGGGTCATGGCGGAGAGTTCTGACAGAATGTGGTCCACTGGAGAAGGGAGCGGCAAACCACTTCAGTTTTCTTGCCTTGAGAACCCCATGAACAGTATGAAAAGGCAAAAAGATAGGACACTGAAAGATGAACTCCCCAGGTCAGTAGGTGCCCAATATGCTCCTGGAGATCAGTGGAGAAATAACTCCAGAAATAATGAAGAGACAGAGCCAAAGCAAAAACAACAGCCAGTTGTGTATGTGACTGGTGATGGAAGCAAGGTCTGATGCTGCAATGAGCAATGTTGCATAGGAACCTGGAATGTTAGGTCCATGCATCATGCAAATTGGAAGTGGTCAAACAGGAGATGACAAGAGTGAATGTGGACATTTTAGGAATCGGTGAACTAAAATGGACTTGAATGCCTGAATTTAACTCAGATCACCATTATATCTACTACTGTGGGCAAGAATCCCTTAGAAGAAATGAAGCAGCCATCAGTCAACAAAAAAGAGTCCAAAATGCGGTACTTAGATACGATGTCAAAAATGACAGAATGGTCTCTGTTCGTTTCCAAGGCAAACCATTCAATATCATGGTAATCTAAGTCTATACCCTGAGCAGTAATACTGAAGAAGCTGAAGTTGAACAGTTCCCTGAAGACCTACAAGCCCTTGTAGAACCAATACCCAAAAATATGTCCTTTTCATTATAGGGGACTGGAATGCAAAGGTAGGAAGCCAAGAAACACCTGGAGTAACAGGGAAATTTGGCCTTGGAGTACAGAATGAAGCAGGGCAAAGGATAGTAGTTTTGCCAAGAGAATGCACTGGTTATAGCAAACACCCTTTTCCAACAACGCAAGAGAAGACTCTACACATAGACATCACCAGATGGTCAACACTGAAATCAGACTGATTATATTCTTTTCAGCCAAAGATGGAGAAGCTCTATACAGTCAGCAAAAACAAGACTGGGAGCTGACTGTGGCTCAGATCATGAACTCCCTATTGCCTTTTCTAGACTTTTATACAAATGGAATGATAAAGTATGCATTCTTCTGGGTTTTAACTACTTTCATTTAGTATAATGATTTTGAGTGTTATTTGTTTTCTGCATGCTGTTGTTCAGTCACTAAGTCATGTCTGAATCTTTTTGACCCCATGGACTATAGCACACCAGGCTTCTCTGTCATTCACTATCACTTCATAGCGTCAGTCTTTCCAATGAATATTCAGGGTTGATTTTCCTTTAGGATTGACTGACTTGATCTCCTTGCTGTCCAAGGGACTCTCAAGAGTCTTCTCCAGTACCACAATCTGAAAGCATTAGTTCTTTGGCGCTAGGCCTTCTTTATGGTCCAACTCTCACATCCGTACATGACTGCGGAAAAACCATAGCTTTGACTGTATGGACGTTTGTCAGCGGAGTGATGACTCTGCTTTTTAATACACTAAGTTTGTCATAGCTTTCCTTCCAAGGAGCAGCATCTTTGAATTTCGTGGCTACAGTCACTGTCTGCAGTGTTGTGCGTATCAGTAGATTGTTCCTTCTCATTGCTGAGTACTAGTCTTTTATATGGGGGATATGACAAGACCAAAAGATTGATATAACAAGAACCTGTACAGAGCTCTTGAGAGTAGCATGGACAGGCCTAGAGTCCCTGGCTGCCACTGGCACCCTCACAGGGGCCTGCGTTTTTATGGATTTTACCACACTTTGTAAATCCATTCACAAGTTCATAGACACTTGTAAATATTATGTCTAGGTTTTGTCATGAACTCAACTGGACCTTCGTGTGTAATGTCTTTGTGTGGCTGTATGTTTCCATTGCTCTTTGGGAGATATTTAAGAATGCTATTGGTGGATTGTATGGTAAGTGCATGCTTTACTTTTGAAGACATTGCAAAGCTGTTTTCTAAAGAATCTGTATCATTTTACAATCCTGCAAGCAATTTATGAAAGTTGTAGTTGCTCCACATCCTCATCAACATTTGCTGTTACAAATCTTCTGAATTTTAGTCTTACTGTTGTTTTTAATTTACATTTCCCTATTAACAATGGTGATTGCATCTATTTATATACCTTTTTGTCATTTTTGTATCATTTGTGAAGTTTCTATTCAAATCTTTTGCCTGTATTCATTCCTTAATTTCTTACTGAATTTTATAAGTTGTTTATATATTCTGGATAGAAGTTCTATATCAGATATATATGAGTTACAAATATTTTTTCCTGCTCTGTGACTTTATTTTAGTTTTTTTACTTGTTTTTATCATTATTTTTTAAAATTTATTTGTATTGGTTTTTTAAATTTTATTTATTTTATAAATATTTATATTTATATAAACATTATATATATTTATATATAATTTATTTAAATTTATTTATTTAAATATATAAATTATATTTATATTTATTTATAAATTATTTATAAATAAAATTTATTAAATAAATAAAATTCATTTAAAATTTTATTAAATTTTATTTTATAAATTTTTATTTATAAAATAAAAAATTTTATTTTATTAAAATTTTTTTTAATTTTTATTATTATGGTTTTAAATTTATTATTTTTTGGTTTTTAATTGGGAGATAATTGCTGTAAAATATTGTGTTGGTTTATGCCATACAACAGTGTGAATCAGCTTAAGTATATTTATCCCCTCCCTCTACAGCCTCCCTCCCTCCGCATCATTCCATCCCACCCTTCCAGGTCATCACAGAGCGCCAGGTAGAGCTCCTTGTGTTATGTAGCAGCTTCCCATTAGCTGTTCCACACATGGTAATGTATATAGTCAGTGCTCCTCTCTCAGTTTGCCTCACCCTCCCCTTCCCTCACTGTGTCTACAAATCCATTTTCTATGTCTGCATCTCTAGTCCTACCCTGCAGATATGTTCATCAGTATCATCTTTATTGATTCCATATACATGCTTTAATATACAGTATTGGTTTTCTCTTTCTGACTTACTTCATGCTGTACAACAAACTCTAGGTTTGTATACCTCAGTTCAACTGACTCAAATTTGTTCCTTTTAATGACTGAGTAATATTCCATTATGTATATATATCAACTTTTTATGCTTTTTTCTGTTGATGGACATCTAGGTTGCTTCTGTGTTCTAGCTATTGTAAATAGTGCTGCAGTGAACATTGAGTTACATGTGTCTTTTTGAATTGTGGTTTTTCTCTGGATGTATGCCCAAGAGTAGGATTGCTGGCTCATATGGTAGCTGTATTTTTAGTTTTTTAAGGAACCTTCATACCATTCTCCCTAGTGGTTGTATCAGTTTATATTCCCACCAACACTGTTGGAGGGTTCTGTTTTCTCAACACACTTTCCAGCATTTATTGTTTATAGACTTTTAGATGATGGCCAATCTGACTGGTGTGAAGTGGTACCTCTCATTGTAGTTTTGATTTTCATTTCTCTAATAATGAGCAATGTTGAGCATTTTTTTCATGTGTTTGTTGACCAGCTGTATGTCTTCTTTGGAAAAAATATGTGTTTGGGTCTTCCACTCATTTTTTCATTGGGTGGTTTATTTTTCTGATATTGAGCTGCATGAACTGCTTGTATATTTTGGAGGTTAATCCTTTGTCAGTTACTTCATTTGCAATTCTTTGTTTGTTTGGAAGTTCAGTTCAGTTGCTCAGTCGTGTCCAACTCTTTGAGACCCCATGAGCCACAGCACGCCAGGCCTTCCTGTCCATCACCAACTCCCAGAGTCCACCCAAACCTATGTCCATTGAGTCGGTGATGCCATCCAACCATCTCATCCTCTGTCGTCCCCTTCTCCTCCTGCCCTCAATCTTTCCTAGCATCAGGGTCTTTCCCAGTGAGTCAGCTCTTTGCATCAGGTGGCCAAAGTATTGGAGTTTCAGCTTCAACATCAGTCCTTCCAATGAATACCCAGGACTGATCTTCTTTAGGATGCACTGGTTGGATCTCCTTGCAGTCCATGGGACTCTCAAGAGTCTTCTCCAACAGAATTTTAAAGTCACAGTTACTACAATTTATCATTGTTTACTTTCTCATGGTGCTTTATGTTGACCTGTTTCTGGAAATTTTGCCTGCCTTGAAGATTTTCTCTTGTGTTTTCTTATAAAAGTTTTTATAGTTTTAGATTTACTTTTTAGGTAAATAATGTGTTTCAAGGTACTTTTTCTTATGTTGTTGTTCAGTTGTGTCTGACTCTGCGATCTTGCCTCATTTGTATAAAATCAGTTAACCTTCCAAGAATGTGTCTCCTTCTATGCTCTTTAGTGTGTTTCATTGCTATATCTATGAATATCACATTGTCTTATTAATGTGCAATCATAACAAGTTTCAAAAACTGGTAGTAGTATTCCTGCAGCTTTTTTTTTTTTCAGAATTGTCCTTTGAATTTCCATATACATTTTAAAATCAGTTTATCAATCTCTCTGAAAATCTGATAGGATTTTCCTTGGAATTACATTGAATCTATAGATCAATTAGAAAAGATTTTCCACCTAAAAATAAGTCTTTTGATCCATATTTTTAGAACTCCTTAAATTCTATTATTGATTCTAGGTAGTTTTCAATTTACAGGTCTTACACCTATTTTATTACATATGTATTTAATTATTTTCTGAAAAATGGAATTTAGAAAATTTTATTTTCTAATTGTTGAAAATAGCAGAAATACAACTGATTTTTACCTTTTTACCACATATCTTGCTATCTTTCTGATCTTACTCATTAGTTCTAATAATATTTTGGAACTTCCTTAGGATTTTCTTCATACTTAATTATGTTGTCTGAGAGTAATGACTGCTTCACTTTCTCCTTTCCAATTGGTGTGCATTGTAAAGATGCAGTTTCACTATATTGCAGTTTGCAGAGTTGCTGACAAAAATTCACTGGTCATTGTTATCTCTGTATGAATTGGATCTTTTTGTCCTAGCTGATTTGATTATTTCTCCTTATAACTAGTTTCTAGTGATATGATTATAATGCATCTTATTTGGATTTCCTTCATGTTTTTCCTTTTTCCAGTTTTCTGAGTGTTTGGAATCTCTAGGTTCATAGTTCTCATTAAATTTGAAACATTTTGACCATATATTTTTTTTGTTCAACCAGTCACTGTGTGTCTGTTCACTTTTTAATCTTTTTCTTATGGTTTTGTTTTAATTGCTTTTGTTGCTGTGACTTCAGATTCACTGAAATTTTCTTCTGCACTGTCTAATCCACTTTTACACTCATCCAGTTACAATGTCATTTCAGATTGTGTTTTTCATCTCTAAAATTTCCACTTTATTTTTATAGCTTTTGTTTTTCTCATCATTTTATGCTTTTTTTTATTCCCTGAGCGAGCATGCAGAGCATATTTATAATAGCTTTGTTTTAGAAGTTCTTCTGTAATTTCTCAGTCTATTTTTATTGACTGAAGTTTCTTCTCACTTATGGGTAACATATGCCTGCTTCTTGGCATATTTTTAGACACTGGACATTATTAATGTTACGTTATTGAGTGTCCTGATCTTCTTAATTTTTCTTTGAAGAGGCAAGCAATTAAATGATTTATAAATTAATTTGATCATTTCAGTGTCTTAGTCCTGTGCTGTCCTCTAATGAGAACAAAGTTTTTTCTTTTTTTTTTTCTTTCACATATTTTGTTCAGTTCTATAGCTACTGGAGGGTAAGCCAGGGGACGGTTTATCCATCAAAGCCAGATGCATGTATCTTGCTGGTTAAGTTTTACTAGAAAAAAACATTCGACATATTTTGATCTTTTTTTTTCCTTTAAAAAATTGACTCCATGTTGGTTATTCATAATTTTTCCATAAGTATCATTATAAATTAGACATTAGGTTTGTTCTTTAGGAGGGGGTATAAATAGTTTTCACCTTTTCAATTTATGATCACATTTCGATTCTGCATCTCTTTGTTGTTGTTAGTCACTAAGTCATGTCTGACTCTTTTGTGACTGCATGAACTGTAGCCCGCCAGGCTCCTCTGTCCATGGGATTTTCCAGGCAAGAATACTGAACTGGGTTGCCATTTCCTCCTCCAGGGGATCTTCCTGACCCAGGAATCGAACTTGTGTCTCTTGTGTCCCCTGCACTGACAGCCAGATTCTTTGAGTTACCAGGGAAGCCCTTTGCATCTCTAAATCATATGAATTGGAATTTTGATGTTTTAGATTTCTCGATTACTCACTTATGTCACTTTGGTTACTTCTTTAGGTAGTCATTTTAGTCATTTAGAAATAATTTATCACTGTAGTTTCCAGAAGATGATAGTGTTTTCCTTTTCCCCCAAGTTTTTTTTTTTTTTTTTTTCCTGAGTAGATTAAGTGGTGACTTCTCTTAACTGCTTTCAAGTGCAGTTTGTTTGAATATCCTTGCTGCAGAGCTTCTTAAGCCACAGTAAACCTCCTTTGTCTGAGAGAAATTGTGGAATGTTTATGAGTGCTGCCAAGAAATTATTTTCAGTACAGAAGAAAAGGTTATCTTGCACAAAGGTCTTTGCTTTTGGGTTTTTATTTTCAGCATTTCTGGAAGCAGAAAATTTTAATTCTAGATGTTCAGGAAGTTCTTGTTGGTACCCTACTGTGTATGGGGTAAATATTATTTTAGGATGTATTGCATTTTCTCCTTTGTCATATCTTTCAGGAAAGCATCTGGCTCTCATTGATGAGTGACTTTGACCAGAAGTAAGGTCCTTGTTTTCTGTGCCAGGAGTGCCTAGTGGGTCTCAGAAGATCAGGAAGAAGGGGCATATGTGTTGAAACATCTTATCTCTAAAAAGGTGAATGCTGCAGAACAAAAACCCTACTGTTGACTGAGATGTCCTAGTTTATGGTGACAGACCAGTAAGAATTTGAGGTTAAGATAGCTTTGACTTCCACTGAATAGTTTACCCTCACTCAGTATTCAGTGGTACTGAAGATAAAGATAACACTTACTATCCTTGATCAATTTTTTGAAAATATTTAAGATTATATCAAATTTTAATTGGTTTAGAAATGTCCAACTCTGTAGATTTTCTCAAACTTCATTATACGTTTCTTAGATCCCTGGGCCCAGAATGGCAATACATTACTCTAGATTTGTATTCACCATGATTCTGCATGAAGGTGGATTCCTTTTTGTTAGTTTTACAGTATCTGAGCTGATGTCTTCCAGCCATTTGTAGATTATTTTCTCTGTAAGACTTTTCCTTCAGGGAAATAAATGAAATTATTTATTGTATGTTTTCACAAGAAACATAGCTAAGAAGTTAGAGCCTGCAATCATTTTAAGTGTATGCGACGCCCTGGATGTAGCCTGCCAGGCTCCTCTGTCCATGGACCTCTCCAGGCAGGAATACTAGAGTGGGTTGCCATTCCTGCTTCAGGGGATCTTCCCCACCCAGGAATTGAACCTGGTACTCCTGCATTGCAGGCAGATCCTTTACCATCTGAGTCACCAGGGAAGCCCCACAATTTGGCCATTTTCCCCCAAATTTGCCACCTTACCCACTATTAGTGAAATCTGTGGCTGCTCAAAGCGTGTCTGTACCCACATGGACTACTTAATGGCTACTTCATTATCTGAAAGAGCGAAATACCATGTGTAAATATGGAAGTTACTAGTGACTTCTCTTTCTCCTTCTTTCTTGCTTGTTATCTTTTAAAATTTTACCTAATATTTTTAGAAGAAATTCAGTGTAATTCTCTGTGCAACGAATTGCCTGTTTCATACCATTCTTGTTTTCCTTCTCATTATTTCCCTAGGGCATATAATTTTGTTTTCCAGTACGATAGAGACAGAAATATTCCATATAGTTTTGTTAGAATTGCATATAAATAAGAAAAATCACTTCTAGTGGCTTTATATTGTCCTTCTACATTTTCATTTCCTTGAACCCCAGAATATTTGTCACACAGTTTAATTGAAGTAATTTCTGCAGAATTCCAGTTGCTTTTCCCCTGAGAGATTTTGCTTTCTTTAAATCTTAAAAAGCCTTATGACTTCATTTCTATCCTGTTGTGTTCCTTGGCATGGAAGTGACTTGTCCTACATTTTTCAAGTTCACATCCTGAGTCATTTTTATAAATGACAGATCACACAGGCTATCTACTAGTCAACATCAATCCTACAGTTTTATACTTGTCATGTCAAAATTGGACCTGCCCATGATCTTGGTATTTGTCTATATCTGGTTTTATTAGTTAGGTCTGTTGTCATTTTTGTACTCGACCACTGGTAAACTTAGTATCTTATACTTTGCATCTTTAATGTGAGGTTCAGAAATTTGAGGAAGTTATATTTGCATAAGATGAAAAATTGGGTCAGTCTAGATACCTCTAACTTTTAAAACTGTAACATATGGTAAGAAATACATTCTATATTACAACTCAGTATATAAGCACAAGCACACACGTAACAACTGAAGCATGGCTTCATTAAACTATACTTGCCCTTATTATTTGTGACATACTCAGAGGCTCTCTTCTATTATTTTGTGAAAATATGTTGGTCTTATGTAAGCTGACTTCATGACTTACACAGTGGTTGCTGCCAGCAACTTAAAAAACATTTGCCTAGACAACATTTAAAGTTATTTATAATTCTGAGATGCTATGAGTCTGTGGTAAAATATTTTTTTTCCTTTTATTTGAGTTATTTTTGTTGTAAAATCCACATAACATAAAATTTACTGCTTTAACTGTTAAAGCACAGTTCACGGCATTTGATACATTTACAATGTGAGTATCTGTGTTCACCTTTTTTTAAAGCAACCTCTTCCTAAAAACAGCTTCTTATTTTCTTTCATGATTTTCTCTTTCAGGCTTCTCAAACCTTTCCAGTTAAATTTAACTGCCCTTATCAGGGCTTGAAATGATTCCAAATAAGCTTGTAAGTACCTCTTGGAAAGAGAAGAAAGTAACGCATAGGCTTCTGGATAAGTTTGTGGCTAAACAAACAAGTAAGAGACAAAAATTTAAGACTGGACATTGTGTGTCCACAGAGATTTCTGAGGACAGTGCCACACTGTTCTCATGTAGCTTAAGAAGCATAAAGAAATGTGTCTGAAGAAAGGAATGCTTCCTTAATTATAATTCATTCCCCATTGATGAAAAGAATCAAGACACTTTCTAACATTTATGATGGATCTTTTCATAGAGAAAAGTCAACCCACTTTTATTTTTTAATAGCTAGTTTTCACCAACCATGTCTGATATTTGAGCCAAATCTTCCTAGGAACTGAAGATGCTTCTTTAGGACTTGGTGGTGGTCAGAGCCTCATCCTGGATTCTGTGATGGCCTTTGGTGGTGGATCAGGCCATATAATGAGGGGATGGAAATGCACTATTTTGCATACTCCTTAGTGATACACCAAACTGTGTTTTTACTTCTTCTGTTGCTGTGTGAAAATATTGTATTAAATGCTAGACATGGTATGTAAGTGCTTGATGGCTTTAAATTTCTTTTCATTTTGGCAAATAAATATAGGCAAAAAAACCCCCACAATACTATTTTCTTTCCATCTGTAGGCTGCTCACTCCATTGTGTACTATAAGTTCAGTATTTGGTTTCCAACTTTATTGAAGTATAGCACTTCATTTTAACTTGAAATTGATGTTGTGTTGTGTCTCAAAACAAAGAAAACAGCTTGAACAAAGGAGCAGTGATTTTTAGTCTCTTAATTCTGAGTAATAGTAGCTCTTTTTGCTTTTGTCTTGCACTATTGGTTAACTCATGAAGCCAAGTCTAAACAACTGTCATTGAACCATTCCATTTCCATAATGTAATGTGACTATATGTGCTTAAAAACAAAAATGAAGAATTCTTTCCATTGGAAGGATATCGACATTACATTTCAGTTTCTTCTGGATGCAAAGTGGTCCTTAGTTTGTCTCTTCTAGATAGATTCAAAGTTCCTGGCTTATGAAACTGACATAATGCCATAAATATAACTTGCCTTGCAGAAAATTACTTCTGCAGAGGAAGGACTCATTTTTGCTGCCTGCAGAAATCATTAGATGAATAATTCCTGTTTTGAAGGTTATGTTTGTTACAGGCTCTTCTGGGAGGTCTTGACCATATTTCGTAAAACAAAAACAGGACCTTGAGAGTACTTGCTAGTTGATGACGTTCCCTGCTTTAGTCTTCTTCAGCTATCCAGTAATTCTGCGCTGAGCATATCCCCCAGTGATTTTCATGAAACTCCTTTTCAGTTGACTCCGTCAGTGTCTTTGGCTGATCTTGAAGATTTTGCCAGACTGACTTCATTAAATTTTTTTCCTGATTATTAAAGCAATGCATACTTATTATGAGTATTTTTTAATAGAGAAAAGTAGAAAAAAATCTGGGGGAAAATATCACTCATAATTCCTGCTGCCCAGAAGGAATAGTACTAAACTTTTGACCTAGTTCCTTCACTTTGACTTTCTGCTGGATTGTTCCACAGATCTACCACTGTTGGGAATTTTGGACGTGGTATAGAATCTTTAGAAGTGTTGAGGAAATATCTTCCCTTATCAGGAGTCAATTAGTTTAGGCCTTAAAATACGACTTATCAAGTACATGGTATATATAGTGCTGGATTGATTCTTCTCTTCATGAGCTAGAGAAAATGAGAGAAATAATGCACAGAGCTAGGATAAGAGAGTGCTCAAAGGACCATTTTATTCTTGGCAGCCATATAGTTTACATTACTGAGAGTGCAGTAGAAATGTCTGAAGATGACTCTCCATCTTGATGTTACTGTTTTGCATAACTGTGAATGGCAAAGAAGAAGCAGGGAGGGACACACGGTCTCCTGGGTTGGCCTCTCTCATCTCTCCCCATTGCTCTGTCTCCAGTGTATATGTTGATTTAACTCAGCAGTTAATAGATCCAGTCTTTCCCCCTGAGTTCTCAAGTGGTATATTTAGTAATACCAAAACAAAATATATTCTCTCCATTTTTGCCTCCTTTGAAGAAAAAAAGGAACAGAAACCAAATATCTATCCATCTTGTTTTCTGTCAGTGAATTATATCACTACTTAGCTTGTCATCCAAGCCAGAAATCTAGAAATTATCCTACAATCTTTCTTCTCCTTCATATCCCCATGTACAAGTCATCTCCAAGTTTGATACAGTGTTTGCTCCTAATTGTGTCTTGATCACTTCAGCTCCTTTACCATCACTGCCCCTTTGCCTGTAACCTGTTCACTGCCGGATGCCCAGTAGGCAGCACATTACCCCACCACCTTAGTCATTCACAGTGCTCTCGGACATGATTATTCTCTTCAGTGTCATGGCTTAGAATGTGAACACTTAGAAGTGTCTCATCTGTTTTTATTTTACTTGAATGGTGCGGGGAATCATGATACTTCCTTGAATCTGATAGTGCCTTTCTGGGATGGCATTATTACAGGGCTGGTTGGAAATTGGAAGAAAGCTGTTCAACTGGTTGAAGTAAGAGAATAAAGGGATGGAAAGTTGTGTAGTTTCAGGCAGAAGTCATTCAATGATGCTTTGGAAATTTTGCACCCTGTCTCTTGAAAAAATATTTATTCTCTTCTGCCTCTAGTAGGGCAAACCAGACTACTTTATATAAAACTCCAGTACCTACCTTGGGTCATATTTCTCTGCTTCCATGTACTAGGTGAAATTTTTAATACTAAAGGAAGATTGGTGCTTACAGAAATTCTTATTTCAAAAGGAAATGACTCTCTATTCCTCTCTGCTTAGTGATACTTGCCTCTTAGATGTGTAAAAACTTCATTGGATACTTGTCTGTACTATGCTCTGAAGGCTAAGCAAGCAGTAAAGGAGAGGGTTGTCTTTGGAAATATATCTAGGTTTCACATTAATAGTGGTAAATGAGAGGGAAGGAAACTAATACTTACTATATGCCTACTTTATATTAGCATATAGTCCTCTCATGATCCTGTTGAAATTAGTACTGTTGTATACATTTTACAGGTAGGGGAATCTCAGAGACATTAAATAGTTTCCACAGCTGACATTCAAATACAGATCAAGGGCTTTTCTTACTGTACTATGATAAAATAATGGTGATGAAATCAGTAACTATAATAACCATGGAAAGTAATACTGTGGGATATGTTATCTAGAAGTCAAGAAGTCACTGGGCTGAATATTTTCCATGTATTAGCTTATTTAATATTAACAGTACCTAGCTCAGAGGTTGTGAAATGAGCTAGGTACTGTTAATATTATTAACTCCATTTTACAAATGCAGAGATTGAAACTAAGAGTGCTTATACAAGGTAGGTCACTCAGTCATCAGCAGTGAGTCTGGGGTCCAAGTCCAGATAGTTAGATCCTGGGCCCTGATTCTTTAAGATTTTTTTTTTTTTATATGGACTATTTTTAAAGTCTGTATTGAATTTGTTACAATATTGCATCTGTTTTAGGTTTTGGGTTTTTTGGCCACAAGGCATGTGGCATCTTAAATCCTCAACCAGGGATTGAACCCATACCCACTACGTGGGAGGGCAGAATCTTAACCACTGGGCCACTAGGGAAGTCTCTCTGAGGCCCCATTCTTAAACACAATGATATGCTACTTCCTAGTAATACATCAAAATTCATGAGTGAATAAATGGAATAAATAGTTCTTAGCGTAGTGTTTTGCCCATGGTGGTCAAGTAATGCCTGTTTTAATGACTGAAAAGTTAAGTTAAATGACTGCCTAATTGAAGCAAGTACTAAAAGAACAAGCAAATTAGATCCAAAATTAATTATTTAATTACTCAGTAATGAATAGGAAAAAAATTCTGAGAGTCATCTGGAGACTTTTCCAAAAATAAATGTAATGTCAGGTTACTACACAATACATTGGATTAACTGAGTAACTTCTGTGGAATTTTTGAATCAATGAAAAAATTCAAGTAATGAAAACATTTCAGTGAACTAGCAACAAGTAAAGGCTTCCCTGGTGGCTCAGATGGTAAAGCATCCACCTCAGGACAGTAGACCTGGGTTTGATCCCTGGGTTGGGAAGATCTCCTGAAGGAAGGCTTGGCAACTCACTTCAGTATTCCTGCCTGGAGAATCCCCATGGACAGAGGAGCCTGGCGGGCTTTGGACATGGCTGAGCGCTAAGCACGGCACATGCAGAACCAGTGATGTTCACAGTCTGAAGGGACGCCTGCATTTTAAGGGTGAGAGGACCCTTTGCGGGGCAACCTTTGGCAAGAGTCTTGATAGTATTTGTGCAAAGATGGAGATTGCTCCAATGCAGATGCTGTGATTCTAGTGAGTCCAGAGTTTTGAGTAATTTCTGGTGAATATTTCCATTCCCTCCCTCCTTCCCCTAAACACTCACAGCTTTACCACTGTTATCTGCCAGAGGACCAGATCATCCCTCATGTGGCTCTGTACATCCCTGTCTTTTTAACCCTACCTTCTACTGTTCTCGATCTTTTGAAACCTTTCCATTATACACATACCTTCATTTTCTTCTGTGAATATTCCCTTTATCTTCTGCTATTACCAAAATCAAGTGTCCCCTTGTAGACATTGCTTCTTCTGTTAACCCTCTTCATCATGATTGTTTTTCTTCCTTTTATTGGGCCTAGAGATTGAAGAAGTACCATCCTTACTTCTTATTGCTGCTTCCAGTCAATCCACCCAACCTCCTATTTAAACAAACAAATACATCTTTGTATCTCGTGTTGTCAGATTTTACCTTCCCTATACTTGTTTGCAGTCATTTATACCTTCCTGAATTCCTTCCTCTTATTCCTTAAAGATTTTACCAACACTCTCTTATTAACATTATTCTTATTGAGAAAGTAATCCTTAAACCAATGAGAGAACATCCCCTAACATCTGGAAGCTAGTTTGTTACTTTTTTATTGAATTATAATTAACATGCAATATTAGTTTCAGATGTACAGCATAGTGATTCAGTATTTTTATGCATTATGCAGTGATCACCACAGTAAGTCTAGTTACCATCTGCTGTGTTACATTTTATTGGATAATAAACAATCTCAGAAAATATCAACCTCAGACCCTGAGACTATGATAAAGGAGAAAAAATAAGGCTACTTTATAACTTTATTTAAAATACCAAATATCTTTTGTCTCCGCTAAAATGAGTAATTGCTACATTTTCCCCCCTAGTTATAGCTTTAGCCTTGCTTAAGTCTGCCCTCCCTAGAAAGATTTATTGAAGTACTCAGTTACAGAATTGTTCCCACTTTCTGACACCATCCAGTCTAGAGTGAGACCGGCTTTCTTAGATCCTTCCTCAGTACCTCAACTGAAGTCCAAATACTATCATTTGTTTGTGTGCATACCCTTTTACTGAGATATTCCATGATTCCCATGATATATATTCTCTCTTCATGCAATGAGTGAGAACCCTAACTTGTTGAAATACAAGTGTGAACTTTGGAGGGCATTTACATTGTCAGAATCCTCTGTGATATCAGCATCACATTCTGACCTCTTGACCACCCTACACACTTTCTTTCATTCTTCAGTGACTTTTGTCTTCTACCTTATCACAGGCATGTCATATTGCCATCCTCTTCACCTTGTAGTTTAACTCAATTCATAACCTTGATTTCATTTATCTCATTTTCAGATTGCTTCCTCCTATATTCCCAACTCTTTCCTCCTAGTAAACTGAATTAACAACTCTTCTATCACATGGAAATTTTCATTCAATTAATAATTGACCTTTTCTGTATCCCTTAACTTGTCTTATCTTCATTTGCATCATTGTATGTCATTTTACAACTCAAATGCTGTACGTTCCTTGTACAACTCAAATTTTAGTTAGTTCCTTGCATATACCCTCAATTCCTTTGCCCCTTACTCCTTTTTAGTGTTTACTTGGCTGAATGACCACTCTGGTTAAATCTGTCTCGAATCTTCTAAGCCTGTGCCTGTCCTGCTAAATGCCGCTGTGAAGAAAGCATGAAACTGTATACTAATTGGTCTCACTTTAAATTCATGACCACTATTTGAAAGTGGGACAGCACCAGCTACTCCTGTTCTATTGTGTAAGTCATTCATTCTTCTCTCTTCTGGATTATACTTCATTCTCTCCTTACACCTCCAGATCCTTTCCTTTATCCTTTCTTTTAACTGATTATCTAGCTTCTTATTTTACTAAGAAAGTTGGAGTAATTGAGAATTTCTTCCACCATAAGAAGTTACTTGCATGCATTGTACCCCTCCCCCACCGTGTCTCTACTTTCCTTCCTGTTACCTAAAAGAACTCGCCACGCTGGTGGTTCGGACAACAGAGAATCCACCTGCAATGTGGGAGCCCTGAGTTCGATCCCTGGGTTGGGAAGATTCCCCTGGAGAAGGGAATGGCAACCCACTCCAGTATTCTTGCCTGGAGAATTCCATGGACAGAGGACTGGGCTCATGGGGTTGCAAAGAGTCAGACACGACTGAGTGACCAAGCACAGGACATGAGTCTTGAACTCTAGAAAGGAAAAAGAGAACTGAGATACTTCACTATGACCCTCGGTCTTAACATAGCACAAACTGATACTGCAGTCTGATTCTTATTGGATTTTTTGCCAGTAGTTGAAATTTCAAGGCATACTGAGAAGCAAAAATATCTTGGGGAAATTCACACTTTAAAAATTAAAAAAACAATAACAGAAGTAATAGTTTTTGTTGATGCCAGTGTCATGAGCCACAAGATAAATTTCAGCATCTGAAATTTCTTAAAAAACGTCTTAGCTGTTGATTGAATATTTAAATTTTTTGCTGTGATTTTATTGTGCCCACAATACAGTGCTTTTAGTAATATGCTGTCTCTGGCTCCTTTGAATCCCATGGTTTTGCTAATCATAAATAGTATAGTCTTTCTTGCCCTTTTGGTGCAAGATATAATGAAGCACACTGTTGGAAGATATATTCCTTTACATAGGCCAGTGCAGTGTTGACACTATGGGCTGCGTGGATGCCACTCTTCCCTATTCCTTCTTCTCTTTTGTGTTCACTGTGGCCCGAGGGTAACAAACTATAGTATGAAAAATATAGCTCCACAGAGAGAGCCATCTGTACGGCCCTCTGATTGGCCTTTCTCAGCTGCAGCTGGGCTTGTTCACATAACCTCACTGGGGCTCAAGGAGGCTGTTGAGCTAGGAAGAGTTCATTGCTGCTCTCCTTGGGGGATTGTTTGACATAACTTGGCTCCTTTCCATTCCAGGTGACAACTCCTGAAATAGAGCAGGCAGCCTTCAAAATATGCAAATAGCCTTCTTATAGCTATCTCTGCCCATTACCATGCTCGGCTTTATTGCATAATTTTCAGTTTGCTAGAGTATAGGAGTCATCATCACACCTTGTTTGCTTATGGTGCTTTCCTTCTGTTAATATATAAGGTCTTTCTTTGCTCTTCTTTTTAAGAGATAGAGTAATGCCACAATTGCCAAGCCTTAATGCAAACAATTTGAATTAATTAGGTTGAATTACTATTGTTTCCAAGGAAAGACAACATATTTTTGTATCATTGTTCCGCCATTCCCCCATGTCCTCGATGCCATCCAAGATGGTGGCTACTGCTCTTCTTCCTTGGGTTATTACCACAATTCTGTGTAAGGAGGCAGCCCTCCTTTGCTTCTGTAATCTGTTTCTTCTTCCTCATGTTTGGCTGTGCTGAGCTGGGATGGAAGCACAGGGGAGAATATCAGATAAGAATTGGTCCCTCGGTGCATGCAATCCTTATTCTGTTTAAAGGTAAAGGCTTATCTTCTACTGGATTTATTTTAAGTGAGAGTGGGAAGAAAGTACTACACTGAGAGGCTTGAGAACCTCAGCTTGGCTCTTAACTAGTCCTGGTTCTTAAATGGTCCTTAACTGGTTGTATAACCTTAGGCAAAATTTTAACTGCCCTGGGCTTCCACTTCTTTTTGAAAAAAATTGAGCAGCATGCTTAGATTACTTCTGAAGTTCTTTCTAGCTTTAAAGTCCTTTGTATTTAGGGCAGCATGTTTTCTTTCATTATATTATTGATTTTAAGTTTTCTGTGTATTTTCCACTTTACATTTGATCCAATTTAGGATATATACAGAAAGTGGGGCCATAAATTTTATTTTGACACTTTCCTTTTTCTCTTTTCTACTGGAAGTATGATTTTGATTGCCAAATTGAATAATTGTTTTCACACATATTATGTGTATTTTCTTAATTTCTGCTTTCCATATGTTTTATAAAATTTCTGGATAATGCAATCTCTTTTAATGAGTTTGTTCATTTTGAAAGCAAACATTTAGAGTCATAATCTCCAACATTTTATTTTTCGCCAGTCCAGTCTAATTAGATGTCTAAAATTAGTTTTCCGAAATCTTATTTGGGAAATGCTCTCTGTGCTCAGTCATGTCTGACTCTTTGTGGTCCTATGGACTGTAGCCCTCCAGGCTCCTCTGTTCATGGGGTTTTCCAGGCAAGAATACTGGAGTGGGTTGCCCTTTCCTCCTCCAGGGGCTCTTCCTGACCCTGGGATCGAATCCACATCTCCTGCATTGCAGGTGGATCCTTTACCTCTGAGCCATGAGGGAAATGATTCTTTCCAAATAAATAGTTAAATTTTATGTGGAAATAAGTCAAATATAGAAATAAATCATATTAGAATAATGTTCTTCATGGACGAAGCCTGTACTTAGGAGGAGGACACAGAATCGTGTTCAGGATGACTCTGAGCTCAATACGAAGGAGTGCATGATTGGTAGTGGCTTCTGCTAGAGCAGATAATTGCGGGAACCTACCTCATCTGAAGGAGACATCTGAGACTAGAAACCCAACACTTGGGAATTTTATGATGACAACAGCAGATGAAAAGGCATGCTCAACTGAATAGTTTAGTTGCCTTATTTTTATCAGATAAAATTTGTGCTTCTGCTCCAACAGAGGTTATTGTTGCTATGACAGGCTCATTAGTTACCTTCTGTCCCATGCTATGATATCATCATCATGGCACATATCGTACTGATCTGGAGAAGGACTGCCAATGAAGATTTTAAGTAGTGGATTTATTCATAAGTTTGTGTACAAAAATAAGACTCCTGTTTCTAAAATGGGAGCAGTTTCTGTATTTAGAGTTAGGAGCACAGAAGAGTAGTAGCTCTTAGGAAGCCAAAATGCGTCTTTCACTGGATAATTTTTATAGGAGCCGAAGCCACCATACTTCCATCAAATTCCTCTGCTTTGCAGGAACTGATGATCTACTAAAAGTGTTGGAGTTTAGTTCTGTTATGTCAAAGATTTATTTTCTTATTGTCCTCTTTGCAGTTAGCCTACAGAACTTTATGCTCAAGTAAATAATTCCAAGTTAAAACCTCTGAAGCCTGCTCACACACCCATTGTTTACTGGTTGAAATAAACAAAAGAGGAGAAATACCAGTTTTTCTTCAAATTCCTGACAAGGTTAAAGCAGGGTTAAGGGACCATCTGCCTTTGATGGAAGATATTGTACATATCAAATTTGAAAATATGCTCTTGAAGAGTTTTTAAATCTATTCTGCATATGTGTGGAATAGGCATAGGCATATTATTGGATTGAGAAGTACGTTAGCTAGATTACTTATGTGGTTCCTGAACTATAAATGAGGCTAAACCATTGTTAGGTTGCCAGAGTATTATGGAATATGTAAAAGGAGATATCAGATTGCATTTCTTAGTCATTTCTAATAAAAACATGATTGAAAGTCATGCTTTCATAAGCCATTTGAGATGCAAAATATATTGTCCCTAAGCTGCCAATCTTAAAGGAGGGTGAGAATTAATCGTAAGGCTTCTATTTTCCTAGTAGTAAGGTGTGAAGTTGGGACCAGTATTTAACTGAGACCTTAGAGAAGAAACTGGGGACAGCCACAAGGGGGCTCCGTTTCTGTTCTTTTTTCATAGTTTTCTGTATATTGTCTAAGTAAATGTTACTATTTAAAGTATGTCAGTCTGAAGGAACAACAAAGTATTAGCCTGGATCAGGTATCCACAGCCATATTTATTTTTAATTGATGATGGTGGCTGTGTTCCACCATTTGCTTATCTTGTGTTTTTCCAAGTTGAACTTAGGAAAAACAAATCCTGGCAATGTTGTTGATCGGTCTCTTAGTTGTATACAACTCTTTGCAACCCCATGGACTGCAGCATGCCAGGTTTCCCTGTCCATCACCGACTCCAGGAATTTGCTCAAACTCATGTCCATCGAGTCGATGATGCCTTCCAACCATCTAATCCTCTGTTCCCCCGTCTCCTGGCAATATGTTTACATATTGTGGCATTTACTCTGTCTTTACCATCTGCTTAACTATCCTCATTTGGCAAAGAGGTGCTCATTTTTCTTGTGATGTTGAAACTTATGTTCCCTTTAATTCAGTTTAGAGCATCATGCACTCCTCTTGGGCAAGGATTGGGATCCATCTGACTGCTTCTTCACTTTCCTAGTGCCCAGTCAGTTTCTGGTACATGCTTGATAATGTTTAGTGACTGACTGGATGTACATATAAATGAAAGCAGTAAAGTGCTGTAGATAAATACAGTACCAACTACTATTCATGTAATAAGTCAAAGTTCTTATTAAATATGTGAATGATTTTATTTTTTCCTACCCATTCTGCTCAAGAGTTTTATAGGTGACTTTTGACTTTTATTTAAATATTTCATTTTAATTTATCTTAGACTTCACTCCTGATTCTCCCGAAACTCATTAGATGGTATTTACTGTTTTATGTTAGCTTATAGGGAATGCAGCCACCACATAGGAAAAGGTCTATACTTGAAATAAGAAGATATGAGTTCATGAACTAGATGTATTATTTTGTACAGGTTTATTTAATTTATTGATATCTATGATAATATTTGTCATGCCTATGATGGAGAGTGAGTGAAAGAATTAAAATTTGTGTGTGTGTATAAATATATGTGTGTGTGTATATAGATATGATTACATATATATATATATACACACACATATATATATATGCCAAAGCCTTGGACTGTGTGGATCACAAGAAACTGTGGAAAATTCTTCAAGTGATGGGAATACCAGACCACCTGACCTGCCTCTTGAGAAACCTGTATGCAGATCAGGAAGCAACAGTTAGAACTGGACATGGAACAACAGACTGGTTCCAAATAGGAAAAGGAGTACGTCAAGGCTGTATATTGTCACCCTGCTTATTTAACTTATATGCAGAGTACGTCATGAGAAACGCTGGGCTGGAAGAAGCACAAGCTGGAATCAAGATTGCCAGGAGAAATATCAATAACTCATATTCAGATGACACCACCCTTATGGCAGAAAATGAAGAGGAACTAAAGAGCCTCTTGATGAAAGTGAAAGAAGAGAGTGAAAAAGTTGGCTTAAAGCTCAACATTCAGAAAACTAAGATCATGGCATCTGGTCCCATCACCTCATGGGAAATAGATGGGGAGACAGTGGAAACAGTGTCAGACTTTATTTTTTGGGGCTCCAAAATCACTGTGGATGGTGATTGCAGCCATGAAATTAAAAGACGCTTACTCCTTGGAAGGAAAGTTATGACCAACCTAAACAGCATATTAAAAAGCAGAGACATTACTTTGACAGCAAAGGTCTGTCTAGTCAAGGCGATGGTTTTTCCAGTGGTCATGTATGGATGTGAGAGTTGGACTGTGAAGAAAGCTGAGCACCGATTTCTCCATCTATTTGCCATGAAGTGATGGGACCAGATGCCCAAGTTGGCCACCTTATGCAAATTGATGCTTTTGAACTGTGGTGTTGGGGAAGACTCTTGAGAGTCCCTTGGACTGCAAGGAGATCCAACCAGTCCATCCTAAAGGAGATCAGTCCTGGGTGTTCATTGGAAGGACTGATGCTGAAGCTGAAACTCCAATACTTTGGCCACCTCATGTGAATAGTTGACTCATTGGAAAATACCCTGCTGCTGGGAGGGATTGGGGGCAGGAGGAGAAGGGGACGACAGAGGATGAGATGGTTGGATGGCATCACTGAGTCGATGGACATGAGTTTGAGTAAACTCTGGGAGTTTGTGATGGACAGGGAGGCCTGGCGTGCTGTGATTTATGGGGTTGAAAAGAGCTGGACAAGACTGAGTGACTGAAATGAACTGACCTGACCTGACTGTGGTTATATGAGCATTCCTGCTCTTAGCTACATCATTATTCAGTGGATAGCACTTTTTTTGTCATCATCCCTTCAATTCAAAGCAGTTTCCCTCTTGTATTATACACTACTCCATCCTCCTCTGTTTTCTGTTGGTCTTTGTGACATCATTATTTAAATGTCAGATATTTTAGCACATATTACATTGTACATAAAGATTACATTGCAATCTTTTGTCAGATAGTCTTCATTGATATGTTTTCATCTAAAAAGTAACTTCATTCATGGTTTACATGATATGGGAGGAGGAGGTAATGAGTTTTGTTGACTTCTAGAAATTTTAATTATTAACTATCGATTGCAGTTAGTCCTCAGTTTTATGCATATAGGAGAAAAATGTTATGGATAGTCCAAAATAATAAGTTCTTACCTTGCTAGCATGTGAAATGAGTGCAGTTGTGTGGTAGTTTGAACATTGTTTGGCATTGCCTTCTTTGGAATGAAAACTGACCTTTTCCAGTCCTGTGGCTAGTGCTGAGTTTTCTAAATTTGCTCACATATTATGTGAAGCACTTTAAAAGCATCATCTTTTAGGATTTGAAATCCAACGGATTTTATATGTAATTTGACAATAGGTAATTTTTAATTTCAATATTTATATTACTATGTAATCCAGCATAAATGTAATCCCATTATGAACTTTGTCAATATGTATCTATTATGTGCTAGTAGGGTACTTCTCAAAATCCTCCAAGATAGGTTTAAACAGTATGTGAACCAAGAACTTCCAGATGTACAAGCTGAATTTAGAGAAGGCAGAGGAACCAAAGATGATATTGCCAACATCCTTTGGATCATAGAAAAAGCAAGAGAATTCCAGAAAAACATCTACTTCTGCATCATTGACTACACTAAAGCCTTGACTATGTGGATCACAACAAACTATGGAACATTCTTCAAGAGATGGGACTACCAGACCACCTTACCTGCCTCCTGAGAAACCTGTATGAAGGTCAAGAAGCAACAGTTAGAGCCAGACATGAAAAAAATAGACTGGTTCCAAATTGGGAAAGGAGTACATCGGTCTGCTTATTTAACTTCTATGCAGATTACATCATGTGAAATACCAGGCAGGATGAAGCTCAAGTTGGAATCAAGATTGCCAGGAAAAATATCAATAACCTCAGATATGCAGATGATACCACCCTAAAGATAGAAAGCAAAGAGGAAGTAATGAGCCTTTTGATGAAGGTGAAAGAGGAGAATGGAAAAGCTGGCTTATAACTCAAATTCAAAAAATGAAGATCATAGCATCTGGTCCCATCACTTCATGGCAAACAGATGGAGAAACAGTAGGAACAGTGACAGACTTTATTTTCTTTATTTCCTTCCAAAATCACCGTGGATGGTGACTGTAGCCATGAGTTTAAAAGATGTTTGCTCCTTTGAAAAAGAGGTTTAAAAAGGAGAAACATCACTTTGCTGATAAAAGTCTGTCTAGTGAAAACTATGGTTTTTCCAGTAGTCATGTATACATATGAAAGTTGGGCCATAAAGAAAGCTGAGCACTGAAGAATTGATGCTTTTGAACTTTGGTGTTGGAGAAGACTCTTGAGAGTCCCTGGGACTGTAAGGAGATCAAACCAGTCAATCGTAAGATCAATCCTAAATATTCATAGAAGGACTGCTACTGAAGCTCCAATACTTTGGCCACCTTATGCAAAAAACCCTGATGCTGGGAAGAAAGATTGAAGGCAGGAGAAGAAGGGGGCAACAGAGGAGGAGATGGTTGGATGGCATCACTGATTCGATGAACATGAGTTTGAGCAAACTCCGGGAGATAGTGAAGGCCAGGGAAGCCTGGCGTGCTGCAATTCGTGGGGTCCAAAGATTCAGACATGACTGAGTGACCGAATAACAACAGAATAATTCTTACCGATTGAGACTCTTTGTGCTTCCACACTGTATTGCCAGTGTGCTTTGCGTGTGTGCATTTTCACTGGTTTTCTCTAGTAGCTCTTAGGAAGCAGAAATAGTTTCGTTTACTGCAATGAATGGCTGCCCTACAATGTAGACTTCACTTTTCCTTCCTTGCCTGTGTGCTGCATGTGGAATAAGTTGACAGAGGCAGTAAGAAAGCAGACAAGAATTGAAAGTCAAACATCTGTCCCATAGGCTGTTGACAAAGCTGACAAGAGGCTGATTCTCCTTATAGTCAGTGAGCGACACATACATGTGTTTTCCATATTGTTCCATGACTTGGTCTGGACCTTCACATGCAAGGTTCCCACATAGGGAAAAGACGTCTCTGATAGCTCTTTTGCTCTTAACTCTTGCTGTTAAAGAGCTGCCAATTTGAGTCAGCTGGGGATTACATGGAAAGATAGTTTAGTTGCATGTGGATTCTTTTCTTTTTGTTTTTTTCTTTTTCCCTTTCCTTCAACTTCACAGTATTGTTTCTTTTGGCTAATCTGGTGGATTCCTGGAAAGTTTATGGGACTTGCGGGAGTGTGTTGCCCCGAGGCAAACCTAGTTCAGCTTCCTAGTTAAGGCACATTGGTCCTGGCTTATTGTGGAGTGGGTCCGGTTTTTGGCCCCCTGAGGAAGGGAGTATCCTGTCTTTCTCAATAATGAAGCAAAAAGATGACTCCAGGAGAAAATTGGCGGCCACCAACAGGGATGCTTTCCAGTTCTCCACCGATCCGTACATCACCTCCTGGGCAGCTTTGTAAAATCTCCCATCAGTCTTCGTTACAGTTTTGTTTATTCTGTGTTATTTCGTAAATGTTGTGAGCAGTTAACCAGAGTCAGAAGGTTAGTGTAACTTCTGTTAACCCTGCAAAACTGTTTTGAAGTATATATATATATCTACATTTACCAACATTATATAATTGTCATTCAAATCACCGTGTCCCATCTTTATCAACAAGCTCCACAACACAAAAGATTCTATGATCAGCCTACACAGAGTTCTTCCGAGGACCTAGACCCCTAGGGAATGGGACTGGATGAGTGAGAAGGAGAGACTGAATATGTAAGATTTAATTTAAGATCTACTGATGCCTGTTGTTTTGGTAGAAACCACAGTTATGCATTTTTCTAAACTACATATGGTGAGCATGTTTATTTCAAAGCTTTCTACACTGTCTGTTGTGGAAACACTGCAGAAGGTTACTATCAGGTAGTCATTCTCATACTCTTTATTTTATTGACAGATGAAACAATATTTTGTATTTCAGTGCCATCATTTATTCATTTCTTCCTTCAGCAAATGCCTATTTTATGCTTACTCTTTGCATTAGGCATTAGGTACAAAACAGTTAATAAGAGTCATCTCCTTGCTCATTTTCCCAAGTGGCAGGGAAGGCGATATGAGTATGTGACATTGCAGAATATGATGAGGACACAAAGAAGCAGTCAGTTCAGTGGAGGTTTTGGCGGGGATAAGAGTGGGGGTGAGGATAGAGTAACAGACGGTTTCACAGAGGAAGGGCTGCGTAAAAGAAAGAGCAGATATTTTGTAGTCACAGGGTCTCAGTTTGATATCCAACACTTCCAGGTCCAGTTGCAGAGGTAGGGCCAAGTTCTTAACCTCTTGAAGCCCAGGTTTCTTCACTTTAAAATAAAAACAATAATCAGGCCAGCCACAGAGTGTTTTCAAGGATTAAATATGAAGTTACCTGTGTAAAATGTTTGCTGAAATGCTGTACCAGTCAGCATTATCCCGTTGTCATCATTTGGAGATTACGCCATTCCAAGATTACCAGGGCTTTGGGAATGAGACCGAGTACCAGCAACAGAGTCCCAAAACGCAGGGGCAATAGGAGGTCATGGAAGAATGGCGCATGGGAGAGTGTGGTGGTTCGGTGCAGAGGCTCTGGAACCTGACTGCCTGGGCTCCGATCCCCGGTCTCCCTTGGCCGGGGAGTTATCTAAACTCACCATCTCAGTTTCTGCGTCACTAAAATGGTGATAATAGTACTTACCATTTTATGTTGTTGTGGTGATTAATTGATGTAATTTTGTGGCGTGTTTAGAAACAGTTCCTGGACATGATAAGCATGATTTAAATGTTTGGTTGGGTGAGCACTTGTATTCATTTTCTAGGGTTACTGTCAAAGTATCATAAAAGGGGTATGTTAAAACAACAAATTTATTCTCTCACAATTCTGGAGGCGAGACATCTGCACCAGGCTGTTGGTAAGGCTAGCTCCTCCCGGGCGCTCTGGGGATGCTGTGTTCCCTGCCTTGCCCTTAGCTTCAGCGTTGCTGGAGCCTCAGAGTCCTTGGCTCATGGATGCATCGCTTCAGTTTCTGCCTGTCTTATCGCATGACGTCTGGTGTGGCTCCGCATCTCTTCTAAGAGAGAAGGCTGTACTCTAGTCCATTGTAACTTCATCTTAACTAATTACATCTGCAATGACCTTATTTTCAAGTAAGGTCACAATGAGAGGTGCTGGGGGTAGAGGACATCAGTATATCTTTTGGGGAAGACACAATAAAATCCTGAATGGTATTGATTCAGAATATAGCTAACATGGGCTTATCTAATCTGTGTGAATCAAATAACTTATTATGTTATTAATATCTTCAGTATTGTATCTGTTTTGAATCTCAAAGATGATAGGGGATCATCTTCCTTCCACAACATCTGTTCTTGCCCTGGAGACCAGAAAATTTAGCAGCAGTCGCGGCTGAATTAATAACCTTAGACCCTCCACATTATTAACCATGGTGAGTGCCCTCAAAAGATGCTCAAGTAATAAGACTGTTTCTCACTTTCATGCCAGACACACACTCTCTCTCTCTCTATGCTGATTGACCTGGTCCTTCCATACTCACTTACTGCCACTAGCCTTGTGGCTCACCAGTCCTATTTCTTCCTTAAGTTGTAAGAAGTTACAACTAGCCTATTTTTAAAATTATTGTCAGTTGTCATATTTTGAATTCAACAAATCCAAAACTAAAACTCATAACAGGATACTGGAACCCATCAAATCTTGGCTCACATTCCAGCTCAGGCTCAGGGTACCTTGGATAAATTATCTTACCTGTCTGAATTTCACTTTCCTTAGGTATTAAAAAAATAAATTATGTTTACAAAAGACAATGCCTGGTCCACAGCAGGCAGTTGCAACTGTTAATGAATAAGTACATGAATAAACCAGATCTCATAGAGTTGTTGAGAAAATGAAATAAGATAATGAATGCACTGGGCTTAGAACATGGGAAGTTGTTAGTAAATGGTAGTTTTTATTTTTATTCTCTTCTCTTTAATCCAGATTCCTTTTTTTAACTGCTTACATCTATCAGTGATTTTTTTTTTACTAGTTTTGAAGTCCTAGAGGTTTTTTTTAACTAAAATAATTCTTTTAAATTTATATTTTTGTATAGTTCATTTACAAAGTTGTGTTAGTTTCAGGTATATAGCAAACTGAATCAGTTATGCATATTCTTTTTCAGATTCATTTCCCATAGTATTGAGTAAAGTTCCTTGTGCTATGCAGTATTGGCCAACCCAATATTTTATATATAGTAGTTTGTTTATGTTAGTCCCAAATCCTAATTTATCCTAACCCCCATCTTTCCCCTTTGGTAACCATAAACTTGTTTTCTAAGTCTGTGAGTCTGTTTCTGTTTGGTAAATAAGTTCATTTGTGTCTTTTTTTTTTTTTTTTAAGATTTCACATATAAGTGGTATCATATGATATTTCTCTTATTCTAAATTACTTCTCTTAGTATGATAGTCTCTAGGGGTCAGTCCATGTTGCTGCAGATGGTATTATTTTTTTCTTTTTTATAGCTAAGTATCATTCCATTATATCTATGTACCATGTTTTCTTTATCCATTCCTCTGTCAGTGGACATTTAGATTGTTTCCATGTCCAAGCTATTGTAAGTTCTGCAGTGAACATTAGGGTGCATGTATCTTTGATTTACTTATTTTTTCATATATGTTTTAGAGTTATGATTTTCTCCAGATATATACCCAGGAGTAGGATTGCTGAATCAGATGGTAACTCTATTTTTAGTTTTTTAAAAAATTAATTTTTAATTACAGTATAATTGCTTTACAGTGTTATAATCGTTTCTACTGTCTAACAGTGTGACTCAGCTATTCATATACCTATATCCCTTCCCTCTAGAAGCTCCCTCCCAACCCACCCCCATCTCACCGCATTAGGTCATCACGGAGCAATGAGCTGAGCTCCCCGTGTTACACAGTAGCTTCCCACTAGCTGTCTGTTTTAGACATAGTTGTGTATATATGTCAGCGCTACTCTCGCAATTTATCTTGGCCTCTCCTTCCACCTGTGTGTACTTTTAGTTTTTTGAAGAGCTTCCATACTGTTCTCCATAGTGTCTGTACCACTTTACATTCTCACCAACAGTGTAAACACCCTCTCCAGATTTAGTTTATACATTTTTTGATGATGTATAAGTATATATAGTTGATGATGTGTATATATATATATATATATTTGATGATGTATAACAAGACATTCTGACTTGTGTGAGGGTGATACCTCATTGTAGCTTTCCTTTGCATTTCTCTAATAATTAACAATATTGAACATCTTTTCATGTGCTTTTTGGCCATCTACATATGAAGTTCTAGAGGTTTTTTTTAAAATTTATCTCTCTGTTGATCTAGCTAATCTCCACGTTTTATCAGTCTTTCATTTGAAATCTCTTCAGAGGCCAGTCTTTCCTTTGTAGTTAATGTTGACTTTGGGATCAGTCCCTTCACACCTTCCTCACAGTGTCACATCTAGATTACAGCAGCCTGGTGGAGGTCCTCCTTTCTCTAGTCTTTCCTTTCTATAACCTGTCCTGCAATCCTTAATTATGTTTTCTACCAGTTGACTTGCCCCACTTCTACTTCTGATAGGCTCTATTTTGATAACTTCGTCTTGTTAATAAGACCTCTGTGAGAATGCTAGCCACTTTTCTTTTATTTTCAAACTGGAAGACAAAAGAATGTGTGGATGCTTAATTGTCTGTTTCATAATCTGATTCATTGGAGTCCTTTACTGCCTGCCTTGATGTGGTTATAGTGGCAGTGTTCAAAAGGCTGACATACCCCTGGGGTTTTGACAGTGCTTGTTTAACTTAGAATTTGTATGAGGTTTTAACTTTTTCTTGAGCTTATTTTTAGTGATACTTGCTCCTTGAGTGCTTGACACTGTAAAACTTAACTTTTTTTTCTCCATATGATGAAAGGTATTCAGAGTCCCTTCAGATGGGAATTTGTCCAAATTGAATTTTGATCTTTATCGTTAGTACTCAGGCTGCAGGAGAATGACAACTCCACCTATGAGGAGAAGGACACCATCTCTGAAGAACATGTAGCTTCAGCCAAACAGTGTTCCAAAGGAACGCCACCCTTTGGGATAACGAAGACTATGTTCCATAAGGAAACTCTATCTGCCTTAGATCTAACTTTTGAAGAACCAGAAGGGGTTTTATTCAGGCACCTAGCCATTTGAATAACCTAAAGATGGTCATGGTCTATGTGATCAAAGGTTATTCATTGAAATCACTCTCTAAGACAGGCTCTTAGTCCTACTGAAGCTTTATCTATGTATCCAAGGAGATTTTTACCAAACCTAAGAGTCAGCTTCCCTTGTAGCTCAGTTGGTAAAGAATCTGCCTGCAATACAGGAGACCTGGGCTCAATTCCTGGGATGGGAAGATCTCCTGGAGAAGGAAGTGGCAACCCACTCCAGTATTCTTGCCCGGGAAATCCCATGGACAGAGGAGCCTGATGGGCTACAGTCTATGAGGTCTCAAGAGTCGGACACGACTTAGTGACTAAACGAGAGTCAGGTCTACTTTATCCAATCTGTAGACAAGTTTGTCCTTTCTACTCCATGGTAAGCCTGTTTCTCAGTTCCCAGTTTTTCTAAAAGTGATAAGAGCATCTAGAATATGCAAAAGTAAATGACACTCTCACTAGGATAGCTAATAATGAAGATTTAGGCTATAATTATGTTAAATTGCTAGTTCAAATAGAAACTTAAAGTGTGATTAAATCTTGTCATTTAGCCCTCTGCATATGAGCTCTTCCCAAATAAATTTCTCTTGTTTCAAACAACAGAACTCATCAGTTCTATTTCTAGTCTACTCCAGATCAAAAAAAATTTGACTCAACCACTGACTACTGGCATAACCTTGGGAAAAGTCACTCATCATCACTGGACTTTAATATCATCACTGTAAAATGAGGAATTTGAAGTTCATTTTAGATTAACTCTGAAGATTTAAAAAATTCAGACATTTTTGAAATTAAATGTTGTAACCATCGTAACCATCCGTGTCATAGCGAACAGTCTTCTTGAAAGGATCCTTTTTTAATGCATAAGCCATATATGTTTCTATTTTGCTTAAAATCTTTCAAGGGATCCCTACCTCAATCAAAGTGAAAAGAAAGGTCCTGTTAATGTATAGGTGCCACATAACTTGGATCGCTGAGAACTCTTGAATTTCCATTTCCGTGCCACACCTCTCCTCACTCCAGTCCATCCACATGGCCCTCCTTTGTGTTACTAAACCCACCAGATACTCCACCTCCAGAGACTTTGTCCCTTGGTGTTCCCTTTCCTGGAATTCTGTTTCTTAGCTATCTACCTCGCTCACTCGCTTACCTCTTTCAGATCTTAGCTCAAATGACCTTCTCTAAATAAGTTATTCCCTGCTCTTTCAATCTAAAACTGCAACCTGCTCCCATGTTTCCTGTTCCCTGTTTAGTGAGTAAGTCGGGTCTGACTCTTTGCGACCCCAAGGGCTGTAGCCCACCCAGCTCTTCTGTCCATGGGATTTCCCAGGTAAGAGTACTGGAGTGGGTTGCCATTTCCTTCTCCAGGGGATCTTCCTGACCCAGGGATTGAACCTGCATCTCTTGAGTCTCCTGCACTGGCAGGTGGATTCTTTACCCCTGAGCCACCCAGGAAGCCTGTCTTCCCCTAGTTCCTGCTTTATTCTTCTCCTTAGCATTTATTAATGTGTAACATATATGACATGCCACTGTATATTTTGTTGATTATCTCCACCTTCCAGAATATAAGGAAAAGGATTTTTGTCTGTTATGTTCATCACTCAAATATTTTTTTGAAATAATGAAGGATAAAAATGTGTTCTGCTGGAAATTAGACCAGAGTTGACTGGAACTCTTGATTTTGGTTCAATCTGGTAGCCACTTGTGGACGAAGCCTCTGTCTTTTCTTGACCACTGAATAATTAGTCACATGGGAAGATATAACATCTCATGTGGGTTTTTACTCTGGGGACTGGAAATCTTTTATCACCGAGCAAATGAAAACCAATCATCTGTTATGCAAGACAGCTAATGAGTTATATATAGATTGATGCAAACCATTCCCAGTTAATTAAAACTAGCACTTTGTTTTCCTTTCAGAACTCATTTTCTCGCTCTCTCACTCCCCTCTTCTTTCTCTTTCTCATAGCTGTTATATTTCAAATAGATTTATGCTATAGGGCTTTGAAAAAAATCTTTAATTACTTTAAATCCACTGTCCAAAAAAAAAAAAAAAAAAAAAACAAAGCACCCACAATTATCGAAGCAAAAATCCTCAAGGACTTAATCATTTCAGTTTAAGCAAATTAATTATGGTTCATAGACTATTGCACCTAACCTTAGGGTAAAGGGCTGTTGTGTATCTCTGACCTTATGTGCCTTACATACATCTGACCTTATGTGCCTTACATATCACTCACTGTCTGTAACTGTACCTAACAAAGATCGTAAAGCAAACAGTCAGTTTGGTGATGTTACACTACACTGAAAATACAGACCACTTAGGAAAAGCCCATGGGGTCAATGAAAGGACTAGAGTTTCATTTATATGAGACCTTATCGGGCTTCTCTGGTAGCTCAGCTGGTAAAGAATCCACCTTCAATGCAGGAGACCCTGGTTCAATTCCTGGGTTGGGAAGATCCCCTGGAAAAAGGATAGGCTACCCCCTCCAGTATTTTTGGGCTTCCCCGGTGGCTCAGATGGTTAAGAATCTCCCTGCACTAAACAGACATTTCTCCAAAGAAGACATACAGATGGCTAACAAACACATGAAAAGATGCTCAACATCACTCATTATTAAAGAAATGCTAATCAAAACCAATGAGGTACCATTACACGCCAGTCAGGGTTGCTGCTATCCAAAAGTCTACAAGCAATAAATGCTGGAGAGGGTGTGGAGAAAAGGGAACCCTCTTACACTGTTGGTGGGAATGCAAACTAGTACAGCCACTGTGGAGAACAGTGTGGAGATTGCTTAAAAAACTGGAAATAGAACTGCCATATGACCCAGCAATCTCACTCCTGGGCATCCACACTGAGGAAACTAGAACTGAAAGAGACACGTGTACCCCAGTGTTCATCACGGCACTGTTTTATAATAGCCAGGACATGGAAGCAACCTAGATGCCCATCAGCAGACGAATGGATAAGAAAGCTGTGGTACATATACACCATGGAATATTACTCAGCCATTGAAAAGAATACATCTGAATCTGTTCTAATGAGATGGATGAAACTGGAGCCCATTATACAGAGTGAAGTAAGCCAGAAAGATAAAGACAAATACAGTATACTAACATATATATATGGAATTTAGAAAGATGGTAAAGATAACCCTATATGCAAAACAGAAAAAGAGACACAGATGTGTAGAACAGACTTTTGGACTCTATGGGAGAAGGCAAGGGTGGGATGTTTCGAGAGAATAGCATCAAAACATGTATATTATCAAGTGTGAAACAGATCACTAGTCCAGGTTGGATGCATGAGACAAGCGCTCGGGGCTGGTGCACTGGGATGACCCAGAGGGATGGGTTGGGGAGGGAGGTGGGAGGGGGGTTCAGGATGGGGAACACATGTAAATCCACTGCTAATTCATGTCAATGTATGGCAAAAACCACTACAATATTGTAAAGTAATTAGCCTCCAACTAATAAAAAAAAAAAAAAAAAGAAGAATCTGCATGCAATGTGGGAGGCCTGGGTTCGATCCTTGGGTTGGAAGATCCCCTGGAGGAGGGCATGACATCCCACTGCAGTATTCTTGCCTGGAGAATCCCATGGACAGAGGAACCTGGCGGGCTACGGTCCATGTGGTTGCAGAGTTGAACACAATAGAGCAGCAGCAGCAGCAGTGACCTTAGCAGTCTCGTTTTCCCTTTGAAATGTAAATCTTCTACAAAGGAGGAGTCTAGTTTGCTGTCCACTGGACTTGCCCCTTTCCAAACAACTTCTGAGCAGCTTCTGTCTGGTCTCTCGGGTCCGTCCAGCAGAGGAGTGGCGGCTCTGCTGTGTCAGCAGGGTGCTCTGTGGGCTTCTTAAAGAGGCTTCAGAAGAATTGTTGGTTTTAGGCACTGGTTGCTTAGCTTGATGAAGTGAGTTTCAAAATGTTTATTCCTTCTGTTCATTTTCATTTTTTATGGCTTATGTATTGTTGGTATTCTGTTCCTTGCCTTGTGATGTTTGGTTCAAAAATGCTTGTGATCCCAGGACATTTATTGGTGCAGCCTGGCTCCTTATGTTCAGACATGCATTGTGTTTGACAAATCATTTGGGTTTTTAAGGCACCCTTGGTGATGTCCAGGATTGGTTAGGTTCTATTAACAGGTGGTTAGCACATTGCTAAGGAGTGTCCTTTGCTGCACTCAATTAATTCTCATCAGAAGCTGACTGATCCTTGACTACAGATCCAGTCATCAACCTGTTTGCTTTTGAGCCAACGTATTAATCTATGCAAACCACAGCACTGTCCCTACGCGCTCCCACCATTAACCTCTTTCCTGTGCGTGCAGCAAGGGTCTGGCATGATCTAGTTTCTTCAACCTGCAAAATTAAGGGTCACAGTTTGGTTTCTTTCCACATCTGTTCATCTTATTTTCCGTGGACCACTTCTCAGTTGCCACCCAAAGAGATGAAGGCAAAGCCCCTGTTCCAAGTGTTTGGACACCAGCACCAAGATGCCTGGGTCTGTGGTGAGACCCATGTGGTTTAGGAAACCATACTGCTTGTTTGAGCTTTTTCAACAGTGTAATGTAAAAGAATAAAATAGAAAGGGATTTCTATTTATTTTCCAGAGCCATGGTCATTTTATTTTGTGATTCATTCAACTGGAAAGTGCTTTAAAATGAATTTGCAACCTCATGTGATCTGATGTCACTTAGAACTCTTTTTGAGGCAACAGGCTATGCTTGAGGTTTATATTTCTCTTCAGCATCTAATTGATTTGCATCCAGATGCCACGAAGAAGCCAGTTATATGGCAATGACCAACATTGCCTCCTTACCAAATTAGCCTCTGACACCAGCAGCAAGATATTATTAATGTCAGATTTTCATTCCCTTATACTCCTGCTAAAAACCTATCCATTTTTCAAGATTCAGACCAAGTATGGCTTCATCTCAAAACCTTTTCTTATCAACATGTCCTCTCTGGATATACACACTTGGTTAGACGTGAAGCCCCAGAATAGACTAAGATTTCTCATTTAGCACTTAGTCTAATTTGCTTACCCTTAAGTCTATTTGGATTCCCAGACTATACGGTGAATTCCCAGTGACTTGACGAACAACAACATTTTCATCAGTCATCTTTGAGTTGCCGTTGCCTGGCACATTGTAGGCTGTCGACAAATGTTGGTTGAGTATAACATACTTGAATAAATACACTTAATGTGCAGGGTGTTCATGGGGCATGCCACGCTGCTTCAAAACTCAAGTCTGTCTTATGGGCTTAGTCTTAACTTTAATGGCCTTCTCTCTCTCTTGTTTGGCAAAATTTTTCTTGTCCTTTACATTTTTCCTTAATAGTCAACTAATTATCCCATAGAATATTCTCTCTCTTTTCCAGGTACTATTAATCCTTTCTTTTTGTCCAGAGGTCTGCTAGTACTCACACTATAGTTACTGTTTGTGTATCAATTTTTCAAGATTCAAAAACTGGTCTTTTCATGTTAATGGTGACTTCCTAATAGATGAGGCCCCTTAATTTAGATTTTACCCAAGTGCTCAGTGCAGGCCTGGCTCAGATATGGTACAAATGAGAGTGTCTATCAGAGTTCTGGTCCAACTCTGATATTAATCAGTTGTGGAAGTTTGAACATAACGCATACTGTTTCTCAGCCACAACACCTGATCTGAAAACTGAGAGGCTGAACTAACTGTAAGTTCACTTCCAGCTTAGGGTCTTTGTTCAGCGCTTCATCTCTTTTTTTATTGCCCTGTATTTTGCTACTGTTTTCATTTGAGTCTCTCAATTACAAATCTGCTTCTCTTCTTTTTGCCCTATTTTCTCATTCAACAACTGCTTTCCCCACTATGTTACCTCAGCATGTTCAGAGTCAAATGTGATTTTATTTGCTGAACTGAGAGAGGTACTTGTCAGATGTATGATAGGGCAAGTTACTTAATCTCTACAGTTTGATCTCTTAATCTGTAAAATAAGGATAATAGTGCATGCACTTCACAGGTCATTGTGAGGATTCAATTATAGAATATTCATAAAGCTTTTTGAACACTGGCACAGAGTAGGTACCATTAAGTGTATATTTATTAAGTAAATAACACACTCCTGCCCTCCATTGTCACAGTCAAAAGGTGACTGTATCTACTGCTTTCTAGATTATTATATTTTAAACTGCTGTGGTTACCAGCAAAACTTTCAGGAAATTACACTAAATTTTTTATCATAGTCTAAATTAAAATCCTATTACTTATTTATTTTAAATATCACATTTGTATGCTTTCATAAATGCCTCTCAGTTTATTTACAGTGGAATATCACGCAGTTCCATTCCCTAGTAATCCAAAGGTAGAGTACAACTTTTATTAATGAATAGTTGTTTAATACAGTGCTCTCATCCTGCCAGTTCCATTGTACTTTAAAATCAGAATGCACACATCTATGGACCATTGTGAAATGTGTTAGATTCCAGAAGATGAGAGGAATAAGAAGTTTTTAGAACTGGCTTTGGCCAAATTTACATGGTACCCTTAAACTCTTTTTCCAAATAAGATACAGGTTTTCTAAGTAATCTTATTGAAATAGTATCCATAAGACATAAGATATGGTGGAAGACTGTTTTTCAAAACATTTTTCAATTTGTGCTAAATTTAGTTCTCCTGTGCATGAAGTGTAAGTATCTTTTTAAAGACTAATCACCCATATCCACGTTCCGTATGTGTCGTGGAAGGGACACTGTTATTGTGTATTCACTGCGGAGTGAGATGGTATGTGTATATGTTTGGGTAGAGTGGCTGCAACAGCAGAGCTTTAATTCCTATACAGTGAAACGCAAGGGGCATTTAATTTTATAAGCAAATATAGCAACAAATCACATTATCTGTTTTCAGAAATTAAGCAGCATTTGAAAAAGCAAAATGGAACATGAAGAATGCTGGAAGAAATAGGAAGGCCTGCATTCTGGTCCCAGATGCAGCAGCATTAGGTAGGTTATTCAACTTCTCTGTGCTATGTTCTCCAAGTCTGTAAAATGTTTGTGAGTAAAATTGCTGTGTGGAGGAAAGATCTTAAGAGGGTTTGAGCGAGGAACTTTGTTGAGGTTCTTTTGCAATAGTCCAGGTGAGATTTTTCTCAAGTGCAACTCACACCTTTATAATGTCCTTGCACTCACCTATTGGAAAAGGTTTCATTTAATTCGTGGAGGAGCTCAGAGTGGGCTTTCAGCTACAGAATTGCTTTCATCTGCTCATCAGTAAATTGCCTAAAATTCTTTTAAAGAAAATTTTCTGTGGACTTATGTGTATTTTATAGTATAGGTGAAATCCTGTCATTAGGTTTATAATCTTCTTAATAAATACTCTTCTCTAGAAGAAGGACATACAAACATGTGAATTAATATGACAAGGGAAGGTGTGATGAAGCTTGTGGTGAACAAGGGAAGGTGTGCTGGTCCTAATTCTTCTGCAACCCATTCATTACATAGACCAAGCACTCTCTGTACTTTTATAACAATAGAGGAAAATCTAGACTTTATGTTTAATTTCTCAGATTTTAAAATTTTGGACAAAACATTAGCAGGGGCACCTTTTGGTTGGTTGCTTGGTTTTCGGTCTCCCCCTTTCCCTCCACCTCTTCCCCCTGACTTTTTCCAGTGGTTCATCAACAAGCTCTTGTATTTCCTAGGTTACAAACTGTCAAGAGGGCGAAACAAATCCCAGTCTCCCGTTGCTCTGACTGCACGTCCTCCTGTTGTTTCTACCTTTCCTCTCCTGCCTCCTGTCTTTTCTTGTAAGGAGAGTCTGCTTTCTTAGAATCCACTTCCTTGCTTCCCACTTGGGTTGTAACTCCTACCATCAGAATGCCTCACGCAGGCCCTCTGAATGTACATTAGCAAAGTAAGTATCTGCTTGATAATGTATACTAAAAACACTTTTGATGTTGAAATCTGAAATCTGCATCTAAATAATACAAGTAGAGGAGGGAAAAGAGAAATGAGATTGACTATCTATTGATAATCGATGAAGCTGAGTGATAAGTCCTCTAGCAAAACCCCAGATCCTCTAATTACAAAACTAGATGGATCTTTTTTTCTCTCTCAACTTATTTGACTTTTTTGTGGCATCTAACTTTGCTACTATCTTTTTTGTAATGAACTCTTCTCTCTTGGCACTCATGGCTCTTGCTTGGGTCACCTTTGCTCTCTTCTCTGTCTTGGTCTTCTTGTAGTTTATTTACTTAAGCCCATTTCTTAAGTGATGGCTTTAAAGGATTATACCTTAGATCACTTCCCTTTTCCCAGGTTCACAACACCTGAATGAATGATCACTCTTCATTTCAACTGCCATCTAAAATATATTGAGCACTTAATCTGTATCTTAGTATAGCTTGAGTCCCTGATCCCCAGTTCTGTAATTTCATTTGTGGTGACCTCCAGCAGCATTTCCAAAACTGAACTCATTATTGTCCCACTCAGCCCGCTCCCCCCGCCAGACCTGTTTCTGTTCTCTAATGGCACTGTAATCTAGCAGCTGGGGATCGCTTGCATTCTCCAGTCATCATTTCTAGCAGGCATCCCCTCATTAATCATGCCTTCCTCCGTGCCCCATAGGCATGCTGGCCGTCCATCTGGAACAGTATAGCTCCTTGTTGCTCTCATTCTCCACGCTGCTTTCCCCTTCCAGTACTGTCACCTCCCTAGGGAGTAGGTAAGGTATCAGATTCCTCTTGGTATTCCCACCTCTCCTAGTACCATGCTTGGCACACTATCAGTAAATGTTTCTTGGAATAACTAATAATGTGGTCTTGAAATTTTAATGCTAAAAGGGACCATCTAGTTCAGAGACTCTTAAGGAACAGTGAGTGGTCAAGAGCATGTCCCCTAGAGCCCCGCAGCCTGGATTTGAATCCTTACTCTGCCATTTACCAGCTTTGTGATACAGGGAAGACCATTAAGTTGTAAGAAAATGTCACTTAGTGCTCTTGTTTTTGAGCTATAACAAAATGAATGCCCAAATTCTAAATAGAAAAGGAAGATTTTAAGAATTGTAATTTCTTAAAAAAATGGTTCTTATATTTTTATAGGAAGTAAGATTGCTCTAAGTTTATGTATTGGTAAAAGTGTAATATATAGTATACTGTATATATATTCTTGATAATATGCAAGAGTCCTACCACCTCTAAGTGCCCTGTTACCCAAACAAGTTTGAGGACCATTTAATGGAAATGGTAACTGAGAATCAGAAAGTTTAAATGACTTTTCCAAAGGTCACACTATTTAGTGGCAGAGCTGGAATTTGAATGTAGTTTACAAAACTCCTTGTCACCATGACATTTAAGCAAATTAAAAAATCACTTGGTCAGTCTGTTGGGTCTTGAAATATTTTTTCCTTGCAATGGTATTATTTTGATAGTAAAAGAATTGTACACAGAGATGCACATAAAAGCTTGTGACAGATATTAATGGCAAATAGGGAATATTCTGAGACTTGACAAAAAGAATAAAAAATTATTTAAACATCAGAAATGCATAGTCACCTGCTTTGTCATTTAACTTAATATTTTCTTTCTTTCTTTATTCAGCCATTTTTTCCCCATAGGATTTCAGAATTCATTATCTTGCCCTAAAATTGTTTTTTAAAACCACTTTTCAAATCTATAGTCCATATATTCTGATTTGTGTCTTGAATTTATACTTAATAGCACACATTTCTTTGTACAGACAGTTCAAAACACCATAAGAAATGCGATCATGTCAATAAGTTAGGTCAGATTATTCTTGTAGTTGTGGTGAAAATCTGTGGATTTCATTACTATAAGTCTCTTTGCAGCTTTCTTTTTTGTTGATATAATACTTTAGCAAATCTTAGGCCTGACATTCTCAAGCTAATTGCATTTGACCAGCTCATGAGCTTGAGTTCCTGCCTACCAGCATGACTGGTATAAATCACTGCTATTTAGAGAGCCTTCATAATGCATTTTGCAGAACAGAGAAATGAGAATGAAGAAAGTTGAATGGTTTTTAAAGAAATCATCTTTTAAAATAATGATATTTTAACTTCTGGGACAAAGACACATTTAAGTAAATGAACTGTAATTCAAGAGGAAGCCAATCATTCATTCATAGAAGTGGCCATATAGATGTTTATCCTATGGAGAAGACAGCTGGAGTGTCTGGCTTCTTTGAGAACTAGAAAGTAGTTTGTGTATTCATAGCTATGTCTACCACTATTTGGCTTATCAAACTGTGATTTACTTTACCTTCATGCAACCTTTCTAACTGGCTCTGATAAAAGTAAGTCCAGTAACCCACTTAGTACTTGCTACATATCTTATCAATAATGTATTTGATAAATATATACAATATTAATATTATATTTGGGTTTTGTTTTTAAACAATGAAGGAAGGAAAAAGTTGTAAGAATGGCTATACATTTGTTGAAGCTGGACAGGTTATTGGGGATTCATTATCTTATCCAATATTTCTGTGTATGCTTGAAATTTTACACAATAATCTCTGTTGCATATACTTTTAGATTTGTATGTCTCTAGAGGAGTGTGTGTGTATCTGTCTTTAACTTTTAACTAATCTCCTGAACCATGGGGATGGTAAATTTTATTTTCAACAATGTCAGCAGTTGTTGGGAGCACAAATTTTATATATAATCATCACTAGATGGAATACACAATGCATAAAACCCTGCACCCAAATTCCTTTTAAACTAGCTGGAAAAGTCACCACACACACAAACTTGAAAGTGAAATACTAATTCAAAATTTAAATAACATTTCAAGAAAAATAGAGTTAAGACCCCATGAAAAATTCTCAGTAATTATACAACCTATAATTGGCCTATTTTAGCTGAGGGAAAAATGGCTATACTCTAGAGGAAGTTTTATTTAGGTAAATGGATTAAAGCTGATTCTTAAAATATAGACCTTACCTAGGTAAAAAAGAAAGGGAAAACTTTTTAAATTAATGAAAAGAGAAAAAGAAAAAAAAGGGAATGTATTTGGTCACCTGAAAGCCTACTTTTTAAAGTGAGTAAATAAGTTCTAGAAATGATGAAACTTTAGAGGTTTACTTTGGAGGACTGAAGGTTAAATAATGGAAGCTTTATTCTTGGGCAGCAGATTGCCACTAAAAGTATTTTGCAAGTAAGCAATGTTACTGAATAAACACACAGTAAAATGGCTGCAGTGACAGAATTGATTTGAGATAGAGACTGGTGGAAGAAAGAATGAAGAGGAAAAGCAGGATTATTGCAATATTGTGTAAACAAGTTAGTTCGGGTCTTCTTTAGAATGAAAGCAGAGAAAATGGAAAAAACACCTCATGTGGAGGACACAGTTGACAGGTCTTTGACATTGGGCAGATATGAGAGTTTACAAAAAGGGCTTTCTGGTAATCTCTACTATTTCTAGCGTATCTTACTTAATAAAATGGATATATTTTCTAAAGGTTTCAGTTGGTAAACATTTATCAATTCTAAAATAGATGGGAGAGAATAGGAATGACTATCAGTGATGCCTAGTGTCAAAACTAGTTAGTAGTTGTTTTCATTCTTATGTTAACTCTAATGCTATTAATAACATTTGTCAATGTGGAGAAAAGTTTCATGTTCTGTGTAGTCATGGCACCTCGCTGTACTTGTTAGAGCCATTTTTAATAAATTCTACAGGGGTTATTTTATGTGGTTCTATGGAGACAGTGTATGTGGTATAAGAATAGGAATTTGAGCAACCACAGACCAAATTTATGTGCTTATTCTGAATTATTCATTCCAGGGAAATGCCTGATGGGCTAATATATACTTTTTAGATTTTCCACAGATTTTAATGAGCCAACACCAATTCTGGCACTGAAATATCCACAGTATATAAAATGCGTTATGGGAAACAGTTTTTCTAGGACTGCGAGATTAGTGGGTAAAACATATTACACATCTGTTGGGCCTAAAGTTTTCCAAGTTTTGAGTGAGATGTCAGCTTGCAGTCTAGATGAGTAGACTTCCTGAGCAGACACTGCATAATAATTGCCTGCAGTGGGGCAGGTGTCAGAGTTGAGATTTTTCAGTTCAGTTCAGTTCAGTCGCTCAGTCGTGTCCGACTCTTTGCGACCCCATGAATCACAGCACGCCAGGCCTCCCTGTCCATCACAAACTCCTGGAATTTACTCAGACTAAGTCGGTGATGGCATCCAGCCATCTCATCCTCTGTCGGCCCCTTCTCCTCCTGCCCCCAAGCCTTCCCAGCATCAGGGTCCTTTCCAGTGAGTCAACTCTTCACATGAAGTGGCCAAAGTGTTGGAGTTTCAGCTTCAGCATCAGTCCTTCCAATGAACACCCAGGACTGATCTCCTTGCAGTCCAAGGGACTCTCAAGAGTCTTCTCCAACACCACATTTTTACCTCTAGGTAAATGGACTCAAAGATAACTTTCCCCTTGTTCTCAACTGAAGGAACCTGATAACTCAAACTTCATATTCCTCAAATCATTTTGAATTTTATACAGTATTAAATCAATCATAAACTTGAAGGGAAGAAAAACTGTTTTTGCCATATTGTTTTAAGGCTTTTCAAAATATTCAATAAATAATGTGTTGGCCAATAAGGGTACAATTTTTCATAAATAAAGAGTATCGGATTTATTTGTAAGAAAGAAAAAAGATCCCATAATAAAATTTGCTTACCAATATATGAGATTCTATGAAAACCCAGCATAATTTTCAGGTTAAATGTATAATCTTACTTGGAATCTTGCATATAATTTTATATGATTATTTGGTAGTTATATTTTATCCAAATTCTAAAATATGACCTGTGGATTCTTTCAGAATCACATAGTCTACCTCATTAGTTTTTAGAACTGTCTGATTAACTGTTTATTCTAATGTAAGAGATTATTTGGTACTTTATTTTCCCATTAATTTTCTGTAAGAAGGGGCAGGCTTGGCAGACTGTGTAATATCATAGAAGTAAACATCAATAGATTAGCAGGACTCGATTTCAAAAAGTTCAAAGAGAAGGTAATGAAGGAGTATCTTCTTAGCAGCTACTAGTGTAGATATAGCAAGAGCCTTGCTTACTTAATCATCTTTTTCTAAGAATCTACTCTAATTAAGAAAATTTTACTTATAATAATCAAAATATAAATATAAATATCAAATATCAAAATATAAAAATTAAAAAATATATTATTTTTGATAATAATTTGGATAATATTTAGATAATATTTTGAATTTTGGATCTATGAGTCAAAATATTAGAAAAAGTTGAAAATTAATGTAGAATGAGGAGGAAGAATTGTATAAGGATAGAAGGAATGGAGCAGAAAGATGTATGGAAATTGCTTTGTCCTCAGGCTCCTTTCTTGGTTCTTTCCATAGATTATTTAATAAGATAGCAACATAATATGGCAGTGTTTTTTGAAGTTAAAGAATGAATCAGTTCCTTAGGAAGAGAGAAATGAGTGAGAAGAGGACCAGTGACAGACACATTTGTATGGATGAATGAAGAGGAACTTGGCAAAGAAGCCTGAGAAAAGCATTCTGAGAGGTAGGAGACTGGAAAAAGAATGAGCCACTACAGGCAAAGAAGAGTGGTCAGCAGCATTAATTTTGTACATCAGTCAGTGACCGCAAAATATGAGAAAAATCTACTTGTTTGTACAAGTAAGAAAATGGACATGTTGAGGGAAGTGGGACAAAGGTGGGACAGAATATAAGTTGCAGATGGTTACAGAATAAGTATATGGCAAGGGAATGGAGTAGAAAACTAATTCTGTGAAGAGAAGAATTATTACTCATAACTTGGTGATGCAGGAATAAAGGAATGAGTCAATGGAGAGGGTTCATTGATGATGTGGGAAATTGAAGTGGGAATAAAATGATGGGAAAAATACTAATGGAATTGAAAGGCCAGCTGGAAGGTTAGCTTTGCAAAGATGCTAAATATTAAAAGAGAAAAGTTCGTAGTATTTACAGTGCATGAGCTCTGTCTTCTAAGTGAAGTAAAAGGCAGACTCAATTGCTGAGAATGAATGATACAGTACATTTTGTATTTCTGAAACAAAACTGGACATGTATTATTTTATGAGAGACTTCTGGATTCAATTTGCTAAATTGTTATTTAGAATTTAGCACTTAACATCTATTCAGTGAGATTGGCTCGCTTCATTTCATAAAAAATCTGCTAAGTTTGGCATTATAATAATAGCTATTTTTCAAACATTTTATATTCTTTGAGAATTTGGAAACTCATTTATAGAACTTTAGAGTTGGGTACATTTCATGAGCAAAGTTCTTTGAAAAAAAACTTTAGCTTCTGTCCTGGTTATAATTCTACTCAGGTTTTCTATTTCTTTGTGTTTTATATTGTAAAATGGTCATATTGTTATTTTTCATTTTCTCATCGATGCAAGAGTTATGTAAGCATCTTTAAAGGTTTCCTGTGCTTAGTACACTCAGTTGTGTCCAACTCTTTGCAACCCTTTGGACTATAGTCCCCTAGACTCCTCCGTCCATGGAAATTTTCAGGCAAGAATAATGGTGTGGGTCACCATGATCTTCCTGACCCAAGGATTCAACCCACATTTCCTGTGACTCCTGCTTTGCAGGTGAATTCTTTACCCACTGAGCCATCAGGGAAGTTGTAGTGGTTAATTGTTTTAAAATTTAGTTTCTTATTAATTTTAAAATCTAAGGCATTTGTCATTACAGATTGAGCCTATACAATTTCCACAGCATATTAAATCTACTTTTAAGACAGCATATTAAAAAGCAGAGACATTACTTTGCTGACAAAATCTGTCTCGTCAAAAGCTATGGTTTTTCCAGTAGTCATGTATGGATGTGAGAGTTGGACCATAAAGAAGGCTGAGCGCCGAAGAATTGATGTTTTTGAACTGTGGTGTAGGAGAAGACTCTTGAGAGTCCCTTAGACTACAAGGAGATCAATCCTAAAGGAAATCAGTCCTGAATATTCATTGGAAGGGCTGATGCTGAGTCTGAAGCTTCAATGCTTTGGCCAACTGATGTGAAGAACTGACTCCTTAGAAAAGACCCTGATGCTTGGAAAGATGGAAGGCAGGAGGAAAAAGGGATGACAGAGGATGAGATGGTTGGATGGGATAACTAAGATGGATATGAGTTTGAGCAAGCTCTAGGAGTTGGTAATGAACAGGGAAGCCTGGCATACTGCAGTCCATGGAGTTGCAAAAAATTTGACATGACTGAGCGACTGAAGTGAGTGAAAGAATGACTGCTATTTTATGTGTCTTGATATAAAATAGGTGCATAAATAAATAAATATATATATATATAAATTGAAATTCTTGCATATATAATATATTGAAAACAATATGATCATTCCTTAAAAACTTAAATATGGAATTGCCATATCCTAAAATTCTGCTTCTGGGTACATACCTAAAAGAAGTGAAAGAAGGAACTCAGATATTTGTATACCTGCATTCATAGCAGCATTATTCACAACAACCACTAGGTAGAAGTAACCCAAGTGGGGTCAATAGATGAAGGGATAAACATGATGTATAAAGATACAATGAAATAATAGCCTTAAAACGGAAGCAGGTTCTCACATGTTGTTGCATGTATGAACCCTGAGGATATTATGCTAAATAAAATAAACCAGCCACAAAATGACAAATACAGTATGATTCCATTTATATGAAGTTCCTTGAGTGGTCAAATTCATAGAAATAGTAAAACAATATTTTACAAAGGTTGGAGGGAAGGGGAAATTGGGAGTTCATGTTTAATGGGTACAGAATTTCAATTGTGATGATGAAAAAGCTCTGGAGGCACATGGTGGTGATGATTGCCCAAAATGTGGATGTACTTAATGCCACAGAACTGTACACATAAAAATGGTCAAGATGATAAATTTTATGTTCTATGTTGTATCACAATAAAAAATGGTTAGAGAAATCAGCGAAAAAATAATACATTTGCAAAAATGCTGCTTATGCTAAAAACCAAAAATAAAAATAATAGCTTTGATGTTATATGAAAGAAGACATAGAAAATAGCAAAGAGGAATTAAAGTAAGACAAGGATAGCAGAGTGTGATGGAGAAAGCGTACGCTATATCTGGATAATATGACTAATACAAAATTTAAAAGTTCTGTTCCTACTCTATACCGTATAGACTATACACAGAAGAGACATATATTCTTTTTCAAGTGAAGACTTTTTTTTGCATGGTTCAGGGCATTTTCTACAATCTTGAATTTCTTATAGGGAAACACTTTTATAGAAATATTTTCCCTTTGAATTTCAGCATAATTCTTGGTAACTTCATGGTTTTTTTCCCCATGAATGGAGTGGTATGCATAAATAATAGCACTTTATTGAATATGGGACTTCTGGGGCAGTTTACTTGCTTGTCCGTCTGTTTCAGTTGGTCTTCTTTTTTGTTTGTTTGTTTCTCTGACGACAGTACCTGACATTGAATGGGTACTCAGTAAATGTTTTCTCTCTGAGTTAATGATTTTTTTTAAAGAGGTAGTCAAAGAGGAAGAATAGTTGTAGAGGAATTTTGCTTTTTTAATTGATTCAACTTACCTATAACAAAGTGAGTTTCATAAAGTTATACCTGGCTTTATTAGTACTGCCAGTTTGGAGGAAGTGAATTAGTCTAATGACTTTCCAACTTTTTTGCATGGGGCTTTAAAAAAATCCAGCATCTTATTTAAGGGGCTTATTTAAGGGGCTTTAAAAAATCCAGCATCTCAAAGTGTGGCCTGTAAACTAGTAGTAACAGAATAACCTGAGAGCTTGTTTAAAAATGTTTTCAAGTCCCTACACAGATATACTGAATGAGAATTAGCATTTTAAAAAGATCCTCATGTGATTCATATACACATTAAATTTTGAGAAGGGCTGATCTATAGCATTTCCTAATAATCATCTATTATTTGAATAGTTAAGCAATGTAATTTTTTTTTGTCATTCTTCTAATCATTCATAAAAGGTCTAATTGATGTTGTTGTTCAGTCGCTAAGTTGTGTTCAGCTCTTTGTGACACCATGGACTGCAGCACACCATGCTTCCCCATCCTTCACTATTTCCTGGGGTTTGTTCAGTTGATCAGTTTTATAAACATGGCCTCTAAGAGTAGTAAATTAATAGATTCTTAGCTTTTCTGCCTCCGGTAGTAGGATTTCTGTGTGTACTTAGGCATCTATTTAACAGTAACATAATCTTTTCATTGTTATATAATGAAGGAAGGCTTTCTGTATTTCTATCTTGTCTTTTCCCCTTTGTAAGTGTGTAAGTGCTCAGTTGCTAAGTCTTGTCCGGCTGTTTGTGACCCTATGGACTTATAGCCCGCCAGACTCCTCTGTCCATGGGTTTCACCAGACAAGAATACTGGAGTGGGTTGCCATTTCCTTCTCCATGGGATATTCCCCACCCAGGGATCGAACCCAAGTCTCCTGTGTCTCTTGCATTGACAGGTGAATTCTTTACCACTGAGCCACCTCGGAAGCTCTTTTCCTCTTTGCAGATGAATAATTTCCTTCTATTGGTTGATTCATTTTGCCCTGAACCACATGACTAATCTTACACTGAATTCAACCTTTCAGCATTAGGTCAGCCTTGTTTAAGATGGTGTGTTGAACCACTCATTAAGGTCTCAGTTGGTTCTACTACTTTTTGAGACCCTAAAATATTGAGATGAAAAATTGCAAAAATTAGAATAATCAGGAAAAAATGTTTTTGAAGTTAGAAGGTAGATGCCTGACTTGAGAAAGTTTTTAGGATTGCTATGGAGAAAGCCCAAAGCATCCCAGCTTACACTGCAAAACCCCAAAGTCTCAGAGTGACAGTACCTGTTACCTTTAACATCGAGGTAAGTATGGTGAATTACAGAAAGTTAGATTAAGAAGGAGTTGGACCTTCTGATCTCAACAAAGAGACTGCTTGTGCAACAAAGAGACTATTTTTTCCCAGAGAAAACCAGAGATTTATCATTTTCTTGGGGAACAGAGTCCCAGCTGGGAGTGGGCACTGTAAAGGAAAGAGGGGTCAAGTGAAAAGTTTGTTACAAATATTGAAATTCCCCAGCCTTCTTCTGATATGTTTTTCACAGAATGCTATGTAGCAGGCTTCTTCTTTCTAGGAAGCACATTTACCGTGTGTCCTCTGCAATTCTGAACAGCGCAACAGAAAAGATCTGCGATGTAACAAAGTCATAATTTTCATACTGAAATGACCCACTTGGTTATTTTACAGGGAACAGTTGATGAGTCACTTTCATGTATGTAGCTTTCTCAGGTCCCATACATAAATATGAATAAATAACAAAAGGTTGCCAGATGTTTAAGGAAACAAAACCTAAAGCAAAAGTAACTTGGAAGAAGTTGGAGGTAGAAGGTAGAAGGTGAATATATTACATATGTTAAATAATAATAGGATGCTAAAAACAATAGAAAACAATGAAATTTTCATGGAAATTATAAATATAATAGTAGGATTGCAAAATTAATTAGAAGAGATGGAAGGCAAAATTGAGTTACCTCTCAGAAAATTAAAGGAAAAAAGATAACTAGGATAGAAAATAAGAAAGAAAAATTGAGGACTAATACAGAGAATCCAACGTTAAAATCATATTAATGATTTAATATGGATTCTAACTGCTGATTAGTCAGATCATTTGCAGATAGCTTCTCCCATTCAGCAGGTTTTCTTTTCATTAGTTTAACTGGGTCCCATTTGTTAATTTTTACTTTAGTTTCATTTGCTTTAGGAGAGAAATCCCAAAATAGTATTGCTGCAATTTATGTCAGAGAGTGTTCTGCCTTTGTTTTCCTCTAGTGATTTTAGTATCTGGTCTTAAGTTTAAGTCTTTAATTCTCTTCTTTTTATATACAGTGTTAGAGAATGTTCTAATTTCATTCTTTTACATGTAGCTGTCCAGTTTTTCCAGCACCACTGATTGAAGAGACTGTCTTTTCTCCATTGTATATTGTTGCTTCTTTTGTTGTACATTAATTGACCATAAGTTTTTATTTTTATTACCCTAAGAGGTGGGTCAAAAAAGAGCTCACTGTGGTCAGTGTCTTTTCTGTTTTCCTCTAAGGATTTTATAGTGTCTGATCTTACATTTAGGTTTTTAATCCAGTTTGAATTTATTTTTGTGTATGGTGTTAGGTTCTATTTATTTATTTTTTTTTACATGTAGCCATAGGTTAGGTTCTAATATGATGTTAGGCTCTATGGTGTTAGTGTTCTAATTTCATTTTTTACATGCAACTTTCCAGATTTCTCAGTACCACTTATTGAAGAGACTATCTTTTCTCTATTTTATATTCTTTCCTCCTTTGTCATAGATTAGGTGACCATAGATGTGTGGGTTTTTCTCTAGGTTTTCTATTCTGTATCATTGGTCTATATTTCTGTTTTTGTGCCAGTACCATACTGTCTTGATGACTGTGGATACCTTTTTCTATACCCTCACTTTCAGTCTGTGCAACTCTAGATCTGAGGTGTCTCTTCTTTTTTATTAACAAAATTAAGAAGACTTTATTGCAAAATACAAAATACTTGAATACATTAAAATGTGTATAGATTTTGTGGCAATAATGCACAAATAACTGATTTTATTTGTGCTTCAGACCTAAGCACTTGGCTTCGGAATGTTTCCTTCATAGTATTTCTTTTTTTTAACTTTTTAAAAAATTAATTTTTTTTAAATTGAAGAATAATTGCTTTACAGAATTTTGTTGTTTTCTGTCAAACCTCAACATGACTCAGCCATAGGAATACACATATCCTCTCCCTTTGAATCTCCCTCCCACCTCCCTCCCCAGCCCACCCCTCTAGGTTAATACAGAGTTCCTGTTTGAGTTTCCTGAGTCATACGGCAAATTCCCGTTGACTGTCTATTTTATATGGTAATCTGTTTCCATGCTACTCTTTCCATACATCTCACCCTCTCCTCCTCTTTCCCCATGTCCATAATTCTATTCCCTATGTCTATTTCTCCATTGCTGCACTGTAAATAAATTCCTCAGTACCATTTTTATAGATGCCGTATATGTGTGTTAGAATATGATATTTATCTTTCTCTTTCTGACTTACTTCACTCTGTATAATAGGTTCTAGGTTCATCCTCCTCATTAAAACTGACTCAAATGTGTTCCTTTTTATGACTGAGTAATATTGTATTGTGTACATTTACCACAACTTCTTTATCCATTCATCTGTTCATGGACATTAAGGTTGCTTCCATGTTCTAGCTATTGAAAATAGTGCTGCAGTGAACAATGGGATACATCTGTCTTTTTCAATTTTGGTTTACTCAGGGTATATGCCTAGGAGTGGAATTGCTGGGTCATATGGTGGTTTTATTCCTAGTTTTTTAAGGAATCTCCATCCATAGTGGTTGGATCAATTTACATTCCCACCAACAGTGCAAGAGCGTTCTCTTTTCTCCACACTCTCTCCAGCATTTATTGTTTGTAGACTTTTTGATGAGGGCCATTCTGACCAGTGGGAGGTAATATCTCATTGTAGTTTTGATTTGCATTTCTCTAATAATGAGCATCTTTTCATGTGTTTGTTAGCCATCTGTATGTCTTCTTTACAGAAACACCTATTTAGGGCTTTTTCCCACTTTTTGATTGGACTGTTTGTTTTTCTGGTATTGAGTTGTATGAACTGCTTATATATTTTGGAAATTAATCCTTTGTCAGTTGTTTCATATGCTATTATTTTCTCCCACTCTGAGGGTTGTCTTTTCCCCATCTTGTTTACAGTTTCCTTTGCTGTGCAAATGCTTTTAAGTTTAATCAGATCCCACTTGTTTACTTTGTTTTTATTTCCATTATTCCAGGAGGTGGGTCATAGAGGATCTTGCTTTTACTTATGTCATCAAGTTTCTGCCTATGTTTTCCTCTAAGAGTTTTATAGTTTCTGGTCTTACATTTAGGTCTTTAATCCATTTTGAGTTTATCTTTGTGTATGGTATTAGGAAGTGTTCTAAGTTCACTCTTTTACATGTAGCTGTCCAGTTTTCCCAGCACCATTTATTGAAGAGGCTATTTTTGCCCCATTGTATATTCTTGCCTCCTTTGTCAAAAATAAGGGACCCATAGGTGCATGGGTTTATTTCTGGGCTTTCTATCTTGATCCATTGGTCTATATTTCTACTTTTTGCCAGTACCATACTGTCTTGATGACTGTAGCTTTGTAGTATAATTCCTCCAGCTCCATTCTTCTTTCTCAAGACTGCTTTGGCTATTTGGGGTCTTTTGTGTTTCCATATGAATTGTGAAATTTTTTGTTCTAGTTCTGTGAAAAGTGTTGTTGGTGGTTTGATAGGGATCACATTGAATCTGTAGATTGTGCTTGGTAGTATAGTCATTTTCACAATATTGATTCTTCCCACCCAGGAACATGAAATATCTCTCCATCTGTTTATGTCATCTTTGATTTCTTTCATGAGTGTCTTATAATTTTCTATGTACAGTTCTTTTGTCTCCTTAGGTAAATTTATTCCTAGATATTTAATTCTTTTTTTTGCAATGGTGAATGGATTCCTTAATTTCTCTTTCTGATTTTTCATTGTTTGTATATAGAAATGTAAGTGATTTCTGTGTATTGATTTTGTATCCTGCAACTTTGCTAAATTCACTGATTAGCTCTAGTAATTTTTTGACACTATCTGTAGGGTTTTCTATGTACAGTATCATGTCATCTGCAAACAGAGAGAGATTTACTTCTTCTTTTCTGATCTGGATTCCTTTTATTTCTTTTTCTTCTCTGATTGCTGTAGCAAGGACTTCCAGAACTATGTTGAATAGTAGTGGTGAAAGTAGACACCCTTGTCTTGTTCCTGATCTTAGGGGGAATGCTTTCAGTTTTTCAGTATTGAGAATAATGTTTGCTGTAGGCTTATCATATAGCACCTTTACTATGTTGAGGTAGGTTCTTTCTATGTCCATTTTTTGAAGAGTTTTAACCATAAATGGGTTCTGAATTTTGTCAAAAGTTTTTCTGCATTTATTGAGAGTATCATGTGGTTTTTATCTTTCAATTTGTTAATATGGTATGTAACATTGACTGATTTGCATATATTGAAGAATCCTTGGATCCCAGGAATAAACCCAACTTGATCACAGTGTATGAGCTTTTTGATGTGTTGCTGAATTATGTTTGCTAAAATTTTGTTGAGGAATTTTGCCTCTATGTTCACCAGTGATATCGCCCTGTAGTTTTTTATATGTTGTCTTTGGTTTTGGTATCAGGATGATGGTGACCTCATAGAATGAGTTTGGAAGCATTATTTCCTCTGCAATTTTTTGAAGGAGGTTTAGAAGGATAGGCATTAACTTTTCTCTAAATGGCTGATAGAATTCTCCTGTGAAGCCATCTGGTTCTGGGCTTTTGTTTTTGGGGAGATTTTTGATCACAGCTTCAATTTCAGTGCTTGTAATTGAATTGTTCATAATTTCTATTTCTTCCTTTTCAGTCTTAGAAGATTGAACTTTTCTAAGAATCCGTCCATTTCTTCCAGGTTATCCATTTTATTGCCGTATAGTTGTTTGTAATAGTCTCTTATAATCCTTTGTATTTCTGCATTGTCTGTTGTAACCTCTCCTTTTTCATTTCCAATTTTGTTGATTTGATTCTTCTATTTTCTTTGATGAGTCTGGCTAAATGTTTGTAAATTTTGTTTATCTTCTCAAAGAATCAGGTTTTACTTTTTTAAATCTTTACTATTGTCTCTTTCATTTCTTTTTCATTTATTTCTGCTTACATCTTTATGATTTCTTTCCTTCTACTAATTTTGGGGTTTTTTTGGTTCTTTTTCCAGTTGTTTTGGGGGTAAAGTTAGGTTGCCTATTCATTGGTTTTGCTTCTTGAGGTAGGACTGTATTACTATAAACTTCCCTCTTAGGACTGTTTTTGCTGCATCCCATAGGTTTTGAGTTGTCGTGTTTTCATTGTCATTTGTTTCTAAAAATTTTTTGATTTCCCTTTTGATTTCTTCAGTAACTTGTTGGTTATTTAGACACATGTTGTTTAATCTCTATGTGTTTGTGCTTCTTACAGTTTTTTTTCTTGTAATTGATATCTTATAGCATTGTGGTTGGAGAAGATGCTTGATATGATTTTAATTTTCTTAAATTTACTGAGGTTTGATTTGTGACCCAAGATGTGTTCTATCCTGGAGAATGTTCCAGGTGCACTTGAGAAGAAGGTGTATTCTTCTGTATTTGGATGGAATGTCCTGAAGATATCAATGAGATCCATCTCATCTAATGTATCATTTAAAATTTGTGTTTCCTTGTTAATTTTCTGTTTTGATGATCTGTCCATTGGTGTGAGTTGGGTGTTAAGTCTCCTATTATTATTGTCTTACTGTCAGTTTCTCCTTTTATGTCCGTTAGTGTTTGTCTTATGTATTGAGATGCTCCTATGTTGGGTGCATAGATATTTACAATTTTATGTTTTCCTCTCAGATTGATCCCTTGATCATTATGTAGTGTCCTTCCTTATCTCTTGTAATCTTTATTTTAAGGTCTTTTTTGTCTGATATGATGATTGCTACACTAGCTTTCTTTTGCTTCCCATTTGCATGAAATATATTTTTCCATCCTCTCACTTTCAGTCTATATGTATCTTGAGGTCTAAAGTGAGTTTCTTGTAGATATAGATAGATATAGATCTTGTTTTGGGGTCCATTCAGCCAGTCTGTGTTTTTTGGTTGGAGCATTTAATCTATTTACACTTAAAGTAATTATTGATATATATGTTCCCACTGCCATTTTCTTAATTGTTTGGGGTTGATTTTGTAGATCTTTTCTCTTCTCTTCTATTTCTTGACTATATGAGTCCCTTTAACATTTGTTGTAAAGTTGGTTTGGTGGTACTGAATTCTCTTAACTTTTGCTTGTCTGAAAAGCTTTTTATTTCTCCATCAATTTTGAATGAGATCCTTGCCAGGTACAGTAATCTTGGTTGTAGATTTTTCCCTTTAAGTACTTTAAATACATCCTGCCATTCCCTTCTTGCCTGCAGAGTTTCTGCTGGAAGATCAGCTGTTAAGTGTATGGGGTTTCCCTTGTATGTTACTTTTTGCTTCTCCCTTGCTGCTTTTAATATTCTTATTTTGTGTTTAGTCTTTGTTAGTTTGATTAGTATGTATCTTGGGGGACACTTTGTGCCTGTTGGACTTAATTGACTATTTCCTTTTCCTGTTGGGGAAATTTTCAACTCTCATCTCTTCAAAAAATTTCTCATACCCTTTTTTTCTTCTTCTGGGACCCCTATAATTCGAATGTTAGTGTGTTTGATATTGTCCCAGAGGTCTCTGAGACTATCCTCAGTTCTTTTCCTTCTTTTTACTTTATTCTGCCCTTCTGAAGTTATTTCCACCATTTTATCTTCCAGCTCACTGATTCATTCTTCTGTTTCAGATATTCTGCTATTGATTCCTTCTAGGGTATTTTTAATTTCAGTAATTGTATTGTTTTTCTGTATGTTTATTTTTTAATTCTTCTAGGTATTTGTTAATTGATTCTTGCATTTTCTCCATTTTGTTTTCAAGGTTTTTGATCATTTTTACTATCATTATTTTGAGTACTTTTTCTGGTAGTTTGCCTGTTTCTTCTTCATTTATTTGGACTTCTGTGTTTCTAGTTAGTTCCTCCATTTGTGTAGTATTTCTCTGCCTTTTCATTTTTTTTCTTTTTTAAACTTACTGTGTTTCAGGTTTGTGTAAGTCTTGTATAGGGTGAGATTTGTGCTGAGTTTTTTTGTTCTGTTTGTTTGTTTTTCCTCTGTTGGGCAAGGCTGAGTGAGGAGGTAATCCTGCCTGCTGGTGATTGGGTTTGTATTTTTGTTCTGTTTGTTGTTTAGATGAGGCGTCCTGCACAGGGTGCTACTGGTGGTTGGGTGATGCTGCGTCTTGTTTTCAAATGGTTTTCTTTGTGTGAGTTCTCACTACTTGATACTCACTAGGGTTAGTTCTCTGGTAGTCTAGGGTCTTGCAGTCAATGCTCCCACTCCAAAGGCTCAGGGCCTGATTCTTGTTCAGGAACAAAGTTTCCATAAGTGGTTTGTTATGGCATTAAGTGAGATTAAAACAAATACCCAAAAATGAGAAACCAAAGATGAACCCCAAACAAATGACAGTTACAAAATCAGTTCAGTTCAGTCACTCAGTTGTGTCCGACTCTCTGCGACCCCATGAGCCATTGCAAAATCAGGCAGATAATAATTAAAATAATGAAATATACACATATACATAAACACCCATGAGCAAAGTGAAAGCAGTCCAACAAAAATTACAGTAGATTGACCCAGTGAAAAAGGAAATAAAAAATTAAATTTACCATTTAAGAACAAAAGTAACTAAAGGACAAACTTGAAAACAAAACTAAAGCAAGGTGCCAAGTGGGGAATAAAACAATGAAAACAAAACTAACATATGTGTTGACAGGAAAGGAAAGAAAGAAAGAATAGATATACAAAGTTAAATAGAGGTAGATGAAGATTTATATACATTAATCATTAACCTCAAGGGTAAAAAAAAGGCAAAGGAATAAATGTAGAAAAAGTATAATAGTTTAGAAAACTAAAATTATAAAAAAGAGCAAAGAAAAAAACAGAAAATAAAAGGAAAAAGAAAGAAAAATGGGGAAAAAAGAAAAAAAAGGAAAACCCCACAGAACTGCAGAAGCCCAATGTAGAGGCAGAGGTTTATAACAATAAAAAGTGTGACTGAATATACACATATACATATACACCCACAAGTAAAATCTAAACAGTCCAACAAAAATAAAGTACAATAGATTGACCCAGAGAACAAAGAAAACCAAAAAGTATATCTACCAGTTAAGAACAAAATAAACTAAAGCACAAACTGGAAAACAAAACTAAAGGAAGGTGCCAATTGGAGATAAAAAAAGCAATGAAAATAAAGCTAACAAATATGTTGAGAGCAAAGGAAAGAAAGAAGGGACAGATGTGGAAAATTAAATAGAGGTAGATAAAGAAGATTTATATGCATTAAAGGTTAACTGCAAAGGGAAAAGAACAGTGGGAAAGTCAAACAAAGGAATAAATGTATAAAAATAATAATAGGCTTAAAAAATTAAAATTAAAAAAAGGAACACTCCATAGGACTGCAGAAGCCCAGCGGCAGAGGTTTACAAGAACAATAAAAAATGTAACTGAGGAAAAAAAAAGTTCAAAAGCTTAATTAAATTTCATACTGCCAATAAAATCAACTACTACAACAGGGGGGGGCGGGGAGAAAAAGAAATAAAAAAGATCCAAAAGGATCTGCAGAACAAGTCAAACCATAAGAATAATAAATGTTTTTCTTGAGTCACTGCTGTCAATGTCCTTTCCTCGCTGGGAGTCGCAGTCCACCTCACCTCCCTGGGATGCCCTCCAACACTGTGCTGATCTCTGGACCTGCTGGGTGAGCAAATCAGATTCTCATCTGGTCCTATTCCCCCGTGTTCTTGCCTCCAGTGTCCACAGCTATCAGAACTAGTGTGTTTTCTTTTGTGGGAGCTCTCAGTGTCCTTTTGTATATTCCTTAGACACAGAGTCTGCCTGGTTGATTGGAGTTAATCTGAGCTTGTATAGGTAGTAGGAAGGTTTTAGTTCTTTGTTAGCCACACTGCCCCTGGGTTTTAGTTGTGGTTTTATTTCCCCATTTGCATGTGGTTCATCCACTGGGGTTTGCTCCTGAGGCTGCCCTGGAGGACTTGGGTTTGGCCCTGTGAGGGCCAGATGTGGAGGTGGTGCAGCTGCTTGGTCAGCACCAGGTATTCAGGGGAGTTGGCGGCTAGGGCAGCAGGAAATTTAGTGCTCTAGAAGGCTATGGCAACCAGTATGGACCAGTATGCTCCAATATTCTTGCCTGGAGAACCCCCTGACAGAGGCCTGACAGGCCACAGTCTACAGGGTCACAAAGAGTTGGACATGACAGAAGCAACCCTGTGTGCATAGATGCAAGACTTTTTTTGCCTGTGGAAACTCCGCCCGGTGAGAGTTGAGCATGAAAGTGGCGCAGCTGCTTGGCTTGTGGGGACCCTGGTGGTGCCAAGTGTGCAGGGACACAAATGCCTCTCTGCAGGAGTTATGGCCCTATCAGAGTCTTTTCTTGAGCCTCTTGTAGCTGGTGATCCGAAGGCCTCTTTGGCCAGTCTTTCTCTGTAGCTCCGCCCATTCATACACTTACAGGGCTCCCTTGCCTGGGGTCCTTCTCTGTTGCTCCACGCATCAGGCACTTTTAAAGGGACACCCTGAGTGGGGTCCTACTCTGTAGTTCAGTGCATCAGGCATTTGATGGGCCAGCCTGTCTATTTTTCAGCTGCAGATGCTGCTGTGTAGGGAGAGAGAGGCTATGCTGATGGCTCCACCCACCTAGGCGTGACTCAGCAGTATCGCCTTGCTTCCTTGGCTGGCTGGCTTTCCTCCACAGGCACTTGCCACCACAGTCTCCTCCCTCACATCCCCTGGATCCGTCTCTCCACAGTCAACAGCAGCCCTCTTCCTGGGATTGCTCCACGGTCCCCAAACTCCAGCTCCCAGCCGCTGCACCTTCAAGGGGACCCTCTTCCCTGTCCAGAGTATGTGTGGCTGTGGCAAGGACTGTCTGATTCTCCTTCCATTTAGGCTGCCACCAATAGGCTGTTTCACTCCCAGCCTTAAATGTTTCTTCTCTGACTCAGATAATTGTCCCAATGTGGGGATCAGATCCCTGCTTAATTCCCCTACCTGCTGAGGGCAGGTCCAGTCCTACTAACACCCCTGCTTTTAGCCCTAGTTTCTTCATCCTACCAAGTGTCGCATGGTTCTGTGTATTCTTTTCCGCTGGTCAGGTACTCCTGTCCAATCTCAGCTGGTGTTCTGAATGTACTTCTGTGTCTGAAGGTGTATTCCTGATGTATCTGTGGAGAGAGATGTACTCCACGTCCACCTCCTGCTCTGCCATCTTGTTCCTCTCTGAGATGAGTGTCTTGTCGGTTGTGTGTGTGTGTGTGTGTGTGTGTGTGTGTGTGTGTATTATTTGGCAGTATATATATATATATGTATATATCGATCTTGTTTCTGTATCCTTTCAATTACTATGTATTTTGCTTAGAGGACTTAGTCCATTTATAGTTATATTGAAATATACATTTTCTTATTGCCATTTTGTTAATTGCTTTGGATTTTTGTAGGTCCTCCCTGCTTTTTTTTCTTCTTTTATGATTTGATGACTGTCTTCAGTGTTATGATTGAATCCCCCCCCCCCGTTTTTTTTTTTGTGGCGTGTGTCTCTAGTAGAGACTTTTGGTTTGTAATAATGTTTTTGTATATATTGTGTGTGTGTGTGTGTGATTGTTTTAAGTTACTCATCTCTTAGTTTCAAATGCATTTTAAAAATCCTGTATTTGTACTCTGCTCCCCTATGATTACTGGTTTTGATATGATTTTTTGTGTCATATTTGATATCATTTTGAGTATCCCTTAACTGCATACTGTTATTGTAGATGATTTAACTACTTTTGTCTTTTAACTTCCTTACTAGCTTTGTGGGCTTACCTGGTGGTTCAGAGGTTAAAGCAGCTACCTGCAGTGGGGGAGACCTGGGTTCAATCCCTGGGTTGGGAAGATTCCCTGGAGAAGGAAATGGCAACCCACTCCAGTATTCTTGCCTGGAGAATTCCATGGACGGAGGAGCTTCTCCGTCCATGTATCTAGCAAAGAGTTGGACATGACTGAGCAACTTCACTTCACTAGCTTTGTATGTGGATGATTTCCTACCTTTATTGTATTTTTTACTTTAACATTGAGCTTTTTCATTTTCTTATTTCTAGTTTCATATTTCTTATTTCTAGTTCCAGCTTTACATTGTTTGACCTAGAGACTCTTCTTTAACATTGTGGTGCAGTTTGTTTGGTGGTGCTGAAATCTTTTGGCTCTTCTTGTCACCAAGGCTTTTAATCTCTCCAGTAAATCTGAAAGAGTGTCTTGCTGTGTAGAGAATCCTTGATTGTAGGTTTTCCCTTTTATTGCTTTGAATATATCATGCTACTTCCTTATGATCTGCGAAGTTTTTGCTGAAATAGTTCATCCGTTCAGTTCAGTTCAGTTGCTCAGTCATGTCTGACTCTTTGTAACCCCGTGAATCACAGCATGCCAGGCCTCCCTGTCCATCACCAACTCCCGGAGTTTACTCAAACTCATGTCCATTGAGTCGGTGATGCCATCCAGCCATCTCATCCTCTGTTGTCCCCTTCTCCTCCTGTCCCCAATCCCTCCCAGCATCAGGGTCTTTTCCAATGAGTCAACTCTTCACATCAGGTGGCCAAAGTATTGGAGTTTCAGCTTCAGCATCAGTCCTTCCAATGAACACCCAGGACTGATCTCCTTTAAAATGGCCTGGTTGGATCTCCTTGCAGTCCAAGGGACTCTCAAGTGTCTTCTCCAACACCACAGTTCAAAAGCATCCATTTTTCGGCACTCAGGTTTCTTCACAGTCCAACTCTCACATCTATACATGACCACTGGAAAAACCATAGCCTTGACCAGACGGACCTTTGTTGGCAAGATAATGTCTCTGCTTTTTAATATGTTATCTAGGTTGGTCATAACGTTCCTTCCAAGGAGAAAGCGTCTTTTAATTTCATGGCTGCAATCACCATCTGCAGTGATTTTGGAGCCCCCAAAAATAAAGTCTGACACTGTTGCCACTGTCTCCCCATCTATTTGCCATGAAGTGATGGGACCAGATGCCATGATCTTAGTTTTCTGAATGTTGAGCTTTAAGCCAACTTTTTCACTCTCCTCTTTCACTTTCATCAAGAGGCTCTTTAGTTCCTCTTCACTCTCTGCCATAAGGGTGGTGCCACCTGCATATCTGAGGTTATTGATATTTCTCCTGGCAATCTTGATTCCAGCTTGTGCTTCTTCCAGCCCAGCGTTTCTCATGATGTACTCTGCATTTAAGTTAAATAAGCAGGGTGACAATATAAAGCCTTGACGTACTCCTTTTCCTATTTGGAACCAGTCTGTTGTTCCATGTCCAGTTCTAACTGTTGCTTCCTGACCTGCATATAGCTCATAGTCTTATGGTAATTCCCTTATATGTTATTTATTGTTTTCCCCTTGATTTTAATGTTCTATCTTTATTTTAATTTTTGTCTGTTTAATTAGTGAGTCTTGGTGTGTTCCTAAATGGGTCTCTCTGTGCTTCTTAGGTGACTCTTTCCTTTGCCAGTTTAGGGGAGCTTTCAGCTATTATGTTTTCAAATACGTTCTCAGCCTCTTTCATTGTCTCTTCTTCTGGGACTCCTATAATATTAGTGCATGTGATATTGTCTCAGAGGTCTCTTAAACTATTCTCATTTCTTTTCATTCTTTATATTTTTTTTTCCCAGTGGCAGTGATTTCCACTAACTCTGTCTTCCAGTCCACTGATCTGTTCTTCTGTATCATTTAGTCTACTATCGATTACTTCTAGTGTACTTTTCAGTTCAGTTGTCATGTTATTCATCTCTGTTTGATTATTCTATTTGCTAATTCTTTGCTAAAAAATTTCTGTTTCTCTTCTGTGCACCCATTCTTATGAGTTCTTTCATCCTCTTTACAGTTGTTATTCTGAACTCTCTCTCAGGTAGATTGACTCTCTCCAGTTCACTTAGTTCTTCTGGCGTTTTATCTTGTTCCTTTGTCTTGGTTTCCCTGGTGTCTCACTCAGTAAAAAAAATCCTTCTGCAATGTGGGAGAGCGGTTTGACCCCTGGGTTGGGAAAATCCACTAGAGAAGGGAACAACTACCCACTCCAGTATTTTTGCCTGGAGAATTCCATGGACAAAGGAGCCTGGCAGGCTACAGTCCATGCAGTCACAGAGAGTCAGACATGCCTGAGCAGCTTTCACTTTTGCTTTTGTCTCCAACATGTTACTCTGCTACCTCATTTTGTCTAAGTTGCTTTTGCTATTTTTATGTGTATGGTAGGTTAGTTACTCAACCTTGAAGAAGTGGTCATCTGCAGTAGAGATGCTATGCATCCTTGCAGTGTACTCCTCTCTCTTCATCCAAGCTAGGGATTTCCCCTCAGAGGGCTGTATGGGTCCTTCTTTTGTGGCAGGCCGACTTTGTAGGCTGTCTGGTAGGCTTGCTTGGCCCTTAGCCTGATTGGTTGCCAGGTCCTGCCTTGTGCTGGCTGGTGCTGTGCTGACCAGTGGAAGCTGGTCAGGGGTTGCTGACTGCAGAAGCCCAAGGGGAGCTGGGGCTAGCACTGAAATGCGAATCTGAGTTCTTGTTCTTGGAGCTGAAGAATGGAATCCACAAACACACAAACACTCACAGTAGCAAGCAAATAGGATTTATTAGAGAGGAGGAAAGTACAAAGTTCTTGGCAAAGACCTTGAGAGGGGGTAAAGAGCCCTCCAGAAGGCAGGGATTATGGTGGTTTTATATCTTTAACAGTATTAATCTGTATATTTTTGGTTGGCTCCTGTTCTTAAATCACATTATTTCTAACCAATCATTTTTATGGCTTCTCTTGATCCTCAGATTAAGTTGCCCCTCTTTCATGATCCCAACAATGGATCAGATGTATGGACTAATGATTACCAATTGTTTTTCTCTTAGGCATATGGGACAGAAGTTAATTACTGCCCTTCCCTGGATCTGAGTGCTGATAATTTATCAGATTGAGGACACATGCCAGGAATTCAGAACAAAGGTCTTCGTTTTAGGTTAATTTGTACCTCAGTGCTGGCTCACTGGTTGGCAGAGTCAGAGCAATGAAGACCAGAAGATTCTGGGGCTGTTGTCTGACTGTTGGTAGTTGAAACCAGGTCCTGGCTTTAATGCTGGACTACTTGCTGACAGAGTCAAGTCTGGGAGCCTGGGTGCAGGGCCCAGGGATCACAGAGCTTATTTCAGATAACTGATGGGGAACTGGGTCCCATTGAGTATGCTGTCTGTGTTGTTCCAAAGCTTGTGTTGGCCTGCGGTGAGCAGGGCTAGGGACCATGCTAGTCTCAGGGAAGGGCCTGTCCTGCTGTAGGAAGACTGGATTGCTGACTGAGGGACTGTGATTTTCTTGCATCTGATACTCCTTGCTGGTAGATGAGGCTCTTCCAGAGGCTAGCGAAGCCTTCCTGGAGGGCAGGGCTGTATGTAGAGGCATATCTAGAGGTGGCTGTGGGCTCAGGATGTCTTTAGGCAGTCTTTCTTCTGATGGATAGGGCTGTGTTGCTTGCTTGCTAAGTCACTTCAGCTGTGTCCAACTTGTTGCAACCCCATGGACTGTGTAACCTGCCAGGCTCCTTTGTCCATAGGATTCTCCAGGCAAGGATACTGGAGTGGGTTGCCATTTCCTTCTCCTGGGGATCTTCCCAACCCAGAGATTATACCCATGTCTCTTATGTCTCCTGCATTGGCAGGTGGGTTCTTTACCACTAGCTCCATGGCTGTGTCTCCATCTAATTAGTTGTTTGACCTGGGGCATCCCAGCACTGGAGTCTATAGGCTATTGGGTGAGGCCAGGTCTTGGCACTAATGAGAGAAGATTGCAACCTTTAGCAAGAGTGTTCATGCAGGAAAAATGAACTCCCAGATGTGACTGTTGCCAGTGTCTATGTCCACAGGATAAGCCGCTGCTGCCCCTTACCTCTTTGGGATGCTCTCCAAGGCTCAGGAGAGCCTGTCCCAGGGCCAACAGTAAGTCTGGGCCAACATTAATCTGGCCCAGACTCCTGTCAAATTGCTGCTTTTGCCAGGGGTCCCAGTGTTCCTGAGATTTTGTGTGCGCCCTTTAAGAGTGAAGTCTGTTTCCCATAGTCTGTTGGGACTTCTGAAGTTAAGCCCTGCCTGCCTTCAAAGCCACGTGCTCTGGTGCCTTGTGTTCCTGCTGCAGGACCCCCGGCCAGGGGACCTGATGTGGGACTCAGAACTCTTACTCCTGTGGGAGAACTTCTGTAGTACTGTTCCCCAGTTTATGGGTTGCCCCACCTAAGGGTATGGTACTTGATTGTATTGTGAAGCCATGCCCTCCTACCTGTGTTAATTGTGTTTCCTTCTTTATGACTTTGCTTGCAGAAGATCTTTTCTGGCAGTTTCAGTCTTTTTCATAGATGGTTGTTCTGAAGATAGTTGTGATTTTGATATGCTCATGAGAGGAGGTGAGCGCAGAGTCTTTCTACTGTGTCATCTTCACCAATCCTCCAAACATAGACTCTCAAGTATTATTAAATAAATCAATAAAATCTGTTGCAAATATGGCTTTTCCCCCCACTCTTCTGGTTTCTTTTTGTTTTTAAATTTTTAAAATTTAACTATAGCTGACACAATATTTTATTAGTTTCAGGTGTACAACGTTGTGATTCAACATTTATACATGTTATGAATTGATCACCATGCTAAGTTTAGTAACCACCTGTCATCATAAAAAGTTATTGCAATATTATTGACTGTATTCCCTATGCTGTACATTACATTCCTGAAACTTATTTATTTTATAACTGTAAATACAGCTTTAATGAGTACTTATTATAAGCTAGGCAGTGTATGCTTGCTTAACTCATATTCTTTATTACATTTCATAGTCAAAACAGTAATCAGAATCTAATATCTCTTATTTAAGAGATAAGGAAATTGAGGTTCAGATGAATTAAGATTAATCAGGGTTACGGTTTGAGGAAGTTGTGTTTTGAATTCATATTTGGAAGAGAAATAAAGGGAAACAAAACAAAGGGAAACAAAACTATAGTGTTATCAATAGGCATAGAGATAAAATTATGTTTGAGGGTTGTGAGGTATAATTGGCAAAACTTGATAACTAGTTGGGTACATAAATTGCAAGATAACTAAGAAGCAAGGGTGATCATCATATTTCTTATTTGAAGACTCTTGAATGTCCAGCAGAAGAAAATATCAGAGTTGAAGCAAAACAAAAATAATCTGGTTTGTACATCTTGAATTTCAAGTATCTGTGGAATGTCTAAGTTGATCTCTCCAGAAGGCATTAATATATGGGTCTGTAGTTCAGTGGGGAAGTCAAGTCAGAGTTCTGGAATCTTTACTAAGAGCACTTTAAAACACACTTAGAACTGGGACAAAGTCATGTAAAGTAATATGTAGGAACTAATAACTAATAAAAGAATAATAAATTGAAAAATAGAATTCTAATGTAATTTAAGAATTCTCTGAATGCTAGTCAAGGATTCAAAATGGAGTACAGTTCTATTATCATAAAAAATAGTAAGAGATACTTGAAGTAATTAAAACCTTTATGCAGAGAAGATACATCTTGTAACATGAAAAGTTATCTACAACAAAATGATAAAAGACCCATTGCCTGATGATAAGTTCTAAACTCAGCCTAGAAATTGAGCTAAATAAAATAGGATGTTGTGAAGTTAACCCTTGATCAGTCTAGTCAGCGATGCTAGTTCTGGGAAACTTGATGAAAAGCAGACTTTTTCTTCTGTCTAGTTTCCAGATGGGTTTCCTCATGGCTTGTTTACGTCAGATTGTGAATTCTAGGCAGAAATCCTCTTTACCTTTTGGTGGACCTCACTGGCATGCTCCTTTTACACCTGCTTCTAATGGCATAAAGGTAAATCAATACTTCCCTCTGTAGATACTCTTCCTCTTCTCCATCCCTAGGGCTCTAGCAAACTGAATCACATTTCCCTACCAGTTCACATTTTAATTCTAAATATGCCTCATTGTCTTTAATTATCTAGCTTCACTTTATGATGGAATTCTAGGCTGTATCTTTCAAATTCTCATTACTCAATTGATCCATTTCCCTGTACTAGAGTTAACTGTGGTAAACTAATACTTTCTTGAGGTGGTAAACATGTAATACAAATTACCACTCTTTAAGTAAGTATCTTTAAGTTTGGTTCTTAATATCCTAGTATTTTGCTTTGATTGCATTTTTTTTTAACTTTAGTGTTCAGTGTTAAGGAAAATTTTACAAGCAATAGAGGGTGGGGAGCAGAAAACTTGCCCAAGCTTATTTGTTAGAGACTCATCGTCCCTTCGGTTCCCAACAAATTTACAAAAAGACCTGCAGTCATATCTGAGCACATCCAGCATTCAAAGGTGTGATGATAGAGGCAGAAAACCAGTGTCTTTCAAGGGTTTTAATGTGCTATCTGAGAAAAGGAGCATCAACTGTACTTAGAAATGCTCCAATACAAAAGAGAAATATAGTTAGAATTATGGAAGGAAATGGTTTCAACTAGTATTAAACCTCTATAGTTCTTAGGATGAATTGTTTGATAGTTCACAAACTCCCCCGACCTCATTGATTATTCTTGACTGAAATACTAAAAACATTGCAGTTTACCTGCCTCCAGACACCGTGTCCCCATCCAAAAATTTATAATTATTAATATCATTTTTTAAAATGCTAGACCTACTACTGAACATTGAAAGTAATGAACTCTGTATCTTTTATTTCTTAAGACCAGTGTCAGCTGTTTTTTTGGAGGGAATATAGCAATATTATAATATATAATATGTTAACTATTAGTACAATATGTCATATATCATTAATATATAATATATTTTATAATACGGTTAGAACAGCATATAGCAAGATGGGAGTCAAATATCTGGTTTAAATCTTTATTCCAGTCCTTACTAGTCATGTGATTTTGGACAAGGCACTTAACTTGTCTAAATCTCAATTTCCTCACCTATAACTTGGTTTTATAGTATCTCTCTGTAACTTTGTGTAAATATTAAATGAAATAATGTATATGAGTTATCGTTCATTAATACATGATAACTGTTATTGTCAGAAATATTTATTTAATGAAACCACACTAAGAAAAAATACATAGCACAGAATCAGTATAGTACTTGGGGAGTATTTTTCCAGATCTTGAAAAGTGACATTAACATGAACCTTGGTAAAAATACTGCAAATACATTAAATGCCAAACTACTTTTCCCTTGAACAAATCTGTAAGTAGTTTGTTAGCAGAGAGAAGGGGAAAAAAAACTAAACAGCATTCTGCTATAGTACTCTTCTAGCATTTATATGATACTGTAAAATCTTCTGATAATCTAAACTATTGGTATATTTTGAAGACTTAGAAAATTTTCTTCAGATTACTGTTCCATGAAATAATTCCTTTAGAATATATCGCCCAATGGGTATTGGTGCCTTCCTCTTCCAGATGTGTAGTTTGAATCATTTCGAAGATCCCTTTGAGTTTATTCATGATTTTCTCTGTAAATAGAACACTGAAATTAGTAGGCAGAAGAACAAAAATGGGAATTAGCCTAATGGTTTCCTTTGTCTGGGATCTGCCCAAGGGGTTCTTTATAAGGATGGCTGTCAAAGAATCCCTGTTACCTTGACAAAGCCTGTCCCTGAATAATGACTCTTGTGATGAGCTTATGCACTCAGGACAGTGAAGTATTTCAACATTCACCTAAATTAACTAAAACTCATCTTTATTAATAAAAAAAAAAAATTAAGACAGTTTCTGAGATCTTCAGAAGGAGAACGCAAATCACCTGCCTGAAGAGTCAGAGTTGTGTGATATTTTCATTATATGATGGTGGGTATTCTAAAATGATGTAATGGTAAAAGAGGCACCAAGGAACCCAAGTGTCACAGTCCATGGTCATCTCTCAAAGCTGACAGATGCCACGTCTAAACAGTTGTCTTTCTGGTTTTTATGATTTGTCTAATACAGGAATCAAGACATTAAAAGTAGTGATATTTCTTGTTCCTTTTATCTGTATTATTTACATTTACATAATAACATTATTCATGTTATTTATCTACCTCAATTCTATATACAGGTTATGTTCTTAGAAGCTTTGAATTCATATTTAACTGTTAGACAATTAATAGGTTAAAATAAAATATGTTATTAAATATAATGTTAATGAGCATATATAATATATTGAAAATAGTTTTAAAACTTTTTGAAATGTTTAGATGTTTGTTTATATAAGTAAGGCTATTCAGAGCTATTTCCTGTTCTTGGACTATAGTACTATTGCCTTGGAAACATGAATGCTCATATTAAATACCTTTTAGTTCTCCAGTTAGAAACAAAGATAAATTTATATCAGAGATAGATTTAAATTTAAATACATTATATTAAAGTGTTTTATTAGTGTTAATTAAGCTTTTGGATTCTCCTGTTTTCATTTAGTTTTAGGATGCAAATAATAACATAAAAGAATTTGGTCTCTCTCTACTTCACCTGTTTAATTTTTTCAACAACACTTATTGCCTGACATTTTACTGTATGCATTTCCTTTTTTACTTCCTTATTGGTGCTTTCCCTCATGAAGGTAAGCTCCACACAGACAGGTCTGTCTTTCACATTACTGTTATACTCAGTGTCTGGCGCACTGTAGATGCTCAATAAATACACAACGAATGAAATGAGGTAATGAATTGATTAGCCGATACTCTTTACCTAACTGATAAATGAGAAGCTATAGTGCATCCTTATTTTATTTTCAGAATGAAAGAGATAAGAAAAATAGAAAAATGGGACTATATAAAGCTAGGAAGTTTTTGCACAGCAAAGGGAACCGTCAAAAAAGTGAAAAGGCAACATGTAGAAGGAGATAAACTATTTGCAAATCATGCATCTATTAAGGGGTTAATTTCACAAATACATAAGGAACTGCTGCAACTCAATAGCAAAAATACCAATAACCCAACTTAAAAATGGACTAAGCACTTGAATAGACATTTCTCCAAAGATGACATACAAATGGCCAGTGGGTATATGAAAAAATGCTCCATGTCACAGATCATTAGGGAATCAAAAATCAAGATCACAGGGAGATATACTTCACACCAGTTAGAATGGATATTGTATTTATTATATATGTGTGTGTGTGTGTGTATAGACAAGTATTGACAAGGTTGTGGAAATCAGGGCCCTTGTACACTGTTGACTATTGGGAGTGCAAAATGGTGCATTGTTGTGGAAGCTGGTGGGAAGGTCTTCAAAAAATCAAAAAGAGAAATCACATATGATCCAGCAATTCCATTTCTGGGTATTATCCAAAAGAATTGAAATCAGTATCTCAGAAATATATTAGCACTCCCGTGTTCATTGCTGCACTATTCTCAATAGCCAAAATGTAGAAGCATCTTAAATGTCCGTGGACAGATTAATGGATTAAAAAATATGGTATATATACAATGAAATGTTGTTCAGCCTTAATAAAGAAAATGCTGCAATATGTGACAACATGGATGCACTTTGAAGACATTATACTGTGCAGGTCAAGAGGAAACAGTTAGAACTGGACATGGAAAAACAGACTGGTTCCAAATCAGGAAAGGAGTACATCAAGGTTGTGTATTGTCACCCTGCTTATTTAACTTATATGCAAAGTACATCATGTGGAATGCTGGGCTGGATGAAGCACAAGCTGGAATCAAGATTTTTGGGAGAAATATCAATAACTTCAGATATGCAGATGACACCACCCTTATGGCAGAAAGCAAAAAAGAACTAAAGAGCCCCTTGATGAAAGTGAAAGAGGAGAGTGAAAAAATTGGCTTAAAACTCAGTATTCAGAAAACTAAGATCATGGCATCCGGTTCCATCACTTCATGCCAGATAGATAGGGAAACAGTGGAAACAGTGAGAGACTTTATTTTTTTGGGCTCCAAAATCACTGCAGGTGGTGACTGAAATCATGACATTAAAAGACACTTGCTCCTTGGAAGAAAAGCTATGACCAACCTAGACAGTATATTAAAAAGCAGAGACATTACTTTGCTGACAAAGGTCAGTGTAGTGAAAGCTATGGTTTTTCCAGCAGTCATTTATGGATGTGAGAGTTGGACTATAAAGAAAGCTGAGTGCCGAAGACCTGATGCTTTTGAACTCTGGTGTTGGAGAAGACTCTTGAGAGTCCCTTGGACTGCAAGGAGATCCAACCAGTCAATCCTAAAGGAAATCAGTCCTGAATATTCATTGGAAGGACTGATGCTGAAGCTGAAACTCCAATACTGTGGCCACCTGATGCAAAGTACTGACGCATTTGAAAGACCCTGATGCTGGGAGAGATTGAAGGCAGGAGGAGAAGAGGATAACAGAGGATGAGATGGTTGGATGGCATCACTGACTCGATGGACATGAATTTGAGTAAGCCCCGGGAGTTGGTGATGGACAGGGAAGCCTGACATGCTTGCAGTCCATGGGGTCACAAAGAGTCAGACACGACTGAGTGGCTGAACTGACTGAACTGAAATGATACTAAGTGATATAAGCCAGTCACAGAAGAACAATAAATACTCTTCATGAATCTGTGTGTATGTGATAATCTAAAAGAGTCAAACTCAAGGAAGCAGAGTAGAATTGTGGTTGCCGGGGAATAAGTAGTAAGGGGATATAGGGGAGCTGCTAACAGTGAGTATAAAATTGTCATTGTGAAAAATGAATGAATTCTGGAAATCCTGTGTTTAGAATGTTATGTATGGATATCAATATGATATTCTATGCTTAAAAATCTGTTGCGAATAGATCTCATGTTATTTATTCTTACCAAAATAAAATTGAAAAAAAGAATGGAGGAGATGAGAATAAGTAGCACACAGAGTAAAAGTCTAATTGGGAGTCTTTGGGTTTTGAGAAGAGACAGCTTTGCATAGCAACATATGTTTGAATGTATAGTTTAGTAGAAAAACGATCATAGGACAATAGCAGTGATGAGGTAGGTTGAACTTATTATCTGAATTTCAACCTATGCTCCTGGGTCTTGGTCAGCTTTACTGCTGTATAATTGACCTCTAGCTGACTGATTCAAATAAACCTAGATTCTGTTTGGTTTCTGCTGCTTAATGTTATTGGGCTCCCATGAACTTCAGAAACAAATGAAAAGGAGAAAAACAATTAATTCTTCTCTGGAAAAAGTAATAGATGTTTCTTGTGCTCTCAGATGATTGAGGAAGCAATGTACACATGGTCATTAAAACCGATAAAATAGTCATATGTTTTATTTAGAGGAGAGTTGACGTTTCTCTGATTTGGATGGGTACTTATATTTAACTTTTGCTAACATTTCAGTAGCAATGATGTACCAAAATTAAACTAGCAGGTATAAGTAGGTGCATTTCTGAAAGTGAGCGGTTTTGTTTGGGGGGAGGAGGTGGTGGAGGAGGACTTTAGTAAAATACTCTGCTTTATTTTCAAGACTTTAAACATCTTAAATCTAGTTTCTTTTTATTACTAGCCATAAATGTATGGCAGGGAGACTTAACTTGAAGTAGTAAGTATGTAGAGATCTTGTAATTAAAAATAACTTTTCAACAACGATAAGCTTATTACCATGTTCATTATCCAGGTTGCCTCTTCTCCATTATAATCATGAATTCAATTGTATCAGATATCTGAGTCTAAAGTATTAGGTACCTGAAATCCTTGTTAGGGTAGGGAAAGCTAGTCATTTTCAAAATTAGCCCTCTTTTGTTAATTATGCATCATTATCATTTTTTCATATGACATTTTTATAGTTTTATAGCCCTTAGAATTCATGATATTCTTCCCTTTGATTAAACAGTTTTATCTTTAGAGAGAAGAAATGGACTTATCTCATAAAATGTTCTTTTGGAAAAAATATCCATTATGTAAATCTGCTTCAACTTTGAAAATTTATAAACAAGGGGAAAACTGAATATCTGTTTAGGAATGAAAAGATTCCAGAGGTTTTAGTTCATGTCTTTTTCTTAATTGTTAGAATATTGGACCCTTCCAATTTAAGAGAATTCTCATTTGTATTTACTTTTCTTAATTGGTTCCAATTATAAACGTAGGTGTTAGTTGAGCTCACCTATGTTCTTTAATAACTTCCATCCTATGAAATATACTTCCTGAGTGTGATGATATTTTGTGTGAAGCAATTTCCCTTGTTTCCTAATTTGAGGATTAGGCTCCCCAGTTTGAAACCCTCTCCCATATGAACAGTTTATCTCAGTGCACTTTATTAACCACCTCCTTTATTAAATGGAAGTGATGATAATAGTGGGAACTGCTTCCAGATACAGGCAGTAAGGGCTGAACACTTAGATCATTTTCTTCTTCATTGGCCAGCTATCATATTCTAACACTGAGGTTGGTTTAGGCCCAGATTATAATGGAGAACTTTTAACTAGAACAGACTGAAATAGTAAGAAATGCTGTACTTGTCCAAACTCAAGAGCCTTAATGGCTTTATGAATTCAATTTCATTCAGTATGAAAATGTATGCAGTACTCATATTTTTCACCCAGAAGATACAATCTGGTTGAGGAGACAGATCCAAATATTAGTACAACAAAGATGTCAGTGAATGCTATAATAGGGGTAAAGCTGAAGTCTTGAAGGTATAGAAGATGGAAGACAAATTGTGGAGAATTGTATCTATGAAGGCCTTATTGAGAGAGGTGCATTTGATTTGTGACTTGAAATGTGCCTAGAACTTTTAGGCAGATGGAAATGTTAGGATTCCTTTAAAGGAGTATCCTCCTTTATTAAGGGAGTATTCTAGTATTCAGAATCTCAGCTACTCCAGAGTTGGGTGATATGTGGCTCCGAAGACTAGATTTTATTTAGTTAATGGAGTCACCCCCTGATAACCTCTTGACCATTTCACCTCATCTAAAGATGGTCTCTGATGTAGATAATCCTGGGTTTTAGCTGACTAACATGATCATGCTCAACATGTACAGAAACCTAAGTCCAAGAGGTCTAGTAACTTGGATGCTTTAGTGTGTGCCAAAAATTAAAGATTGACATGCTCACAGAAGAAAACCAGAAGAGAAATTTCAGGGAAAAGCAAATGTTATTTTTCGAGATAAATTGGTTTACCCCTGTCTTTCCACCACCCTAATCTGAGTTTGGATATGTTATGAGTAAGTTTATTAGGTTTTGCTGGAAGGTGGAAGACTTTGGACACTTGAGAAATTATATAATTATTACTTTTCCTTTTCAGTAAATATTTGAATGGGTCATTGCTTGGCTTCCATGGCATAGGCTGTATCAGGAATTAATAAAATCTAAAATAAAAATCTTTGCCTTTTACTGTGATATAACATCTGCTGTAATTTCCTTTCTGCACTCAGCCATTGGAGCTTGCTGGAGAAAAGTTACTAAACTCAAAATCATCCCATTGTGTTTATGACAAACTATTGTTCTTAGATGAGTTTGGTGAGTATTTACTTCACCTTCCTTAAGGAATATCTCATTTCTATAAGGTTCACCAGCTTCCAGACAAAACCTTTAGCTGTTTTACTCTACTAATCTGTTGACATGCTTACAAATGTCTGAAATTTTATCATACCCAATTCAGGTTGACCTCTGGAACCCCTTACCCCCATATTGAAAGCTACTTAATTGGCTCCCTCAGGGACACACAGAAAATTGGATAGTTCCCCTGCTTCTAATCCACTAGGTAACACTATATGTAGTCACTCACCCACTTGCAGAAAGCTGGAAGATTATTACCATGTGAGGAGAAAGAAGTAATAATTACATTTACTTGTTATGGCATGGGTAAACTAATTTAAATGCTTTCAGGGACAAGGCAGGTGGCAAAAACCCACTCAAACTGGCAGTGAAATTTGCTGAGTGGTGGTGATTCCATGTATTATGAACTGCTGCCATTTGTCCATCTTAATGCATTCAACAATGCATTCAAAATTTTTTAATTACGTTGAGCAGACTGCCAAAATATCTCTGTGGACCAAATGTGCTTCAGAAGCTGAAGTACTTAACCTTTCTGAAAACAAAAATAATGTGAGATTCTTGGGTGAGTGACTGTTAAATGAGACTTAAAACTGGGAAATAGCAAGCACTCTATAATGCTACCTTTTGCTATTATATAAGATATATTATAAAGTCTTATTATTATACAAGAAGCCTTCCATTACTCATTGCAAATTTACATTTTCACATGAACTAGAATATTTAATTGACATCTGTCAATTCTTGAATAACTATTCATCTATTTGACAGTATTTCTAAGTAGCTGCTACATGCTAGTCATGGTCCTGGAGTTGAGAGTTCAAAAGTAAACCAGGTAGATGAAACTCTCAGCTTTGTTTTACCTTGCACTTTCCTAATTACAAGTGAGATTGATTATCTAGGCATATATTTATTGGGCATTCAGAGTTTCTCTTCTATAAATAGTCTCTTATAATTATTAAAATCTAATTCCATTGGTTGCCAATATTCACAAATTTTCCTATGGCCAGAAAAGGATCAGTGCCAACTTATTTTTTGTTGTTTTTAACTTCCTCTTTGTAATATCAATCCTCTGTTCTCAGATTGAATTTCTCTTTTTTTTTTCAAATTAATATTTCTGAACTATATTTTTGTCATACAAATCAGGTAAAACCTTCATATTTTACATATGTAATTTGTTCTCTGGGACTTCATAATTAATTAACCATCACCAGGAATTTATGCAGATCAAACTGTTTGAATTACTGCTAGCTATTATAGTCATCTCAGATAGTTTCCTTTCCGTGTAATGCCCTAGACTCTACCTCTATAGGGTTTTTTTTTTTCAATTCTCATTGAGATTGTGGAGCCTGTTTTAACTAGCCTTTCATAATAATTCTGAGCTCGGGGAGAGCAGTCAATGTGCCTTACAGACACTGATGGTTCCTATACTGATATATATCACAGTATTTTAGTAAAGAGAGTTTTTGTTTGTTATCTTTTTAAACTTCTCTTTAAGGATGAAGTTAAGGAAAAAATAGAATGTTGTATATTGGTTTGTTATGATTTCATATCCATTTTTTATTACCAAGTAAAATTGTTTTGATCTACTTGTTCATGCTTAACTGAAGTTGTTTTTATCTAAGGGAGAACTTGTGTTGGGGAGGCTATGTCAGGATGATGTCAGTAAAATTACTGTGCTGGTCAGTATGAACATATGGAGACTCAACTGTGATGTAATGGACAATACCAAGAATTTGTGAGGACTTTTATTGAGAGTGTTTGGTCTGGGCAAGTCTGCTCTTTGCTGATCTGAGTAGCTCTTTGAAGATTTTGAGAGACTTGCTCCCTTGTGATCAGGCTACTCTTAGTAGGCAGTGGTGTTGAACTGTGCAGAAGTCTCAGGAAAAAGAAGGGACATCTATTCCTGCCTTGGCAAGACTGCTCCTCATAGGTAGCGACAAAGCTGTGTAATGGTTCTTGGAGTAATGACCTTCAGAGCAGATCACCTTCCCTGCCAGTGCCAGCACCTTCATTCTGCTAACATCATGCTCTAGTAACAAGAGACTTTTGGTTTGCACTGGCAAGTGGACATCAGCTCTTGGTTGGCTAAGTTGACCCTTTCAAAAACCAACTTGTAGAATTGTACATCTCAACTAAATTTGGACTATATTTCTTTCATCTCCCCTCTGTCTAAAACAGTAGTGTAGTTAATCTCGCATTGGTTTGAAGTATGTTATTTCTTTATTGGCCTAATAAGAGATATTATCCCAAATGCTTTTGGCTTGTGAAGTATTATTACTACAAATTATAATTCCCACAGTGAACCTGCATTAAATAAGTTATTAGCAAAGATATTCTGTCTCTGAGCATAGTTTGTCAGAGAGAAAACAAGAACATATTCATGAATGGTAGCAGCAAAGTTTTATTTTCCCTATTTCTGAAAACCTTTGAATTCTGTCTTTATTATGCCCAAGGACTTCTGGAATGTCTGATTCCTTTAGAGTGTCAATGTTGGGTTTGGGGTCATTAAATATACTAATAAAATTAAGGAACATGCTATGTGTTTCAGGTGGCATGTTGTAAATAAATTTTCTGGTAAGCATATTGATTTTGACAAATGCAGACCAATCTAAATTTAATTTTGCCTTCCTTGGTCATGTACTATAGAAGTTCAAAATAAAAGCTTTTGACAGTATTAATCAGCAAATTCTAGCTTTTTTTTTTTTTTTTTTTTTTTTTTTTTGGTTTGTTAATCTTTTCTATACAGTTCAATCCTACATATGATACCCTGGGGCATTTTTCAGTCTGGTTCTAGTTACTGGTCTAATAACAATGGGCTACAGCTTGAGAGGATTTATTAACTACCTCTTATAAAGGAGCTTCTTCAGGCAAGGAAATAATGACTTTTTCTTTCTTTTTTTTTTTTTTTGTTTTAAACCAGGAAGGAAGGGCAACTTCCAAGGAATGAGAACTTCCTTAGGCAATGGAAGTCAGTGGAGGGTGCTTCATAGGAGAGGACATGGACAGATGGGTGAGTCATTCTTTCCATTCAGTTTCCCCTTTTAAGCAGCCCAAGTCCAGTCTTAGTGATTATTGTCCTACGGTCGCAAGCAAAGAATTAGGTTTTATATGACTGGAATGTAAAATCAGTTGAATTTCTACTATTTCATGGTTATCAGTTCATTCTTTGAGGTTGTATTGATAATTTGGGGTTTTAAGCTTGGCGTTCTTTTCCAGTGTCATGGAAATCTTCCACCCTGCCATAAGGTACTTCAGTTCCTCATGCTCTTCAGAGTGTTTTGTGGTGCCTCTGAGACATTGTTTTAGGTGATACTAAGTGAATATTTTGAATTGGCTCTTTTCTGATAGGCCTTCAGAGTTTCAGTCCTGGAATACAATATATATATGTGTGTGTACAGCTGTTTGTGTATTTATATATTGCTGTTGTTCAGTTGCTAAGTCATGGCTGACTCTGGCCTCGTGGACTGCAGCATGCTAGGCTTCTTTGTCCTTTGAGTCAGTGATGCTGTCTAACCATCTCATTCTCTGCCACCCTCTTCTCCTTTGACCTTCAGTCTTTCCCAGCATCAGGGTCTTTTCCAGTGAATCGACTCTCTACATCAGGCGACCACAGTATTGGAACTTCAGCATCAGTCCTTCCAATTAAGGTTCATGGTTAATTTCCTTTAGGATTGACTAGTATGATCTCCTTGCTGTCCAAGGGACTCTCAGGAGTCTTCTACAGCACCACAATTTGAAACATTATTTCTTTGGTGTTCAACCTTCTTTATGGTCTGACTCTCACATCCAAATATAGGTATGTGTGTACCTGTATGATATTATTCCTTTTACACCCCACTGTTTCTTTGTAAACAAATGAAACTGATTTTGACTAACTTGAGCATAAGGGAATTTATAGAATTGTTGGAAGGCACAGGGTAGAGTTGAAAAATGGATTGAAACCAAGAATGCTTGAGTGCCAAGAAGCACAGACTCCAGGAGGAGATCTATAGCAACACTGACAGAGCTCTGCCACTGAATTGAATGAGGTGCAGATTTTTGTCCTATCCTTGTGTCATGATTTCAGTACTTAAATCCCACAAGATAGTACCCAACTGTAGAAGTTTTCTGGGGAGTGAGGAAGGAAGCTGTCCTTTTGTTTAAAAGGGGAGTTGGATGCTGGGCAGCCGAAACTGACAAGAATCTCCTACATGTGGGGAACTTGTGAGCGGGTATCACTTTCAGAAGTAGATGTTTACTTTGTTTCTGTGCTGTGACCTATTTGAAATATTTTAATAGGTGATGCTTAATTTATAGTGTCATAATTCAGTAAATTTTGTTTTACTTTTTGTTGTCTTGTATTATGGTCTCTAATGTCTATTCCTTATACTTCTTTCATTGAAAATCTTTTAGTTTTTAAAAGTTTATAAATAGAAACTCAAAACTGGGGGGGTTTATTTGCAACATGTAAATATTCTTTATTTTTTACAAACATTATGGTAGTATATTATGCTTTAAATCATTTATTAAGACATATAAACACTTTTTAAAGGAATTATGTACTATATACATTTATTTTGTTTTTACAAGAAATATTTTTGAACATTTTTGCTTCCTATTGGCTGTAGTCTTAGAGGAGGCTGATATGAAATGGGTCATTTCTGGATTCATTTGGAAAAACTGAATTTGTCTCAGTTGACTTGGTAGTGATATACACTTGAGACCCAGAGAATTTCACATATTGTGAAAGTGTCTTTGGTATCAATGTATGGTCTAATTTCACTGTTATCAAATGGCACAAAATAGAAAATTATGTGTGTGTTTGCATGTATGTGGTATGTATGTTTATGATCTTTTTACATGAAAAACCCACATCAAACTGACTGTTATATACAAAATATGATGAACTGCATTCCATGAAACTCCGTCTCCTCTTTCTGAAAATGTAATCTCAGGAGAGATGTGCAATCACAGAGATGAGTCAGGACCAGGATTACCAAACCAGCAACAATTCCTGAAGGACAAGTGCCAGAATGGGCTGTAGAGTTGAATGCCAGGAAACTGGAAATCTAAGCTGGAAACGGGTTTTGAGCCATGCAGTTTGTCCAGAGTTGAAGCCCAAGCAGAAGGCTGAAGTCAGTAGACAATTGCTAGCAGAAAGGAATGTAATAGAGGAAAGTAAAGGCCAATCAAGCAGTGAGGTCAATATGAAGTAGTAGAGAGATATCATGTAGCAGAAGATATCTATTTAGAAGCAAGCCACTTTTGTATTTCTTCTTGAGTTACTGGTTTATATAAATGCTGATAACAGTTTATATTTATAGACGGATCAATTGCTAAGATGGATCCTGACTTGACAAACAAAGATCGAAAACAGATTGAGGGACAGAAAATGCAACCTAGCAGTAGTTTGGAGGAGACCTCTGATGACAAAAACCTTCGGAAAGAAATAGTGTGGGGGTGGGAGGTGCTCCTTTCATACAATAAAATGTTGCAGAGGAGGCATTATATTATTTTACATTCCTTTCATCCTTTCCATCTAGCTTTGAGACCATAAGGAATTCCCAAAGATTGTGTTTTATGATTTGATATAATAATTCATCAGGTTAATAAAAAATATGTAAGCTAATTATTGCTATTTAGGAAAAAAATAGAAAATTGTTCAGTTTATGTATCTCAGTTCTATCTTTTAGTTATCAGACTAATTTTTTTTGTCATGAGAGGAGAAACTTTTTTCTTTTTTTAAAATTTTTATTGAATTATATTTGCTTTACAATGTTGTGTGAGTGTCTACTTTGCAGCAAAGTGGATCAGCCTTGTATATACATATAGCCCCTCTTTTTTTAAAATTTCCTTCCCATTTAGGTTACCATGGAGCACTGATTGGAGCTTCCTGAGCTCTACAGTAGGTTCTCATTATTTATTTATTTTGTACATTGTATCCATAGTGTATAAATGTCAATCCCACTCTCCTAATTCATCCTACACTTCCTTCCCTTCTTGGTGCTCCTATGTTTGTTCTTTACATCTGAGTCTCTATCTCCGTTTTGCAAATAAGAGCATCTATACCATTTTTCTGGATTCTACATAAAGGTGTTCATAGACATTATTTTTCTCTTTCTGACTTTACCCTATATGACAGTCACTAGGTCCGTCCGTGTCTTTACAAATGACATAATTTCATTCCTTTTTGTGACCGAGTAATATTCCATTGGATATATATACTACATCTTCTTTATCCATTCCTCTGTTGATGGACATTTATGTTGTTTTTTTTACACTTTTTATTTTGGAATGTTTAAAATATACACAGAAGTAGAGAAAGTAGCACAATTGACAACCACTTACCCTGTCTTAACTTGAACAATCATAAACTGCCTGCCATTTTTGTGTTCTTTTTGTTCTCAATTATTTTAAAGCAAATAACAAATTTACATTTTTCATGTGTAAATGCTTCATTACATGTATCTTATAGATTCAGACTTTTCCCCCCAAACATAATACTACCAATATCACACCCCAGAATGTTTACAGTAATTTCTTAAGAATGGTATTTCTTCATCTATAGGAAATATAACTTTTTTACTATCTCTCTCTTATATCTATATATCACAAAAAATAATTTACCCTCCTGGTAGATAAACATACAAGAGACTCTTTGGGTCTCATTTTTAAACAGACCACCTAATACTGTTTTCCTAAGATTCTAAGTATTTCTGAAAATACTGACAACCTTATGTTGTAAATATGCTAAAGAGTCAGACGGTACATCCATTTTATTTCCTGATACTCTGCTGGTGGCTTTGACATTTCCAGTGAAAGGAGGATAGAGATAATATCAGGGACTATCACGGATGAAAAGAAATACTTCTGTGTTGGAAGAACTGAGTCTGTCCAACTCTGGTTGTTATCTTTGGCTCCGGACGTGTAATTGCTCTTACAGGCTGGATAGGAACCAGGAGTGAGGGACGTGTGTTAACTCTCTGTTAACCAGGACCTCTGTTATAGGTGCTAATGTGAGAGACATTAGAGCACAGATTCCTGAGGAAGTCTGAAAACAGTCTGGAGAAATAATTTTACCCACCTGTTTGCTTCCAGGAACAACCACACAAGCCATCAATACCAGAAAGGAGTTAACATGGAGAACTGCTACTCAAGGTCTTCACATACATGCTCTTGATTAATTACAAAAGAATAGTATTGAATATACATTTTCAATTGAGGAAGACAAATATTATTTGATGAGTCTGTATCACTGATTATCTTTGAGGGCTTATCTGACCCAGGTCCTATGCTTGATGTAAAGTGAAGTCAGTCTCTACCCTCAAGGCATTTATAGTTCAGTGGGCATGGTAAAATAGGGAGCTATTTTATAGTTATTCGTTAATGCAGCATGTTGTTGTTGTTATTGTTCAGTTGCTAAGTCATATCCAACTCTTTGCGACACCATGAACTGCAGCAAGCCAGGCTTCCCTGTCCGTTACTATCTCCCTGAGTTTTCTGAAGTTCATGTCCATTGAGTCAGTGATACCATCCAACCATCTCATCCTCAGTGCCTGCCCCCTTCTCCTCTTGCCCTCATTCTTTCCCAGCATCAGAGTCTTTTCCCATCAGTTGGTTCTTCACATCAGGTGGCCAAAGTATTAGAGCTTCAGCTTCAGCGTCAGTCTTCCCAATGAATATTCAGGACTGATTTCCTTTAGGGTTGACTGGTTCGATCTCCTTGCTGTCCAAGGGACTCTCAAGAGTCTTCTCCAACACCACAGTTTAAAGCATCAACTCTTCACTGCTCAGCCTTCTTTATAGTCCAACTCTCACATCTATACATGACTACTGAAAAACCAGAGCTTTGACTAATGAAACATATACATTTTAAAATTCTAGAGTTGAAGTAAAGGCTGGTTTGATTAGAGAATAGTAGAGGGCCAAATAGTCATGCAAACCATCTAGTAAATTAGGTATGGAAGAAATGAATATCAAAATTAAATAGTAAGGAATCTTTTCTTGTTCACATGGTTTCTAATGGGCTTTGTGCTTTTTGAGAGAGTATAGACAAATTTATCCAAGGCAGATGCCATATAGAGAAAATGCTGAGTCACAGAAAGACAGAGGCATTGGAGTCAGATGGACTTAGGTTTGCATAATATTTCTTCAATTTAGTTATCTGTGTGATCTTTCCTGTACTGTCTATTAAAAAAAAAACTCAATAGGCTCAGTTACTTAGTTACTTCACAGAAATAAAAATTTTAACATAAAAGATTGACAGTGATAAACATAAAAAGCATTTAACATTCCATCAATGTTAGTTTCATTTCCTATATCCACCAATAGAATAGAATAGCCTTAGAATGACTTCAATATGGAGGGATGGTGGGGAGGAGTATTGTCACTAAGGTGGAAATAATGAAAATTTATTGGAAAACCATATATTAAGGCTTCTAAATGAGCCCAGAAAAGATCCTACTGAGAGCATAGATTTTATCTTATTCATTTCCTTATTTTACCAGCACCTGGATCAGAATTTTCAATAAGGTAGATGATCAATAAAACTAGAACTGCTTTTTAAGATTGAAGTCTGAAAACACTTGTTAAGATGACTGCTACCTTAAGTATGATTGTGTAGCTTGTAGCAGACCAACTGTGCTACCCAAAATCAGTAGAAAAGCTATAGATTAGATAGATAGAGAGTATATATAATGTCATATGTACATGTAGGTGATGCTATATGTATGTCATATTTTGAGACATCAGAAGATGGCTTAGGCTGCAAAAATTCAGAAGCAAAAATTAAAAATTAAAATCTTTCTGGAGATTCTGAGTGCATTTTCTCTTTCAGGTAATTTGTTAACTCAAAAAGCAGTAGAGACCAAAAAATGGGACAGAACATGGTTGCTTAGAAGCGGAAAAGCCAGAAGGGTTTTCAGCAATTTTATGGTCCTGGAGAGACCAAAACGGGAATGAGGCTACCAAGGCAACAGGGCTTGAGGGACTAGGGGTCTGGAGTGAGCCCAACACTCATCACTAGTTTCTCCCTCAAGACATTTGCTAATTTTTAAGCTCCACAGAAAGGGAGGCTAAAAGTCAAGCAGAAAGTAGCTGAAAGGCAAAACTGAGTTTGTCTTTCTTTCTTTCTTTTTTGTTTTTTTTTGCTGTATTATCATCCTGGAAAGGTAGAAGTTCTAATTTAGGATAATTCAAGGGGGAGGAGCTCTCAAGGCTCTTATCTGCAAACCTAGAGAATATGTCCTAGGAGGTACCGCAAAGACAGACTGAGGCTGACTAGAGATAAAGCCCAACCTCAGTCAGCATGGCATTTGGTTAGACTAGGGTGCTGTGTCACTTTTCTGTCTGTCTTCCAGAGCAGAGTGAATTCACTACACAGGGAGATAACATCACCCTGTACACCTGTTAGTTCCCATGCAAAATGTTTTATCGTCAATTAAAAAAAAATTACCAACAAACCTCAAAATACAATGAAGAGGAAAAGAGACAATGAAAGAAGGTACTAGTTCAGTTCAGATCAGTCGTTCAGTCGTGTCCGACTCTTTATGACCCCATGGACTGCAGCACGCCAGGCCTCCCTGTCCATCACCAATGCCTGGAGCTTACTCAAACTCATGTCCATCGCGTCGGTGATGCCATCCAACCATCTGATCCTCTGTCATCCCCTTCTCCTCCTGCCTTCAATCTTTCCCAAAAGACCCCATCAGGGTCTTTTCAAATGAGTCGGTTCTTTTGCATCAGGTGGCCAAAGTATTGGAGTTTCAGCTTTAGCATCAGTCCTTCCAATGAATATTCAGGGCTGGTTTCCTTTAGGATGGACTGGTTGGATCTCCTTGCAATCCAAGGGGCTCTCAAGAGTCTTCTCCCACACCACAGTTCAAAAGCATCAATTCTTCAGCAGTCAGCTTTCTTTATAGTCCAACTCTCACATCCATACATGACTACAGGAAAAACCATAGCTTTGACTAGACGGACCTTTTCTAGACATTCTCCTGTCCATGGTTGTTCAGCGAGTTGTAATTTTGGAGTTCTCGCAGGAGATGAGTGCACGTCCTTCTACTCTGCCATCTTGTAGACGACACTGATTCTTGATGTTGCCTCAGGCCTATTCCCTTTCCCAGTGACCTCTCATTGGGCCAAAGGAAAGGGCCTGGAAGATAGGGTGCTGTTCTTCATCTGCTTCTCTTCCCCTAGGCAGCCTTGTAGCCTGGCAGCCAGGACTCAGGATGTGGGTACAGCTCAGCAGAGAGATACTTTCTGGTTCCTGCTGCCACTCCCTGCCCTGGGGGTGTGAGGTGTGGTGAAGGTACTAGGGTTATCAGATACATAATAATGGATTATATTTTCAGGGAAGTAGAAGAAAAGATGATGAATTACACAAAAGAACTAGGACATAGGAAAACAATTATAATGCTAGAACTGAAGAATACCTGCAGTGACACAGAGAGCTTAATGGATGGATTTAATGGCGTAGGTTACCCAGAGAAGAAAGTGCTGGTAGACTGGAAGATTTTCCTGTGTATGGTCAGTTCCTAATACGTCCCATTGCAGGGCTACTGTTCCTGTGGGTATTGGCTGCTACTAGCTCACAGCTACCTCTTTTTCTGGAGAAATACCAGACCCATGTCACCCAGAGATGCAGGGGAGTTATACTCTCCCCAGGGGGTGAGCCACAGCCACTGTATATTTATTTTTAATTGTGGAAGAAACACATAATATGAGATCTGCAGTTCTTAACAAATGCAGCTAATAATTCACAGGGGATATAAAATCCCAAACTCCCTCAAGCAGACAGGTTTAGGTATTCCTTATTCCCCAGAGTACTGTGGTGTCTGGTTAAGGTTAGGCTGCAGCTGAACCTATCTTTGCTTGACTCTTCTTCCTTTGCAATTCTGCATCTTTCTTCCTTGAAGGTTTCTCCAGAAAGTACTCCCAATAGATCACTTGCACATGAATCCTTATTTTATGCTCTGCTTCAAAGGGAGATGGCATAAGAAAAAGTAACATTTATTAATGATAGGAGGCCAATTCACCAGAAGGTAGTAATTCTAAATTTGAGTTTACCTGATGTTATAGCTTCAAAAAATGTAAAAACAAAAAGGAATGCAAACATTCTTAACATTTATAAACAGAAGCCTATAAAATGTTAGTGAGAGAAATGAATAAATTGGGAGAAATGTCAAGTTTATGGACTGGCAGATTCAATAGCATAAAGATCTCAGTTTTCATCAGGAAGGATCATGAGTTTTCTGGGGGTACATTTTGTGTTCAATTTCTTATCTGTAAGGTAGTTACATACATGTATTTCACTTTGTAAAATTACGTAGTTTTTGAAAATACAGAGATAATTCTGAACAACTCAAATGTCAAATGTAGGAAGAAAGTAAATGTAGGAAGAAAAAAGATCCCATTTGTTACCCCTAAATATTTTATGGCAGTATTATTTTTACCTCACACCTTAAATGTTGATTACTTCTTTTGAACTATATCGTGGATGCTTCTTATCTCCTTGAAAGAGTTGTTTGTTTTTAAAAGCAGGCTCTATTGAATTTATAGCTCTCACCATGTGTGGTAAGTTGCTTCAGTCGTGTCTAACTCTTTGCCACCCATGGACTGTAGCCCACCAGACTCCTCGGTCCGTGAAATTCTCCACGCAAGAATACTGGAGTGGGTAGCCATTCCCTCCTCCAGGGGATCTTCCCAACCCAGGGATCGAACCCATATGTCTTATGTCTCCTGCTTTGGCAGGCGGGGTTTTTCACTACTTGTGCCACCAGAAAAGCCCCATACATAGCTTTCATCACCTGTAGCTAATATAATGGTAGGCCTATAGAAGGTCCAGTAATATGTGGTTTCTTGTTGGGAGAAACACCAGCCGTGGTCACTGGAACCATCCTGAAACATTGAGTGTCTCAGAAATGCAAGACCCTGACTGTTCTTTATCTGGGTTATCTCTTGGAGTTGTCTTTGCAGCAAATAACCTTGAAGGATAAGGTAACACCTTCCCTGCACAAAGAGCAGGCTCACTTTTGCTTACAATAACAACAGTAAATCCTGAAGTCCAACATTCTTCTCCTATAATGCATCCCATTGAGCACATTTGCATCATTTAGGGCCATTGGCATTGTCCTTGTCTGTGGGACTTGTGAGACATGCAGGAGAGCACAAATGAAAATGAAGCTCTGAGTAATAAAGATCTTTTATCTGTGATACAGCAGTCTAGCATTTTCTGCCATTGTCCGTGAAACAGAAATGAAAAGGATAGAATCTTGTACCTTGTACAATTCTTGATATCAATCTAGTGACTAAAAGTATAGGGAAGCAAATAGGGAAAAAGAAGAAGGAATAATGTCAGAAACAGATTATAGCTCTAGTCAGGATAAAGATGAAATATCAATATTACAAAATTAAATGGTACACATGTGAAATATAGGTAGAATCTCAAATTCTTTGTGCATCATATTTTGGATGCAAAATAACTGGTAGACAACCATGAAGAGGCAGATAGCCTGGTCAGAAAAGTAAGTGTGTAAAATTCACCTTTTGGTGATGTGTTAAATAATGAGATTAGAAAGAATCCAGATACATAAGACTGTAGAAAGATAGTATTCAAAATATCCTCATCAGGTAAGGAAAAGAAGAAAAGGAAAATCTTTTCTTTAGCCACCACCAACACAAGGAAAAACCTTTATCCATTGAGATCAGATCAGTTCACTTAAAAAGCATTTTAGTGAACATCCTCCTCTCTAGAGAATGAGCTGTATAATAAGCTGTTGACTCTGACAGGTGCTAGGAATTCAAGACTAGACTCTGGTGGAAGGCAGGAAAAAATTTAGAAAAACACCTATAGGAATCCCTGAGTGAGAGCAAGTGGTGACTTCAGAACTTGTCAGGAAGGTTAATGCATTCAGAAATAGGTACTTGAAATTTTGGTTTCCATATAGGGTTCACTAGTAGAATCGACCTAAGGAAATTCCCAGAGAAATGAAGCTATCCTATGAGATGTAAGCTAAAATTCCAGCAGAGATTTGGGTATCTTTACCTACAAATGGTTGAAGAATCCAGAGCAAAGCAAAATAAAACAGCTTAGAAAAAATGTCCTCTCTAAGGAAGCAGATGTATAAATTGAAGAGAGTTGATCCCGACTGTTGGATGTTGAAAGAAGCAAGTCAGAGGCTGACAAAGGATAAGAAGAAAAGTAGAGAAGGGACCAAGAGTCTTCAGAGCATTCATACTAAGATCAGTAAGGACAGAAAGAAAATGGTCAATCCTGTCTAATATGTTTAGGAAGTGAAGGAGGAAAATAAGGATCTTAGAGAAATACTGTCCCACGAAGATATAATTCAAGCAAATATTTGTAATTTTAAATATTCTAATAGGCACATTCGAAATGTAAAAGGAAACAGATCTTAACTTTAAGGTCATAGCTTATTTAATCTAATATATCTGTATTATTATTTCAAAATGTAATCAATATAAAGATTAAGATATTTTACATTGCTTTTCATATCATGTCCAAACTGATATGAATACCTTACAATACCTCTCTGTTGGACTAGCCTCATTTCAAGTGCTCAATTGTTATATGGAGCTATGCCTCCCTTATTAGATAATGCAGATCTAGACTAGGAAATACATGATTATTAAACTCAGTGGGGGGATTAGGGAAAAGTTCTAAGAAATATAAAATTCTGTGTGAAGTTTCAATTAAAGAACTTGGCATTGAGAAAAAATATTTAGAAAAGGAGAGGATAATGAAATATAGACTCTCATTGGTAGAATGAGAAAGGTTTCTTTTTAAGGAAAGGTAACTAGAAATTAGAGTGGAGAAAGACAAAAGTAGTTTTCCTGCCTGATATATAACTACTATGCTGTATGTTGGGGTCAGTAAGTTCTATAAGTAAAAATGTGTGTAAATAGAGTCTTTGAAGGTAGATATTCTTAAGAATTACCTTAAGAATGATGGACATGAGTTTGAGCAAGCTCTAGGAGTTGGTGATATATAGGGAATCCTGGCGTGCTGCAGTTCATGGGGTTGCAAAGAGTCAGACACGACTGAGCAACTGAACTGACAGACTGATTCTTAAGGATTAGAATGAATTATTAAAATAGTTGCAATAGCCAACACAATATTGTAAAGCAATTATCTTCCAATTAAAAAAAAGAATTTCCTGAGCAAAAAATAAATAACAGAGAGAGATGATATAAGATTAAGCAAATTGGTAGAAAAAAGTATATGAAGTTTGGGAAAATAGTAATTATTTGTTAAATGCAATATCTGGTACATTTTTAAAATTTTAATTTGAAATGATGTTACACTTGCAGAACAGTTGCAAAGATAGTACCAAGTATTCTTAAGAATATTTAATTTGTGAATTTTGTATCTCTCTAGTCCAATTTAACTGTTTCTCTAAACGGAGATGCAACTGGCCGTGATTGGAGCAAGAGAAATATTTTTCCCTGTAATAGACAAAGCAAAAGCAGCATATCAATAATAATTTTAATACTACAGATGTATTAAAGTTAAATTCACTTTTTACGTGTTTTCTTGGTAAACAGATTGAGAGTTCTTTGAAAGTTAGAGCTTCTTATTATGAAGCATCTCCAAAATGAGCTCTTTTACCTCTGAAGGCAGCACTCTTCAGTGGGTACCGTGCAAAACACCGTTGTTCTGAAACTCCCCAAACTCTGTCATGTTCTAAATGCTTTAGAAAAAGCTCATGTTTTTTTATTAGTGATCTCATTCGTAAAGGGCTTCCCCAGTGGTTCAGAAGTAAAAAATCTGCCTGCCACTGTAAGTGACACAGAGACATGGATTTGATTCTTGGGTCGGGAAGATCCCCCTGCAGAAGGAAATGACAACCCAGTCCAGTATTTTTGCCTGGAAAATTCCATGGACAGAGGAGCCTGATAGCCCACAGTCACTGGGTAACAAAGAGTTGGACACATTTGAGCACACATGCATAAAGCTCTGGAGGTAAATATCTTTGAGATTTCAACTCTCTTTCCGAATTTCTTATAAAGTTCCCCCTGTAGATCCATCTATCAAAAAGATCAAGTTTAAAACAGAAAAGGAAATAAGAAGAAAAACTCTTCAGCTTTCACGATCCATCTATGTCAATACATTTAATAAAGAAGTTCTTAGGAATTAACTCTGAGGGGCTGTCCTCGAACCCTTCACATAGCATATCTGACTATTGCTGATGTCAGATTTCATTACCATTATTCTTGGAGGCCAGCTCAGATTCCTCCTTGAACATGACTCTTTTCAAATAGGACTTAGATTGTCAGAGAAAAAAGTACAAACAAAAGTGAGCGTGGGCCAAAGTAAACATTAATTTAAAAACTCGAACTCTGGGTCCAAAATGAAGTAAATTTTTTTGGCTAATATCTGCAGTTTTGCTAAGCTGTCTGCATTTGGAATAAATGAGGAAGAGGTGGGGAAAAGAACTGAGGAGAGAAAATGTTAGTGCTAATAAGCCCAACCTAGAAGAGAAAGCAGCCCCAGTAACCCAGTGCTAATCTAGCCATGACCGTTTCTTCTGCAATCCCTGTTTATCTGAGCTTGTGGGAGTCTGGGGTCTTCTGTGGATCATGGAGTTGCTTTCTCAGGGCACCAATGTAGGCTTTCTTCTTTTAAAAAAAAAAAAAAAAAAAAGGAGGCTGTGCCGTGCAGCTTCTGTCATCCTTAAAACAGGTCAAATTGGTTCTGTGTTTTCCCATAGAGTTCTGTTCAGTCTTCTGAAATTGAGCCATTAGGGAGAGTCCTAGGGGAGAAATTTCACTGCCAAGGAAGATGTCACACTAGTAATTTATTTCTTTATGGGCTGAAGGCTTTCTCATGTAATTGGACAGATGTCTTCCAGTCTTTGACTTAATGCACTTTATAATTCATCAAGTGCTTTCATAGTAAATGGATGTATTTATCTTCAGAGTAATTACCCTGTGAGGAGAGCACAGCAGGTATTAGTATTGTTCATTTTATAAATTAGTAAACTGAAGCTTAAATAGTTTTATTAATTTGTTAGATCTTTTAAAAAAATAAAAAAACAAGAAACAAAGGACTCAGATAGAGTCTTTTACCCCCAGGTAAATGAGACTTATTTTGCAGAATTGCAGTTTCCACGAACTCTCCCAGAAATGTGACCTTGAAACAGACAGTCTGAAGTTTCCTGATTAGCACTTGTGAGGTAATATGTGTAATAAAACCTCCGCCTTTCCTTTTCACCCAAAAGAAGATGACCTGAATGAATGGGTAAACACAGCAATAACTGTGAATAGATCTGGCTAGAAGTACATATGAGTATATAATAGTGGAACCTGCACAACTCAGGTTTGGACTTGAGCCCACAGGCTGGGACTGAAACTGAGCCAAACCCACACTGGGACTCCAACCCACCGTCTTTTCATTGAAATCACACGCCTGGTTTACTGAAGCTCAAGTTATTTACTGAAGTGCAGAAAGAATTCAGTGAGAGACAAAGTGATGGGTAAGAAGTGGATTTATTCAGAGAGATACACATTCTTTTGATAGAATGTAGTCCATCTCAAAAGGTGAGAGTGGCCATGGAGAGAAACATACTCCAGAGTGTGGGTCATCTCAGAATGTCAGATGCCCCCAAATAAGGGTAGTAAGTTTTTATGGGCTGGATAATTTCATAGGTGAATGGGTGGGAGAGTTGTTCTAACTATTTTGGAGAAGGGGCAGAGATTACCTGGAACACTGCCCACTTTTTGACCTTTGATGGTGAGCCTCAGAACTGTTATCACAGCTGTGTGTATGTTGTTTAGAATATGCTAATATATTATAACGAGCATACAAGTCTCAAGGTCTACTGGAAGTCATCTTCCGCCATCTTGGACTTGGTTGATTCTAACTAGTTTATGTCTTATTCAAAGGCTCTATCATTCTTTTGAAGGTTTGTGCCCTTTGTCTCCTGTTTCAAGAGGAAACCTCTCCTTGATTCTTGGAGACATTGTAGATTTTGTTGTTAAGATAACAGTTGCCTAACAAAGACTGTTTTTAGACTCTCTGGCCAAGATTTTTTTTTTTTTTTTATAAAAAATGATCCTTGATTATCTTTTAGCAGAACAAAGAGGTATCTGTGTTGTGGCCATCACCATCTGTTGTACCTGAATTGGCATTTCTAAGGAAGTTGAATCTCAGTTATGTAAGATCATTGAGCAAGCCGCTTGGCTTTATTGAAAGGTGATTCCTCAGTGGTGTCTTTTTAGATTGGTTTGGGTCTTGGGGACTATGGCTCTGAAGTACATTCCAAAGACTGAAAATTATCCTGCTTAAAATCTCCCTGGTGTGTTATATTCTCTCAAAAGCTTTAAAAATACCAAGCAAATGATCTCCCTAATACTAGAGTATCATAGAAGGAACAGAGAATGATGAAATTAAAACTTGTGAACCTAAAGTGGTGACCTGGGAATATCACATGGAGTATTAGTGAAAGATGTAATAACTACAGAGTGGTAGCTGAGAGTGGTACTAATGCCTTATTATTATTATTTTTAATCAGGTCTCTGAGTTAAGCAGAGAGGAACAAATTGTTTATTGTTTGTTTTCATTTTTTAAAAAAGGCCCCGAATGAAGTCACTTATCCTCAGGACCGCAAATTGTTGTTGTTGTGTAGTTGCTAAGTTGGCCATGTCCAATTCTTTTGCAGCCCCACGGACTGTAGCCTACTAGGCTCCTTCTATCCATGGGATTTTCCAGGCAAAAATACTAGAGTGGATTGCCATTTCCTTCTCCAGGAGTTCTTCCCCACCCAGGGATCTAACCCACATCTCCTGTCTTGGCAGTTGGATTCTTTACCACTAAGCCACCAGAGAAACCCAACCAAGGCCAAATTGCAGGTTTATCCTCTCCCAGGAATGTGATATTTAAGCCAACAACCTGAAGGTTCCTGATTAGCACTAATGAAGTAGTCTACATAATAAGACCATTGCAGTTCCCTTCCCCCTAAAAGAAGATGACCTGGCCTGAAACAGTTCTTTTCTCTTTACTAATCATTTCCTTGTTCCAGCTTACTTCTGCTTACAAACACCTTTGGTTTGTACAGCCCCTTAGAGTATCTCTCTATTTGCTAGAGGAAGTGCTACCAGATTCATAGATTGCTTAAAAAAGTCAATTAAATCTGCAAATTTACTTAGTTGAATTTTGTTTTTTAACAGTACTTGTGTAATTTATCCCCGTGTCCCATAGTCTTTCTATTATTCATGATTATTTTTATTTTTTATTTTTATAATTCTTTTAGTTAAAATATAGATTTAAGTATGAACTACCTTTTTTTTGAAATACATTTTGAACAGCTTCATAATGCATGTATTAAAATGACCAGAGAGTTATTGTTATGGACTATTTTCATGCAAATCAAATTTAAAAACTGAAAATGCATAATTATCCTAAAACTCTGATATAATAATGCTGTAAATTCTGTACCATTTTAGTCTTTAGCCTGTCTTCTAGAGCTTTTCATGAATCTTTGCAACTGCTGCAACTATTTTCAATAAAAGAAAGCTCTTTATTTGATATTTTCTTCAGTCATTTGAAATCTGTTATGAAACATGAATAGCAAAAACACATTAGTTAATGACAACTAAGTAATGGGTCACATTTTCAAATTTGGGTAACTGTTGTATCTAGGAAAAATGTACATAAATACCAACATTGAAAAACTTGCTGTACTCTGGAAACCAGCATCTTGATGCTAATACGTCTCTGTGTATATTCACAAAAATAAATTATGATAAATTATATGCTTACAACACAAAGTTTTTGACCATTTAAGAAATGATCTTCCAGTGCCTGTATTTTGCAAATCTGTACCTTGACATATGTAATTTAGAATAATTAGATGGTGAAATTAGGGGAAACAAATTAAGGATGTTAGCAGGACTTTCTTAACTTTCCAAGTAGATGCAGTGCATATGACTGATATTTAAGAATAAGTTCCATATACAGAGGAGCCTGGTAGACTGCAGTTCATGGGGTCACAAAGAGTCACACACAACTTAGTTACTGAATAACAACAAATGAGTTTAACTGTATTATTTTTTCAATGCATTTTGAGTTCAGTATGTCCATTTCAGATATGGAAAATATCAAGGGAATACTTTCATGAAATGAAAACTTACTACTGAAAGAAAAGAAATATGTTTCAAATACATCAAAGAAACTAACTTCACATTCTAAATATTTCTACAAGGTTAAAAAAAAGGGAAGATAAACATGATCACTGCAACACTTCAAAAAATATTTTAACATGGAGCATAAATACAAAATATTCTAAAGACCTATGTATTCTGAGTAATAGAATTAAAATGTATAAGAAAAATTTACTTACCATGTGGATATGTGACATTGCCTTAAACACAGTAGTCATTTGATATGAAAATTTATTAAAACTGAATTTGAAGTTGTTCGATAGGATCAGTGAATTTTACACACCACTGCGGTCTACCTGGAGAAGTGCTATAAAAAGGTGAATAAACCAAAATATTAGGATATTCCATCACTTAGATGACATAATTTTTGGAATAATCTTAGTTACTTGATAATCGCTGACTGGTCTTGTCAGACTTTATATATAACCGGCTAGAGTGATTATGAATCTCAAAGAGTGGTTGAGAAATCTTAGAGGAGCAAATGAAGTGTTCATTAAAAAACATGGCTTACTGGTCTTTTGTTGTTGTTGTTCAGTAGCTAAGTTGTGTCCAACTCATTGAGACCCCATGGACTGCAGCACGCCAGGCTTCCCTGTCCTTCACCATCTCCCAGAGCTTGCTCAAACTCATGTCCATTGAGTTGGTGATAACATCCAACCATCTTGTCCTCTGTCGTCCCCTTTTTCTCTTGCCTTCAATCTTTCCAGCATCAGGGTCTTTCCCAATGAATCAGTTCTTTGCATCAGGTGGCAAAATATTGGAGCTTCAGCTTTAGTACCAGTCCTTCCAATGAATATTCAGGTTGATTTCCTTCAGGATTCACTGGCTTGATCTCCTTGCTGTCCAAGGGACTCTTAAGAGTCTTCTTCAGCAAAATAATTCAAAAGCATCAATTCTTCAGTGCTCAGCCTTCTTTATGGTCCAGCTCTTACATCCATATATGACTACCAGAAAAGCCATAGCTTTAACTATGTGGATCTTTGTCAACAAAGTGATGTCTCTGCTTCTTAATATACTGCCTAGGTTTGTCATAATTTTTCTTCCAAGGAGCAAGTGTCTTTTAATTTCATGGTTACAGTCATGGTCTGCAGTGATTTTGGAGCTTTTCCTGTCCTGAGGCCACTACTGTGTGTTCCAATTTGCTGTCATTGAGTGCAGCACTTTCACAGCATCATCTTTTAGGATTTGAAATAGTTCAACTGGAATTCCATCACCTCCACTAGCTTTGTTCATAGTGATGCTTCCTAAGGCCCACTTGACTTCGCATTCCAGGATGTCTGGCTCTAGGTGAGTGATCACACCATCATGGTTATCTGGGTCATTAAGAACTTTTTTGGTACAGTTCTTCCGTGTATTCTTGCCACCTCTTCTTAATATCTTTTGCTTCTGTTAGCTCCTTGGCGTTTTTGTCCTTTATTGTGCCCATCTTTGCGTGAAATGTTCCCTGGTATCTCCAGTTTTCTTAAAGAGAACTCTAGTCTTTCCCATTCTGTTGTTTTCCTCTCTCTCTTCGCATTTTTCACTTAAGAAAGTTTTCTTGTCTCTACTTGGCATTCTCTGGAACTCTGCATTCAGTTGGGTGTATCTTTCCCTTTCTTTCTTTCTTTCTCCTTTGCCTTTTGCCTCTCTTGTTTTCTCAGGTGTTCAGACAAGCTCTTTGCCTTTTTGCATTTCTTTTTCTTGGGGGTGGTTTTGGTCACCACCTCTTGGATAATGTTATGAACCTCTCCATAGTTCTTCAGGCACTCTGTCTATCAGATCTACTCCCTTGAATCTGTTCATCACTTCCACAGTATAATCATAGCAGATTTTATTTAGGTCATACCTGAATGGCATAGTGGTTTTCCCTACTTTCTTCAATTTGAGCCTGAATTTCCAAATAAGGAGCTGATGATCTGAGCCACAGTCAGGTCCAGGTCTTGCTTTTACTGACTGTGTAGAGCTTCTCCATCTTCAGCTGCAAAGAATATAATCAGTCTGATTTCAGTACTGACCATCTTGTGATGTCCATGTGTAGAGTCTTCTCTTGTGTTGTTGGAAGAGGGTGTTTGCTATGACCAGTGCGTTCTCTTGGCAAAGCTCTTGTTAGCTTTTGCTGTGCTTCATTTTGTTCTCCAAGGCCAAGACTTGCCTGTTACTCTAGGTATCTCTTGACTTCCTGCTTTTGTGTTCCAGTCCCCTATGATGAAAACGACATCTTTTTTTGGTGTTAGTTCTAGGAGGTCTTGTAGGTCTCACAGAATCATTAAACTTCATCCTTTTCAATATTAATGGTTGGGGCATAAACTTGAATTACTGTGATGTTGAATGGTTTTCTTTGGAAGTGAACAGAGATCATGCTGTCATTTTTGAGATTGCAACCAAGTACTGCATTTTGGACTCTTGTTGGCTATGAGGGCTACTCCATTCCTTTTAAGGGATTCCTGCCCACGGTAGTAGATGTATAGGTCATCTGATTTAAATTTGCCCATTCCTGTCCATTTTAGTTCACTGATTTCTATAATATTGATGTTCACTCTTGCCGTATCTTGTTTGACCACATCCAATTTAACCTAATCATGGACCTAAGATTCCAGGTTCCTATGCAATACTTTTCTTTATAACACTGGACTTTACTTTCACCACCAGACACAACCACATCATAGTTCATCAAAAATATGAAATAATTCAACACTAAAATAAAAATCATTTTAAGGGTTTTAAATAACTATGAGCCACCTACATGGCCTGAAAGTAATAATGACTTGATTGAAATTATATTTAAGCCTACAATAAAAGTTTTTTTGCCATACATAAGTCATTAAAACTGAGGAAGTGATACTTTATACTTGAGAAAATTGTTCAATAGTCTCTGATAAATGCAATTCAGCTTAACATCTTATCTTTTGAATGTAAAATTTAAAGAGCTATAAACAACCTGCATTTATTGATTTTGGAAATTGGATAGATGTTCTCATGACAGATTTCAGGGACATTTTTTCTGAATCACTATTACAAGATGCTTTTGAATCTTCCTTTAAAGTAAATTGTCACTTTATTAATTCACTTATTTGTTTTGAACATAATCTATAGCTAATGTAGTGATTTGTCATATAGGGAAATATAATCTTGGGTTAGGTTCAGAGTATCACAGCGCATGTATTTGTGTGTGTGTTTGCTGGGAGCAGGAGGTAGGGTTGTTGAAACTCTATGTGGTATCAAGTAGAGGCTCATTGGAATTTTTTGTTTTCTAACCACAGGTATGTTACAGTACAGGCATGTTGAGAGGCCCAGTGAGGAACAGGAGCAAACTGTGTTCTAGATGTCAGAACCCCTAATGCATTGGAACCCCTAATCTCCCATTAATAAGATAACACTGGTTATTAATTTATACTGCCTTATGTCTGTTACCTCATTTCTGTGGTGAAAGGCTTGGACTTAGTGAAACTGAGTTCTGTGACTCACATAGTTATTTATTTATTTATTTTTTTAACAATTCCTACTTAGTCGACTTGAGTTGTACTTTTGTTTCCTTAAAATGTGTACATTTGATATTGATCATTTTAAAATGAGTTATTGGTGATCGAATTTAATCTTCGCACAACATTTCATTCTGAAAAATTCCAATGAAAGTGAAAGTGTAGTTGCTTAGTCTTGTCCGACTCTGCAACCCCATGGACTATAGCCTGCCAGGCTCCTCTGTCCATGGAATTCTCTAGGCAAGAATACTGGAGTGGATTGCCATTTCCTTCTCCAAGGGATCTTCCTGACCCAAGAATCGAACCAGGGTCTCCCACATTACAGGCAGATTTTTTACTGTCTGAGCCACAAGGGAATCTCCCCATAATTCCTCGAATGACATTAAATTCCATGTTTTTCCACAAGGTGTTGAAATTGAGTCATTTGTCTCTGAAAACTAATTTAACTTTGATAGCTGAGGCAAAGCCTTTTTAAAAAATCACAAGCAAGGAAATCGAAACTGTAATCAGAAATCTTCCAGCAAACAAAAGCCAGAACCTGATGGCTTCACAGCTGAATTCTACCAAAAATTTAGAGAAGAGATAACACCTATCTTGCTCAAACTCTTCCAGAAAATTGCAGAAGAAGATAAACTTCAAAACTCATTCTATGAGGCCACCATCACCCTAATTCCAAAACCAGACAAAGATGCCACAAAAAAAGAAAACTACAGGCCAATATCACTGATGAACATAGATGCAAAAATCCTTAACAAAATTCTAGCAAACAGAATCCAACAACATATTAAAAAAAGCATACACCATGACCAAGTGGGCTTTATCCCAGGAATGCAAGGATTCTTTAATATCTGCAAATCAGTCAATGTAATACACCACATTAACAAATTGAAAGATAAAAACCATATGATTATCTCAATAGATGCAGAGAAAGCCTTTGACAAAATTCGACACTCATTTATGATTAAAACTCTCCAGAAAGCAGGAATATAAGGAACATACCTCAACATAATAAAAGCTATATATGACAAACCCACAGCAAGCATCACCCTCAATGGTGAAAAATTGAAAGCATTTCCCCTGAAATCAGGAACAAGACAAGGGTGCCCACTCTCACCACTACTATTCAACATAGTGTTGGAAGTTTTGGCCACAGCAATCAGAGCAGAAAAAGTAAAAGGAATCCAGATAGGAAAAGAAGAAGTGAAACTGTCGCTGTTTGCAGATGACATGATCCTCTACATAGCAAACCCTAAAGACTCTACCAGAAAATTATTAGAGCTAATCAATGAATATAGTAAAGTTGTAGGATATAAAATTAGCACACAGAAATCCCTTGCATTCCTATACACTAACAATGAAAAAATAGAAAGAGAAATTAAGGAAACAATACCATTCACCATTGCAACAAAAAGAATAAAATCTTAGGAGTACATCTACCTAAAGAAACAAAAGACCTATACATAGAAAACTATAAAACACTGATGAAAGAAATCAAAGAGGACACAAACAGATGGAGAAACATACCGTGTTCATGGATTGGAAGATTCAATATTGTCAAAATGGCTATTCTACCCAAAAATCTGATCATTTTAAATTGCCGCACAATTAGAAAGAGAATGCTGTCTTCTGTCTCTCTCTCTGCATCTCTGTCACTTTATTTCTCTCATATGTGCACACACAAAAAATATAAAAATCTGTTCCTTCATTTAAAAAAATAATTTAACACTGGATAATAAGTTAACTAAAATAGCTCAGTCTCAATTTTTAAAGCTTGCAAATAGCTTGCATACTTGTCTCAAGTATTAGGTAAAACAAATGTCAGTGCTTTGAAGCAAAAACTAATTAAGGCATTACAACTTTTTAAAATTGATTTTTTATTGAAATATGACACAGAAAAGTACAGTTTTGTAAGTATAGAATTATCAAAAAGTGAAATAAGACAGAATTACCCCTTAAAAAAAAGAACATTATCAGACAGTATTTGCAGGCCGGATGACAGAGGATAAGATGGTTGGATGGCATCACCAACTCAATGGACATGTTTGGGTAAACTCTGGGAGTTGGTGATGGACAGGGAGGCCTGGCGTGCTGTGGTCCATGGGGTCGCAAAGAGTCGGACACGACTGAGGGACTGAAATGAACTGAACTGATCAGACAGTAGGAAGGCCCCTTCAAGAAAAACTAAGATATTGTAACTTTATTTTTAATTGATTTTTTATTGAAATATGACATACAGAAAAGTATAGTTAAGTAGTTATGTGTGTGTTAGTCACTCAGTCATGTCTGATTCTTTGCGACCCCATGGACTTTAGCCTGTCAGGCTCCTCAGTCCATGGGATTCTTTAGGCAAGAAAACTGGAATGGGTTCCCTTCTCCAGGAGATCTTCCCGACCAAGGGATCAAACCTGCATCTCCTGCTTTGCAGACAGATTCTTGACCACCTGAGTTATCAGGGAAGCTACCAGGAGGTAGTTATGCCTGTAACTACTTCCATCCTTCATCCTGAAGTTAGCTAGTATTCTAACTTCTAATACCATAGATTAATTTTACCTGACTTGTAGCTTAATAAAACTGAAATTGGCATACATTATATCTTCTTTAGAATCTAGCTTCATTCACTAATGAGATTTATTTATATTAATGCATGTAGCATTTATGTGTGATATTAATTTATTCATTTTAATAAGTGTTCTGAAATATTCATTAGTAGGTTTCCTGAAATATTCATTTCATAGGTATTCTGAAATATTCATTCACTATAGAGATTTATTTATATTAATGCATTTAGCAATTATATGTGATAGTAATTTATTCATTTTCATAGTTATTCTACTCTTAATGGACATTTATGTTTAGTTACAGGCTATTACAAATACTGTTACTATGAACATTTTGTATATTTGGACTGAGCATATATATGCATTTCTGTTGTATTGTAAAGTTGTTAAGGTTCAGTTATGATTGTTTTAACATGTTATTGTAGGTTTTATTTTTGGATACACAATAAAAGTATACAATTATGTTTTTTGTCATTCAGTAGGTCAGTGTATACAAGGTCTAGAATAAAAATCATTTCAAAATGTAAAATTATTTGTAAGAATACGTGCCATCAAAGGCTGTCCATATTACTACTTAGGAGTAGAATTTTGGTCATAGAGTAAATTGTGGTTAAATATTAGTGGATAATGCTAAAATATTTTTCAAAGTGATTGTATTGATTTACACTCACAAGAAGTGTATAATATTTTGTAGTTCCATATCTACATTGAAAGTTAGTATTTTATCTGTTTTTAATTTTAGCCACTGGTGTGTGTGTGTGTGATTGTACTTCATAGTAGTTAACATGTATTTCTCAGATAATGAAGCTGAGCTTCTTTTCAGATGTTTTTAACTCATTAGGTAGCTTTTTTATTTTGGTAAAATGCCCTTTTGAGATTAGTTTCCTTTTCTGTTGAGTTGTTTGACTCAACTCAGTAGAAATAGAATATTTCTCAATAGAAATAGGATATTTCTATTCTTGATACAAGATGTTAGCTGGTAATATAGATTGAAGATAAAATTCTCCCAATCTCTGGGTGGCTGGTTTTCTCTCTCAATGGTATTTTTAAGCAAATAAAAATGGTTCAATTTAATATACCCATATTTATGAAAAATTTTTATGGTTAATCCATTTTTATGTCCTCTTAATTTTTTTTAACAACTCCAAAGTCCTGTAAAGATGTTCTTCTAGATGCTTTATTGTTTTGACTTTCAAATGTTATTTTTTATTGAGAAATTTCAAAAGCATATCCTATGATGCCAAGCTGAAGTCAATAAAAATAAATAGAAACAAAAACAAAAACATTTCCCCTGCCTAAACATGTGCTTTTTTGTGGTTATTAAAATATCTTTGTGTTGAGTTAGAGGGTTGAGATTAAAGTGTAGTTTCTTCAAATTATTAACTTCCTTTTTGGTTTAACAAGCAAAGGGCATCAGAGAAATTGCCTAAGTGCTATGTGTTTACAGTTCTGCAGTTAATTATTAGCTACTGGAATTCACCCAAGAAGTTGTCAGATATCTGAAACTCTATTATGTTACAATGAAATAATTATTGGACTTGGTAATTTCATAATTATTTGTTCCCTTTTAGTGTTTGATTTTAGTCCCCTTGTGCCAGGAAGACAATTCACTCATAGATTTTCAGAGATAAAATGGTTTAATGATTTTATTTCAAAGATTATAAATCAGTTCTTCGCAATTCATTGCAATATTTACTGTTAATATATTGGCTTTCTCTAGTGGCTCAGATGGTAAAGAATCTGTTTGTAATGCAGGAGACCCAGGTTCAATCCTTGTGTGGGGTAGATATCCTAGGGAAGGGAATGGCTATCCACTCCAGTGTTCTTGCGTGGAGAATTCTATTTACAGAAGAGCCTGGCAGCCTACAGTCCATGGGGTTGCAAAGAGCTGGACACGACTGGACGATTAACATTTTCACTTCTACTTTCAAACCAAAAGAAGGAAAATAAATCTGAAAAAGGGGGAAAGGAGAAAATTAAAAAAAAATAGAATGGGGGATTTTATATGACAATGTTTACTAAGTCACCTTTAGCTATCAGGAAAATGGACACATTCAGCTTCCACGTGTGTACATGCATACACAATTCACAAAAAATGCACATAAAAAACATATGTTTTCTTTAAATGTCTTTATTCTTCAACCTTTTAAATGAATATAATAGTTTAATATTCAGCAATATACTGTTACTATTAAACAGTTTTATGTAGGCTATAAAAATATACAAATATTCCCATAGTTACAACATTAGCAAATAGATAGTACTTTATTTTGAATGAAAGTCTTACACTTTGGTGTATTTATTTAACCATAATACAGTACTTTACAAATTGGGTTTACTGTTGTAGAATCATAAAAATAATTTAAAATTTGTCACAAAATTTGTAAACACCATTATTATACACTTTTTAAATTCTTGATTAAGATTTTGGGAGCTAGACTATAACCCATCATGATTGGTAAGAAGCTGATGTAGTTAAAAATATTCATGGCTATGATCTATTTCTTATTATGACAGTTTTAGACATAATATATCTGAAGTTAATTAAAGCATAGTATACATTAAAAAAATAATGTTTATTTAGTTTATTTAAATAAACTAATGTTTATTTAAGCTTTTGTGTTTGGGCCCCGTATCCTGCTGAGCAAAGTTAATTTGATAATCTAAGTAGAATCTAGAATCTTAGCTGAGCGTTAGTACACAATAAAATGTATCTAGTATCTGTTTATAGTGAATAACATGCTAAAGCTTCCATAATATTTATCTTCTCACATTTGTCTACCACCTATTGCTTTTAGGATATTTAAAACTAGGCCTTTAATTAGAGAAAATATGTTATTACCATGGCTTTAGTAGTTTGAATATGGACAAATAGAAAGGTAACATGGCTAAAGTATTAAAGGTAATAGAAATAACTAAGAGATAGTAACAGTGGAAGTGATTCAGGAATTCATAACTGCAAGCAACTGATGACCTCACAACAGTGGCTTAAACATGCTAGTATTATTTTATTCATTACAGTGTTAGTCGCTTGGGTCCCCGTGAATTGTAGCCCGCCAGATTCCTCTGTCCATGGAATTCTCCAAGCAAGAATACTGGAATGGTTTGCCATTCACTTCTCCAGGGGATCTTCCCTGCCCAGGGATCAAACCCGGGTCTCCCGCATGGCAGGCAGACTTTTTACCGTCTGAGCCATCAGGGAAGCCTTTCATTATAAACTAAGTTTTAATTGGTAAGAGGGTTTAATGACATTAGGACATTTTTCTCCTGGTCAACAAATGCCTAGTGCAGCACCAGTCATCATTTCCAAATTCCAAGCAGGAAAAAAGATACAGGATACCATCAGAACACTTGTAGATCTCATTGTACAGTGAATGTTAACATATGGCCACCTATGAGTATTACGGAATCTAGGTCAACAGTTAGTAGAGAATGTAAGAGAGAAATTTATACAAAGTGTATACTGATTGAACTAAGCTACAGTGTCTTCCACAGTTGGTAAGACACTGTAAGATAAATTTTAAGCTTTATATTTTTCAAATTACTTTTAAAATAAATTTTATAAGTAAATAAAACTTTTTAAAGAATAGTTATAGATGTATAGAAAAGTTGCAGCAAATAGTATTGTGCCATTCTTTTATACCCTACCCCCATTTTTTCCCTTTGTTAGCATTTTGTATTATTATGGTATATATGAGACTATTAAGTAACCAACATTGGTGTGTGTGTATGTTCATTCGTGTCTGACTCTTTGGGACCCTATAATAGCCCACCAGGCCCCTCTGTCCATGGAATTTTCTAGGCAAGAACACTGGAGCAGGTTGCCATTTCCTACTTCAGGGGATCTTCCTGACCCAGGGATTGAATCCCGGCTCTTTGTCTCCTGCCTTGGCGGGCAGTTTCTTTACTGCTGTGCCACCTGGGAAGCTCATAACCAACATTGACACATTCAGTTCAGTTCAGTTCAGTCGCTCAGTTGTGTCCGACTCTTTGCGACCCATGAATCGCAGTACACCAGGCCTCCCTGTCCATCACAAACTCCTGGAGTTTACTCAAACTCATGCCCATCGAGTCAGTGATGCCATCCAGCCATCTCATCCTCTGTTGTCCCCTTCTCCTCCTGCCCCCAATCCCTCCCAGCATCAGGGCCTTTTCCAGTGAGTCAACTCTTCGCATGATGTGGCCAAAGTACTGGAGTTTCAGCTTCAGCATCAGTCCTTCCAATGAACACCCAGGACTGATACATTAGTATTAATTAAACCCCACACTTCTTAAAATTTCATGAGCTTTCCCTACTGTCTTTTTTCTCTTACAGGAGTTCATCTATACACTACGTGACCTGTAGTCATCATTATCTTCAGTCTGCTCTGTGAGAGTTTCGTAAATTTTTCTCTTTCTTTTTTGGTGAACTTGCTAATTTTTTCAGAGTTCTGGTCCAGTATCTCACAATTAGGGTTTTTCGGAATTTTTTCTTAAGGTTAGTGAGACTGATTTATGGATTGGGGGCCAGAAAACTACAGAGGTGCAGTGACATTCGCACCACATTAAACTTGGGTACGTGCATCAACTTGACTTATCACTAGTGATGTTAATCTTGGTCACCTGACTGAGTTACTGTTTGTCAGGTTTCTCTGAGAAGTTATCATTCCCCCATCCTTTTCCTATCATACTTTGGAAAGAAAATCATTATGTACAGCCCATTAACATTTTTTTAAATTATAGTCAAGATTATATTATTGTGTTGATTTCAGGTTTACAACTAAGTGATTTAGTTATGTAGTTTTTCAGATTATATTTCACTGTAGATTATGATCAGTTCTGTTCAGTTCATTCAATCATGTCCAGCTCTTTGAGACCCCATGGACTGCAGCATGCCAGGCCTCCCTGTCCATCACCAACTCCCAGAGCTTGCTCAAACTCATATCCATTGAGTTGGTGATGCCATCCAATCATCTCATCTTCTGTTGTCCCTTTCTCCTCCAGCCTTTAGTCTTTCTGAGCATTAGGGTCTTTTCTAAGGAGTCAGTTCTTAACAAAAGGTGGCCAAAGTTTTAGAGTTTCAACTTCAACATCAGTCCCTCTGATGAACACCCAGGACTGATCTTCTTTAGGATGGACTGGTTAGATCTCCTTGCAGTCCAGGGGACTCTCAAGAGTCTCCTCCAACACCACAGTTCAAAAGCATTAATTCTTCCACACTCAGCTTTCTTTATAGTCCAACTCTCATATCCATACATGACTGCTGGCAAAATTATAGCTTTGACTAGATGGAATTTATCAACAAAGTAATGTCTCTGCTTTTTAATATGCTGTCTAGGTTGGTCATAGCTTTTCTTCCAAGGAGCAAACATCTTTAATTTCGTGGCTGCACTCGCCATCTGCAGTGATATTGGAGTCCCCCAAAATAAAATCTCTCACTGTTTCCATTGTTTCCCCATCTATTTGCCATGAAGTGATGGGACCAGATGCCATGATCTACATTTCTTGAATGTTGAATTTTAAGCCAACTTTTGCACTCTCCTCTTTCACTTTCATCAAGGGGCTCTTTAGTTGTTCGCTTTCTGCCATAAGGGTGGTATCATCTGCGTATCTGAGATTATTGATGTTTCTCCTGACAGTTTTGAATCCAGCTTGTGCTTCATCCAGCCCAGCATTTTGCATGATGTGCTCTGCATAGAAGTTAAATAAGCAGGGTGACAGTATGTAGCCTTGAGATACTCCTTTCCCGTTTTGGAACCAGTCTTGTTGTTCCATGTCCAGTTGTAGCTGTTGCTTCTTGACCTGCATACAGATTTCTCAGGAGGTAGGCTAGGTGGTCTGGTATTCCCATCTCTTGAAGAATTTTCCATGGTTTGTTGTGATCCATACAGTCAAAGGCTTTGGCGTAGTCTATAAAGCAGAAATAGGTGTTTTTCTGGAACTCTTGCTTTTTTGATGATCCAGAGGATGCTGGCAATTTGATATTTGGTTCCTCTGCCTTTTCTAAATCCAGCTTGAACATCTGGAAGTTCATGGCTCATGTACTGTTAAAGCCTGGCTTGGAGAATTTTGAGCATTACTTCGCTAGTGTGCTAGATGAGTGCAATTGTGTGGTAGTTTGAACATTCTTTGGCATTGTCTTTCTTTGGGATTGGAATGAAAACTGACCTTTCTCAGTCCTGTGTCAACTGCTGAGTTTTCCAAATTTGCTGGCATATTAAGTGCAGGACTTTCACAGCACCATCTTTTAGGATTTGAAATAGCTCAACTGGAATTCCATCACTTCCATAAGCTTTGTTCATAGTGATGCTTCCTAAGACCCACTTGACTTTGCATTACAGGATGTCTGGCTCTAGGTGAGTGATCACACCATTGTGGTTATCTGGGTCATGGAGATCTCTTTTGTATCATTCTTCTATTTATTCTTGCCACCTCTTCTTAATATCTTCTGCTTCTGTTAGGTCTATACTATATCTGTCCTTTATTGTGCCCATCTTTGCATGAAATATTCCCTTGGTATCTCTAATTTTAATGAAGTGATCTCTAGTCTTTCCCATTCTATTGTTTTCCTGTGTTTCTTTGCTCCCAGACCAGGGATTGAACCCTTGCCCTGTGCATTGAAAGGTGAAGTCTTAACCTCTGGACTGCCAGGAAAGTCCCGTAGGTTATTATAGGACATTGAATTTAATTCTTTTTTTTATACAGTAAATCCTTGCTGTTTATTTCTTTTATGCAGTTTGTATCTGTTAGTCTCTTACTCCTAATTTATCCCTTTCTCCATCCTCTTCTCTTTAATAAGCCATAAATCTGTTTTCTGTGATGCACAACTCATTTTTAAGAGTTTTAACTCCTTGGGAGCAAAAGGATCTATATCAAGTATTTAAAATATTTTTGCATGAAAGAGTTCCCTGTTCTCTCCCATTAATTTCTTTAAATACAGTCATTTCTTTACATTATTATAGACTCATGAATATATATTTCATGCTTTGAGTTATAATCCAGTACTTCGTTTACTTTGTAGGTTAAGTTGTCCTAGCACTGACCTTGTGCGCTCTTGCGGTTTGGCTCCTTTGTCCCTTTTATATATCTCCTTTCCATAAATTATTTTTGAATGGAAAAGTATTATTTTCCAAAAACAATAATTTGGAAATGGTGATAATAATTTAGAAATAATTTCTGTTGATCATTGTAAAATATTTACCTAGAATAAGCACCAGCACTAGGTTTTAGGATCTATAATAAAGAACAAAATGTAAACTATGGTAACACAGAGTGCAAATATGGCATAGTGGTTAAAAACATGGGAGAACATGCTTTTTCAAAATTGTAGCTTCATCATTTATTAACTTACATTGGACAAATGACTTAAGCTATTAGTGTGCCATTCTTATCTGTAATGGGGGTTAGTAAAAATTCCTGTTTCATTGGGTCATTATGAAGATTAAATGAGTAATGAATGTAGTATTTGGAACAGTGCTTGACACAGAAGGGTTGCTCAAAAATACAGTTATGATAGCATTACTGTGAAGGGTGAAATTCTTATAATAGGGAAAATTAGCCAAAAGCAGCATTTGCTCAAATGTTGTTTCCCAGTCCCACTGAGTTCTTCAGGTTTCAGTCCTTTGGTCACTAATCCTGACTCAGTAGTGATATTGGATGATTTAGAATAGAAAGTAAGTGGGCTGCATTTGTTGCTGTGATTAGCCAAGTCAAAGCAAATATAAAAACTCTAAAATGTAATAATAATTATATTGAAGACTAATTAATTGCATATAATTAAAGCTGAAGAATGAAGTAATGGATAGCACTAAGTTTTTGAATTCCAAATATATAAAAAGAAAATCACACATCACTTACATTTTTGACTGTGGATCATTTTCACTTAATGGTTAACTTTAAAAAATAATATAATTCTTTTTAAAAATGTGTTGGTCTATAATTCATATGTCATGAAATTTACCCTTTTGAAGTGTTAAGTGTTTTTCAGTATATTGACAATATTGTGCACCTGTCACCACTGTGGAATTCCAGAATGTTATCACTGCTACAAATACAACTCTTTACCCACTCTCCCCTCCCGAGAGTCACTTATCTACTTCCTGTCTGTATGGATTTGCCTATTCTGGACATTTCTTATAAAAGGAGTCATACAATATGTGACTTTTTGTGTCTGCACTCTATAACTTTGTATAATATTTTCAAGGTTCATCATGTTGTAGCATGTATTACTACTTCATTCCCTTTTTTTGGTAAATAACATGCTATTTAATGAATGAACCATATTTTTGCTATCATCAATTTAATGGGCATTTTGGTAGTTTCCAGTTTTAGGTTATTATAAATAATGCTGATATGAACATCGATATAATTTTGTTTAGAGGCATATTTTCATTACTTGCGTAAACTTGAAAGTGGAATTGCTGGTTAATATGATAATGCCATGTTTAACTTTTTCAGAAACTCCCAAAATGTTCTCCAAAGTAGCTGTAGTGTTTTACATTTCTTCCATTTATGTTTGAGAGTTTTTCTCAACATCCTCAACATCTCAACACTTTTCTCCACATCCTGAAAAGAAAGAAACTTGCTGTCATGCATTTCTTTGGTTCTAATCTTCTGAACAGCTGTGAAGTGATACCTAGTTGTGGTTCGTATTTGCATTTCTCTTATGGTGAATGATGTTGGTGTCATTTCATATGATTACTGGCAATTTATTTATTTAAGTATGGGCTCATGAATATATATGTTTTGCTTTGAGTTAAATCCAGTACCACTTATTTTGTAGCTCAAGTTGAAATATCTGTTCAAATGGTTTGTTTTTAAATTGGGTTGTTTTTTATTGTTGAATCATAAGAGTTCTTTTAAAATTCTGGATAATTTATCTCTTATTAGATACCATGAATTGTAAATATTTTCTTTCCTTTCATGAATTGTCTTTAATTTCTTGATTGTGCCCTTTGAAGTGTGAAAGTGCTTAATTTTGATGATGTCTATTTTTCTCATTGTGCTTTTGGTATTATTTCCAAGAAGCTATTGCCAATCCACGTTAATTAAAATTTGTACTTATATTTTTCTAAAGCAATAGTTTATTTAGTGTATCAGCTCTCACATTTAGAACTTTGATCCAATTTATGTTAATGTTTTTTATCTGCTATAAGGTAGGGTTTCAAGTTTCTGATTTTGTATTGCCATATTCAGCTGTTCCTATACTCTTCTTTATCCGCTGAACTTAGTTGGCATCTTTGTTGAAAATCAATTTTATGTGAGAGTTTACTTCTGAACTCTGTTAACTTCAAGTCTGTTCTTATGCCTATATTGATTACCATATTATTACACACTGTATTTATTACTACAACTTTAAGCTTTGAAATTGAAAAGTTTGACTCCTTCAGCTTTGTTTTTCTTCTTCAAGATTGTTTTGGATGATCTGGCACTCTTAAACTTCATATAAATTTTAGGGTTGCCTTTTGAGTTTCTGAAAAAAGTCATCTGGGATTTTGATAGGGATTTATAGGGATTATATTGACTCTATAGCTCAGTTTCCATGCTAGCAATATTTTCTTAATATCCATGAAGACAGAATTTATCTTTCCATTTATTTAGGTATTCTATAATTTCTTTTGATGAAGTTTTATAGTTTTCAGTGTATAAGTTTTACACTTCTTTTGTTAAATATATTACTAGGTATTTTATTGTTTTGATACTATTATAAATGGAATCTTAAAATTTCACTTTGTACTGTTGACTATAGTATACAGAAATACAATTGCTTTTTGTTTATTAATCCTATATCTTAAAACTTAGCTGAACGTGGTAATTAGCTCCTTTTCTTTCCAGTGTGGAAAGCTTTTCTTTTCCTTGCCTGATTTTTCTGACCAGCACCTCTAGTACTATAGTATTTAGAAGTGGCAAGTACAGACATCCTTATCACATTCCTGATCTTAGAGGAAAAGCATCTGTCTTTTTATCTTTATGTAGGATGTTAATGATGTATTTTCCATGAAAAGTGAAACTGAAGTCAGTTATATCTGACTCTTTGCAACGCTATGGCTTGTAACCCACCAGGCTCCTCTGTCCATGGAATTCTCCAGGCAAGAATACTGGAGTGGGTTGCCATTTTCTTCTCCAGGGGATTTCTCTGACCCAGAGATCAAACTTGGGTCTTCTGCATTGCAGGCAGACTCTTTACCATCTGAGGCACCAGGAAATCTGATCTTTATTCATTTGGAAAAGTTCACTTCTGTTTCTAATTTCTTGAACATTTTTATTATGAAGAGGTGTTGGATTTTGCCAAATGCTCTCAGCAGCCTGTTGAGATGATTTTTTTTTTTTTTTTATTAATATGGTGTATTTCATTGATTGATTTTCTATGTTGAACCACTTAGCATTCCTGGGATCATTCACATTGGTCATGGTATATTATCCCTTTCATATGTTGAAGGATTTTTATTTCCAACATTGTGTTACTAATTTTGTGTCTTCATTCATAGATGATATTTGTAGGGTTTTTTCATTTTGATTTCTTTGGTTTTGGTATCAGAGTAATACTAGCTTCATAGAATGAGTAAATATTTGCTCTTCTTTTCTTTTTCAAGTTTGTAAAGGATTGATGTTAATTATTCCTTACACATTATGTAGAGTATGCCACTGAAACCTTCTGGTTCTAAGTTTATCTTTGCTGACATGGTTTTAATTACTGATTCCATCTCTTTATTTGTGTAGTTCTATTTAGACGTTCCATTTCTTCTTGAGTTAGTTTTGGAGTTGTTTGTATTTTTGTAGGAATTTGTCCATTTCTTCTGGGTTATCTATCTTTTGATACACCATTATTCGTATGTTCACTTATAATTATTATTTCTGTTAGATCAATAGTAATGTCACTTCCTTCTTTCCCAACTTTAGTAGCAAAACTTTGCTGTCCTTATTTTTTGGTCAAACAAGCAAAAGGAAGATCAAGTTTATTAATCTTTTTCAAGAATCCACTTTTATTGATTTTTTTTTAGATTTTCTGTTGGACTTCAGTTCAGTTGCTCAGTCGTGTCCGACTCTTTGTGACGCCATGAATCGCAGCATGCCAGGCCTTCCTGTCCATCACCAACTCCCAGAGTTTACTCAAACTCATGCCCATCGAGTCGGTGATGCCATCCAGCCATCTCATCCTCTGTCACCCGCTTCTCCTCCTGCTCCCAGTCCTTCCCAGAATCAGGGTCTTTTCCAATGAGTCAACTCTTCGCATGAAGTGGCCAAAGTACTGGAGTTTCAGCTTCAGCATCAGTCCTTCCAGTGAACACGCAGGACTGATCTTTAGGATGGACTGGTTGGATCTCCTTGCAGTCCAAGGGACTCTCAAGAGTCTTCTCCAACACCATAGTTCAAAAGCATCCATTTTTCGGCGCTCAGCTTTCTTTACAGTCCAACTCTCACATCCATACATGACCACTGGAAAAACCATAGCCTTGACCAGATGGACCTTTGTTGGCAAAGTAATGTCTCTGCTTTTTAATATGTTATCTAGGTTGGTCATAACTTTCCTTCTAAGGAGTGAGCATCTTTTAATTTCATGGCTGCAATCACCATCCACAGTGATTTTGGAGACCCAAAAAATAAAGTCTGACACTGTTTCCACTGTCTCCCCATCTATTTATTTTCTGTATAATCTTTAGTTTACTCTCTTTTTACAATTCTCTTAAGGTTTAGTTATTGATTTATTTCTTCTTTTTTAATATATGCATTTACTTGTAAAATTTCTCTCTTAGAATTGCCTTGGTTACATCCTGTAAGTTTTGAAATGTTGTGCTTTTGTTTTCACTAATCTCAAAGTAGTTTCTAATTTCCCTTGTATGTCTTATCTTACCCATTTTACAAATGTGTACTTGGTAGCCATGTAACTTGATAGCCATGTATTAATGAATTTCTCAGATTTCTTCTGTTATTGATTTTTAATTTTTATTGTGATTGGAAGCATACTTAATATGATTTCAGTGCTTTCAGATTGATTTGGAATTTTTTATTGTCCACCATGTAACTATCCTAGAGAATGTTCCATGTGCACTTGCGAAGAATGCTTATTCTCCTGTTCTTGAGTGGATCTTAATAAATTTGTTAGATCTAATTGAGTTTTAGCAATGTTCAAACATTCTGTTTTCTTATTGGTAATCAAGTCTAGTTTCTTGATTATTAAAAAGACGTTTAAATCTCCAGCTGTTATTGTGAAATTTATTTTTTCTTTCATTTCTATATGTATTCTGGAGCTATGCTATTAAGTGCATATATTTTTATAATTTTATGTCTTTTTATGGATTGACACTTTTTGTTAGAGCAATATCCCTCTTTACCTTTAGTTTATTTTTGGTTATACAGTATATATATTTTTTCTATCTTAATTTCAGCATATTTGTGTCTTTGAATCTAAAGTTTATCTCTTCTAGGAAGGATATATTTAGATCATAGGGGATTTTATTTCTGGTTTTGTTTTTTACTATCCATTCTGCCAGTCTCTGCCACTTGATGGTCATCTTTAATACATTTATATTTTATGTAACTGATGGTAAGGTAGAATTTATGTCTGCCATTTTATTGTTTATTTTTTATATGTTGCTACATTTATTTCTCTCTTCTTTCACTGTTGTTTTCTTATGTGTTAAATATTTTCTAGTATACTAAATATGCTATTTATTTAGTATTAAATATACTGTTATTTACTATATATATTTTGAGTTATTTCACAGTGATTTACTTGAAGATTACAGTGAACATCTTAATTTATAAAACTCTAGCTTTATATCTAGTTGTGTACTTTATTGTTTGTAGCCACTGAAGTATCAATTCAGTGGTCAGAGTTTGACTGTATAGACACATCCTTAAATGTCCAGAACTAAAATATCTCCAAGCTTTTGCTGAGATCTCTGTGTATGTTGGGGTATTCCTTTAATGCTCCAGGATTCATTTTTCCACTCTTTAGCCTTCACCTATTGTTTATACAGAGCCTCAAGGGCAGCCAGAAGTAAGACTTTAGGATCTTCTCAGGCTTCTGGGCATACACCCAACTGCGGGCATGCATATGTCTCTGCACATGTGCTTGGCCTTCCGGACTCCCAAGAATACACTGTACGTATTCAAAGTGCCCTGTGGACATCTTATTTGAAGATTTTCCTTTTTTTGTGATTTCTGATTTTCCTGATTTGGTAGGCTAAGTAAAATTGTTTTATAAGTGACAGGAAGTCGAATTGTAGTTTCTTATAACTTACTCAAGTTATGGAAAATAATACAGAAGGGGTGAAAGAAAAAAGTGATACAATAGAAGAAAGTATTTGTAGCAAATTGATATCTCTGAAGAAAGAAATAGAAGAAAGTTTAATTAAGAATGTTTCCTGAGAAATAAAAAGACAATACAAATCTTAAAACTAAAATAATATATGGCACTCCAGAGAAATTGTGTAAAAAACTATCAATACAGACACTTATGTGAAGGATATTCTTATTTGCAATGATGAAAATTTATACATACTCAGGCAGAAGGATTAAAAAAAATCAGATTGTCTCAGACTCCCTCATGATTTTAGAGGCTAGATTTAAGTGTAGCTATTAAATAAATATGGAATGGGGAAGTAGGGGGTTGGGTGTGACAGTAGGTCTTCCTAACTCTTTAAAAGAGACAGATATTCTCTGTTATTCTTTTTTGAAGAGAAAGAAATATAATTCTCAATCATCACAGATAAAATTGGAAAAAGAAACATAAACTAATAGTAAAAATTGGGTTAATTTAATAAAGTAGGATCTAAATAATTTTGGTAAATTCAGTTTCAAAACAAAATGTTCCAGTTGTAATTTTGAAAGAAAGTTACAAAATAGAAATAAGAAATATTTACACTAATATTATCAATGTGCCATAAACAATAACATTAAAATGTTAATATGCCAAAAGAATTTGCCAGAAAACTCTATGGGATCAATAAATGTAATTTTTTGGCAGATGTCATTATATCTAATATATTTTGCTTACTGAGAACATATATATATATATATATATATATGTATTTGTGTCATTTTTCTATTGTTTCTATGACAAGTTACCACATATTTAGTGGCTCAAAACAACACAAACATATTGTTTAAAAGTTCTATAGTTCATAAGACTAACCATCACCTAGCAGGGAGATTCCATTGTGGGTACTTTGAAAGAGGATCTGTTTCCTTGACTTTTCCACCTTCTAAAAGCTAACCACTCCCTTTGGCTCATTTCCCTCTTCTCCATCTTCAAAGCTAGTTCCACTAGGCTGAGTCCCCATGCTGTCCTCATTGCCTGATTTTTTCTCTTCTGTCTTCCTCTTTCTCAAGGTCCACCCATATAATGTATGTTCACAGCTTCATCTCAAATCCAGGGGTCACCTTAATTTCACTTGAAACTATAAACCCCCTAATGCTAATACTAATGTAGTCTTAGTTTCCAAGGATTAGGACAGGTGCATTTTTGTGATGGCTTTATATTACCACAGTGTGCCCCTTTTCCTTAAAGATTCACATATAAAATACATTTGGTGGTGGTTTGGGACCTCATGATCTGTAGCTCAATCAGGCTCCTCTTTCCCAGGCAAGAATACTCAAGCAGGTTGCCATTTCCTTTTCCAGGGGATCATCCCAACCCAGAGATTCAACCTTCATCTTCTGTATTACAGGCATATTCTTTTACTGCTGAGCCAACAGGAATTTACTGCACCTTAAATTTCCCCAAAATGTCAACTAATTAGATCATCAAGTCAAATTCAAAAATGCATCTAAGTCTTGATTTGCTTCTGGTCTCATGAATTCAAAAATTCAGTCTCATCATCTCAATTGATGTGAGAGATCCTCTGGATATAATTTCATCCTGGGTCACAGCTCTCTCCGTCTTTAAACTTGTGAAATTCAAGAAATAAGTATTGTTCCCAAATGCAATATTGGGACACGCATAGGGTGCTAGTCTAGACTTTCTGATTCAGAAAGGGAAAAACTGGTAGGAGAAAATAAATTAGCTGTCTCAAGTAACTTCAAAATCCAGCCAGGATTTTGATTTCAGGGACTGGTTACCTGTGGTTCTAAGATCAGATGACCCTTTGAGTCATCTTTACTTATTTATGAAATGCAGCGCATGTTTACCGTTGAGTTTTATCACTGTACTTACTAGGATTTGTATCACTAGTTGCTAGAACTTGTAGAATTTTGGTGATCTGACTGCCTTCTTTCTGTACTTTATCAGTACATATTAGTTCAAGCTGGTAGAGTTTTGTTGATACATGAAACTGGTAGATCACGATGAATCCATGGTAAATCTTGAAGATTCACTCTGTTAGACAAAAGGCAGTCTTTCAAGATTATCTTTGATGTCTTTTCTAGGAAATCTCATTTCTGTCTCTTATCTCCTGTTGAGATAATTGAGGTAATATCTGAATCATATGCTTAATTATTTCAAAGAGTCTGTTGTGTGACTGAATATATTTACCTTTTGATCTCCCTGATCATTCTCTGTGTGCATACGAAGTCACTTCAGCTGTGTCTGACTCTTTGCAACCCTGTGCACCATAGCCTTCCAGGCCTCTCTGTCCATGGGATTTTCCAGGCAAGAATACTGGAATGGGTTGCCATCTCAGCAAAAGATTGCTCAGCCAACGCTTAGTTTATATTCTGGAAAACACTTTTCTGATGGTGGGAATTTCTTCATTTTAGTGTCTATGATCTGAGCAGGCCAAGTATTTTTAAATCATCAAATCTGAGTTCCTTTTTCCCTTTCGTATTTTACTATAAGCAGCAAGAGGAAACTGGCCATATCTACATTTTACTAGGTAAGCTTCTCATTTGAAAGTATAATCTCATCATTTAAAATTCTCCTTGTCACATAACTGTAGAATTTTGCAAGCTCTCCATGCAGGTGACAAGGGTTCTCTTTCCTCCACTTTCCAAGAGTATGTTCTTCATTTACTCCTGACTCCTCCCTAGCTAGTATTTTCTTTACATCCATATTCCTACCAACAGTGTGTTTGTGATGCATTACATATTCTTTCAGGTAATAAATGTTTTATTTACCATGCTTCTTTGTTCTAGATGATCCCTCACTTGCAGAGTTTTTAACATTCATGTATCTATTAAGATTCTGTTCAAGGGAATCTTAAGTTTTTCTTCTGTTATGCTCCTCAAAATTCTTCCGAAAGTGAAAGAAAGTGAAGTCGCTCAGTCGTGTCCAACTGTTTGACCCTATGGACAGTAGCCTGCCAGTCTCCTCTGTCCTGGGATTTTCCAGGCAAGAATACTGGAGTGGGTTGCCATTTCTTTCTCCAGGGGACCTTCCCAACCCAGGGATAGAACCGTGGTCTCCCACATTGCAGGCAGACTCCTTACTATCTGAGTCACCAGGGAAGTCCAAAATTCTAGCCAATTCCAAAGCTATCGCCAGCTTTTAAGCTATTTGATATAGAAGCACCCCATTTCCAGCTACCAAAACCTGTATTAGTTTTTCTTAGTTCTTGTAACAAATTCTCACAAATTTAACTTAAAACAACAAAAATTTATTATTTCATGCTTCTAGAGGTCAGAAATCCAAAACAGATCTTGCTGGGCTAAGATGAAGGTGTTGGTAGGGTGATCCCTATCTAGAGGCTCTAGGAGGGAAACTTTCTTTTATTTTCTAGTTTCTAGAGGTTGTCCATTTTAAAAAATTTATTATTTCATTGAAGGATAATTGCTTTACAGAATTTTGTTTTCTGTCAAACCTCAACATGAATCAGCCATAGGTATGAGCCTTTCCATTTTTACCGACTTATTCTCTCCATCCCCCATCTTCAAAGTCTGTGATGCCAGGATGAGTCCTTCTCACACTGACATCTCTCTAGTTTCTGTCTTCTGCTTTTCTCTCCTATTTATGGACACATGAGGTTACATTCAGCCCACTCAGATATTTCAGATTAATATCCCCAGCAGGTCATCTGATTAGCAACCTTAATTGCATTTGCAGCCATAATTCCCCTTTCCCATGTGGCCCAACATATTCATAGGCTGTGGGAATTGGGGCATAGAAATCTTTGGGAAATCATTATTCTGCCCATGATGGTTTCATAAATTATCTCATGACCATTGGTAGACTAAACATATTCTAGATACCAAAACAGTATGCAGAGAGTTACTTAAAGATGAGAACTGACTTAAATCTCTGTCTGGAGTTAGGAGATAATAAGGTAAATAATCTCCTTTCTGACCTAGCAAATAAAAATAAGAATCACTGGTAATACTATGAATGAAAGAGGGAAAATTACTCTTAGAGATTAAAAGAATTATAGCATAATACTTTCTGGAATAAGAAATTTAAAATTTTTAATAAAACAAATAATTCCTTGGATAATAAGATACATAAGGAAGGGCATGATCTGAATTATTGCCTTGAGACCTGAGGTAAGCCAGAAGACATGTAACAAGTAAAATTTGAAGATAATTGGATGATATAATCATACTGAGAACAAGAATTTCCTTTCTTTATGAGAAGATATAGCAAACTCCTTAGTTTAAACCTGAAATTATATAAAATACATCAAGTTTATGCTTTTTGGATCTTTAATTTGCAATTTTCTTATCCAGCATGGGCTACTGAGATGCTCAGAGGTGCCAGAATATGAAAAAAAAGCTTGTAGACTTGGGTGTCAAAAGGCAAAGTGGAGGTTGCTTTTGAGAAATGGGAATTAAAATAGGATTTGTGTGACAGATTGCTGATTAAATGGTAGGTTTTGAATAATTTCCCCAGCTTCCTCCTATAATTCTTTCTGGCTGGTTTATGCCACCAGGAGTTTGTTCTCTCTAAGAGAAATTAAATAACCATATAGAAAAATCACTAAAGCTAAAACACAGGAGTCCCATGAGAAAATAGTCAGCTTGCGACCTGATTACCCTATGCTGCTGCTGTTACTCTTAAGTCGCTTCAGTCGTGTCCGACTCTGTGAGATCCCATGGACTGCAGCCTACCAAGCTCCTCTGTCCATGGGATTTTCCAGGCAAGAGTACTGGAGGATTACCCTATAGTGAATCCCAAAAGTTGACAGGCCCTAGCCTCTCATACCAAGCTTCTGACCAGCTTGTTAATGTCTCATTCTTAAATGTGAAGACATAGTCATATTTGAGGAAAGAGTTCTACAAGAAAGAGAAAAACAAAGTGAGAAAAACAACAATCAGAAAGACAAAGTTAACGGTTAGAGCATGCACATTCAAATTAACCATGCTGTACATGTATTATTATCAAAGGGGTGAGACAAGATGTTTCATCTGCAAAATGAATTTAAAAGGGAACAACATACAAAAAGAATGAACATGTAGAGGTTAAAATATTGCCAAATGAGAAATTTAGTATACTTTTTGGAATATAAATTTAAAGATATCCCCAGAAGATAATATAAAAGTTGAAAATATTTTTTATAAACAGGAGAGAAAAATATAAGAAACTTAGAGGATAAATTCAGTAGATTCATTTTGTAATAGGAGTTTAAGGAAAACAGAGAAAAAGCATTAAGAGATAATACATGGACATTTCTCAGAATAGAGAGATACAAGTATTTTATGCCAAAATAAAAACAATGGCATGAAAATAAATTCGTACCATGGGTGAAAGATTCAAAGAAAAAGTCTGATAATATACAAATTAATTCCTTTCAGAGAGATAACTGCTTTATAACAAGTTTTCAACTTAAAAATTCTAAGGAAACATTATTTTCAACCAAAAATTGAATGAATAGCTATTAGCCATAGAGTGATAAGGTAGAATAAATTATTTTCAGAAAATATATTTTCAGAGTCACAAAACTCACTTTCCGTTTACTTTCCTAAGGAAGTCATTTGATGATGTGTTCAGCAGAACAAAGGGTGCACACAAGAAACAAACAAAAGAAAGGATTTGGAATTCAAGAAAGAAGGGTTCCAACACAGGAACTCTGGGGAAGAAGTGTCAGGATGACAGATGTGCTGCTGTTCTTTGGTGATCTCCTTGGTGATTCTTAGTCACTAAGTCGTGTCTGACTCTTTGTGACCCTATGGACGAAGGCACACCAGGCTTCCCTGTCCTTCACTGTCTCCTAGAGTTTGCTCAAGCTCATGTCAATGAGTCATGCTCATTCTTAAAAGAATCACTGGGCCTAGGTTTGATTAGTTATATTTGGTCCAGCAACTCTACCTTCATCACTCTGAATCAGATGGTAGGTTGAACTCACAAACTACAGAATTCTGAATGAGAGAGGTCAGACAGCATATCCCCAGTTTTCTAGAGAATGGAAAATTGGAGTATAATCACCAGATGAATTATATCTATAGCACTTTTTGGTTTTAGTTTCCTATTTTGGTGAAATTGAAATATTACGCAATTAAACTACCACACAATTGCACTCATCTCAGTTCAGTTCAGTCGCTCAGTCGTGTCCGACTGTTTGCGACCCCATGAATCGCAGCACGCCAGGCCTTCCTGTCCATCACCAACTCCCGGACTTTACTCAAACTCATGCCCATCAAGTCAGTGATGTCATTCAGCCATCTCATCCTCTGTCATCCCCTTCTCCTCCTGCCCCCAATCCCTCCCAGCAGCAGGGTCTTTTCCAATGAGTCAACTCTTCGCATGAGGTGGCCAAAGTACTGGAGTTTCAGCTTCAGCATCAGTCCTTCCAATGAACACCCAGGACTGATCTCCTTCAGGATGGACTGGTTGGATCTCCTTGCAGTCCAAGGGACTCTCAAGAGTCTTCTCCAACACCACAGTTTAAAAGCATCAATTTTTCAGTGCTCAGCTTTTTTCACAGCCCAACTGTCACATCCATACATGACCACTGGAAAAACCATAGCCTTGACCAGACGGACATTTGTTGGCAAAGTAATGTCTCTGCTTTTTAACATGCTATCTAGGTTGGTCATAAGTTTCCTTCCAAGGAGTAAGCAACTTTCAATTACATGACTGCAATCACCATCTGCAGTGATTTTGGAGCCAAAAAAAAATTAAAGTCTGACACTGTTTCCACTGTCTCCCCATCTATTTCCCATGAGGTGATAGGACCAGATGCCATGATCTTAGTTTTCTGAATGTTGAGCTTTAAGCCAACTTTTTTACTCTTCTCCTCCACTTTCATCAAGAGGCTTTTTAGTTGCTCTTCACTTTCTGCCATAAGGGTGGTGTCATCTGCATATCTGAGGTTATTGATATTTCTCCCGGCAATCTTAATTCCAGCTTGTGCTTCTTCCAGCCCAGCGTTTCTCATGATGTACTCTGCATATAAGTTAAATAAGCAGGGTGACAATATACAGCCTTGACGTACTCCTTTTCCTATTTGGAACCAGTCTGTTGGTCCATGTCCAGTTATAACTGTTGCTTCCTGACCTGTGTACAGATTTCTCAAGAGACAAGTCAGGTGGTCTGGTATTCCCATCTCTTTCAGAATTTTCCAGTTTGTCGTGATCCACACAGTCAAATGCTTTGGAGTAGTCAATAAAGCAGAAATAGGTGTTTTTATGGAACTCTCTTGCTTTTTCGATAATCCAGCGGATATTGGCAATTTGATCTCTGGTTCCTCTGCCTTTCTTAATCCAGCTTGAACATCTGGAAGTTCTTGGTTCACGTATTGCCGAAGCCTGGCTTGGAGAATTTTGAGCATTACTTTACCAGCGTGTGAGAAGAGTGCAATTGTGTGGTAGTTTGAGCTTTCTTTGGCATTGCCTTTCTTTGGGACCGGAATGAAAACTGATTTTTCCAGTCCTGTGGCCACTACTGAGTTTTCCAAACTTGCTGGCATATTGAGTGCAGCACTTTCACAGCATCATCTTTCAGAATTTGAAATAGCTCAACTGGAATTCCATCACCTCCACTAACTTTGTTCATAGTGATGCTTTCTAAGGCCCACTTGACTTCACATTCCAGGATGTCTGGCTCTAGGTGAGTGATCACACCATTGTGATTATCTGGGTCATGAAGATCTTTTTTGTACAGTTATTTTCTGTATTCTTGCCACCTCTTCTTAATATTTTCTGCTTCCGTTAGGTCCATACCATTTCTGTCCTTTATTGAGCCCATTTTTGAAAGAAATGTTTCCTTGGTATCTCTAATTTTCTTGAAGAGATCTCTAGTCTTTCCCATTCTGTTGTTTTCCTCTATTTCTTTGCATTGATCGCAGAGGAAGGCTTTCTTATCTCTCCTGGCTATTCTTTGGAACTCTGCATTCAAATGGGAATATCTTTCCTTTTCTCCTTTGCTTTTTGCTTCTCTTCTTTTCACAGCTATTTGTAAGGCCTCCTCAGACAACCATTTTGCCTGTTTGCATTTCTTTTCCATGGGGATGGTCTTGGTCCCTGTCTTCTGTACAATGTCACACGCTAGCAAAGTAATGCTCAAAATTCTCCAAGCTAGATTTGAACAGTATGTGAACCATGAGCTTCCAGATGTTCACGCTGGATTTAGAAGGGCAGAGGAACCAGAGATCAAATTGCCACCATCCACTGGATCACCTATAAAGCAAGAGAGTTCCAGAAAAACATGTACTTCTGTTTTATTGACCATGCTAAAGCCTTTGACTATGTGGATCACGACAAACTGTGGAAAATTCTGAAAGAGATGGGAATACCAGACCACCTGACCTGCCTCCTGAGAAATCTGTATGCAGGTCAAGAAGTAACAGTTAAAACTGGACATGGAACAACAGACTGTTTCCAAATCGGGAAAGGAGCATGTCAAGGTTGTATATTACCACCCTGCTTATTTAACTTCTATTCAGAGTACATCATATGAAATTCTGGGCTGGACGAACCACAAGCTGAAATCAGGATTGCTGGGAGAAATATCAATAACCTCAGATATGCAGATGACACCACCCTTATGGCAGAAAGCGAAGAAGAACTAAAGAGCCCCTTGATGAAAGTGAAAGAGGAGAGTGAAAAAGTTGGCTTAAAGCTCAACATTCAGAAAACTAAGATCATGGCGTCTGGTCTCATCACTTCATGGCAAATAGATGGGGAAACAGTGACAGACTTTATTTTGGGGGGGTTCCAAAATCACTGCAGATGGTGACTGCAGTCATGAAACTAAAAGATGCTTGCTCCTTTGGTAGAAAAGCTATGACCAACCTAGACAGTATATTAAAAAGCAGAGACATTACTTTGCCAACAAAGGTCTATCAAAACCATCCAACAAAACCATCAAAGCTATGGTTTTTCCTTTAGTCATGTATGGATATGAGAGTTGGACTATAAAGAAAGCTGAGCACTGAAGAATTGATGCTTTAGAACTGTGGTTTTGGAGAAGACTCTTGAGTGTCCCTTGGACTGCAAGGAGATCCAACCAGTCCATCCTAAAGGAGATCAGTCTTGAATATTCCTTGGCAAGACTGATACTGAAGCTGAAATTCCAATACTTTGGCCACCTGATGCGAAGAATTGACTCATTTGAAAAGACCCTAATGCTGGGAAAACTTGAAGGTGGGAGGAGAAGGGCACGGCAGAGGATGAGACGGTTGGATGGCATCACCGACTCGATGAACGTGAATTTGAGTAAACTCCGGGAGTTGGTGATGGACAGGGAGGCCATGGATTGCAGAGAGTCTGACACGACTGATGGACTGAACTGAATTGATAAAGTACCAGGCTTGCACCAGTCTTTTCTGTATGTGGAACTCTCCAAAGTGGGAGTGGTGGGAGGCATAGCTCTGTCCTCACCACCCCTCTCTTTGCCTTTCTCCCTCAGAACAGCAGAGGAGAAGCCCTTCTTTTCCCTCTCAAAGAGGCAGCCAGATCCTAGTGATAGTTTCTCTTTTTAATGACTTTGGCTTTGAGTGAGTGTCAGAAAGACACATGAAAGCTGAAACTTGATTTGTGCCTGTTAGGTCTGTGGTCAGTGGTGGGTTTTGTTAAGTAGTGGTGACGGTTTAATTTTTTTTTTTTTTACTAGATTCTCTTTGTTTCAAAGGTTCCTTTGAATTTATCCTGTTTGCTTAGCCTTATCTTCTGTTTTTCATATAGGTTGTAGGGTATACCGGACTCCTTGTCAAATATTCCCTTTCCTTCCATGTAATAGGTTTCTGTTTCTTGCAGCTAAAAACTCTTGAGGCACACTATTATTGTTTAATCACTATTATTTTTTATTTCCAGAATTCAAGTACTACAGTCCCCTTAAATAAATTCTCAAAGTTTTATAAATACTAGAAGACCATGAAAATTATTTTGGAAAATACTTCTTTGTCATTCTGTCCTTTAGGCTAATCAAAAGTGCTCCAGTTAGTGTCATCATTGATCATCTTAGCAATTCAGAATTTAAAGTCATATTTTTAAAAAAATTCTCTATGACAGTAAAAGATAAAATTGCCTTTATAAAGCAATGTTAAAACATTAATGCTACCTTACAGTATTGAGTGTCACTATTTGAAATATTATTTTGTGTGAATTTATACTTAATTATTTGAATTTTCATTAAGAAATCAGTTCTATCCCTTGGTAATATAAGATGATCATTGCCAAATAATCCATAGTATTTTATAGAGTCCAGGCCTTTGATGCTATCACATGGGCATTTATCTTATTAACAGACTCCTTTAAAAGCAAAAGAAAGGAGAAAATAGTGAAAACAACTCTGGGTATGTACCCAAAGCTCTGACTTATTGAAAAAAACATTTTCTTCCATTAAAGTACAGTGTTAGTGGATGAATTGGAGAAAGCTAAAATTTAGTGTATAAGATATAGCTATGAAATTTATTTGAGTATAGGAAAGTTTAGTTACAAACATCTTGGTTAAAATGTGCTGACAGGAAATTCTTTATATTCATTAACAATGTGTTTTTATGCTTAAAAACTTCAAAATATCAGTGCATGTTGAAACTTGAGTTTCAGGTTTGAGTCCTTAGGCTCAAGCTTGAGTCCTTAGACTATTTACTTATGTATTTATTTGGCTATTCTGGGTCTTAGTTGCAGCATGTGGGATCTTCAATCTTTGTTGCAACATGTGGGATCTTTAATTGTGACATGTGAGATCTAGGCCCTGGACTGGGGATTGAACCCTGAGATCCCTTCATTAAGAGTGGAGTCTTAGCCACTGGACCACCAGGGAAGTCCTGAGTGTAACAAAATTGATGAAAGTATATCTCTCTAGGCAGGGTTCGGAAGGAGGGAGGGATTTGGAGATACCCTACTGAGCTGTGTCCCCTTACTGAGTTTACAAATCCTACTTTAACTGCTTAGTGCGTGAGTTTCCACATCTCTGACAGACAATAATAATACTACCTATACACAGAATTATTGTAAAGATAAAGTGTGAATACTTGTAAAGCTGGGCATGTAAGAACTAATCACCACATTTCAACTACTATTTTTCATGATGATAAAATATTGTGCAGAGTTTAACTGTCTATAAAAAATTTCATATGGTATGTATGTATTTCAAAATTTATACAATGTCTTTCATCTCCCATTTTCCTCATTCTACTTTTTTAAATATCTGGTTCCTTATATTCTCCAATAAATTATGAACAAAGATTTTTATATCAAGAGCATAGTTTCACAGCTGGCTAGAGAATTTTCTTTATTAAGATAAAATTTGTGAATCCTGGGAGAGAGAGAGAGGAGTGCAGTAAATTTTCTTTATCAAACATTCTTCACAGTTATTCTTATATCAGAAGTGTAGGCAGGCATTAAAATGATTTTACTGAGTATATGATGTAAAAATATTGGAATGTATTGTTTGAACTGTTTTAAAATAGTGTAGTATATTATACACAAAAAATCCCTAATAAAGAAATGGAAAAAATTAATTTGCATAAGTTGAAAATGTTCATAATGGTCTTAACAAATCATTTTCCTCCCACAAAAACTAAGAATATGAATATGGGCAAAAATGATGAACTTTAGTTAGTTGTTGAAAAGTTGTTATTCTGTTTCTTGTCTCTCACTCTTCAAATGAAAGCCTTTGGGCAAACATGAATGTGTCTGTACCTAAGAATCTGTTTATTTTCAGTTATAATTTCTAGCATGTAATTTTCTCTGGGAATGTTACCAGAACACAAATTTCTTCTATTGACTCACAGTATTTGAAAAAAAAAATCACTTAGTGTAGCAAAAATAAGAGTGCTTTTTTGCATTTTTTAATCATAGGCTTTTCCCCTATTGGAACACAGGATACAAGTGGGAGAAAACGGAGTTTTGTTCATCAAGAGTGAGGTAGAATAAAGGGAGTATTCAGGAGACAGAAAACTAGTGATTGAATGTCTTCTATTGACTTAGGTGACCAAGGTTACCTAAGTAACCAACACGCACACACAATTCAGCCTTGATTTGTTAGTAGGTTGTCCACATTGCATAAACTCACTAGCACAAATGATTGCTTTATTCTTTGCATGACTTTGTCTGCACAGCTGTGGCTATGAATGCTGCAAGGTTCTGTGAGTTTTCCTACTAGTTTATAACCTTGCAGGGGTGTTTTTCTACCAGCAGAACATTGGCCATAAATGTCTATTAGTCAAAATAACTGCGGCAGTTTTATAAGGCCTGTGAGTGCGTATTTCCCAGTCTGCTTCTCCTTAAATTACTAAGAATGCAAAAATAACCAATAGTTTGACCTCTTAAATCACAAATTGGATAGACTAACCATTAAAATATATTGTAAATGTGTTTCCCATTATTTAGCTCATTTAGCATGTTCAGCAGCAAGCAGTCAAATATTTTGAATTGGTTATTTTTTTTTCACTTTGCAGAAGGCATTAGATGATTTTTTTCAAGCATCAAGAGATATTTAAAAGACTAGAATACAATTGCAGTATTGCTGATAGGTTGCCATTTACCATTTGTCTAAAAGATAAAGAATTTAAAAGATGTAGTAGGCTCAGAAATTATTTGATTTTGTGTTACTCATTTTGGTAGTCCTCACTGTGGAAAGTTAGCATAACTTGTTCAGTTTTGAAAATTATATCACTACAGTTGACCTTTGAACAGCATGAATTTGAACTGAACCACTTATGCACAGATTATTTTCAATAAATATGTACTGCAGTACTAAATGATTCAAGGTTGGTTGAATTCCTGAATGTGTAACTGCATATAAGGGTCCAACAGTAAAGTTATACTTAGAGTTTCTACTGTATCCTCACCCTAACCCTGAGTTCTTCAAGAGTCAACTGTATATCATGTCCATAAAGTGAAAAAGAATATGTTATGTCCATAAAGTGAAAAAGAAGCAACTAGAATTAAGGTTTACAATGTAAAACATATTGCCCTATAAGTTGAAGAATGAACAATAATAAATGGAGGAAAGTATTATTAGAAATTCAATATAAATTTCCAGTGTATCTACATTTCTGTATTATTAGAATGCTGAATAGTATTAAGTTTGGGCTTCCCAGGTGATTCAGATGGTAAAGAATCTGACTGCAGTGTGGGAGACCTGGGTTCGATCCCTGGGTTGAGAAGATCGCCTGGAGGAGGAAATGGCAACCCAGCCCAGTATTCTTGCCTGGAGAATTCCAGGGACAGAGGAGCCTGGTGGGCTACAGTCCATGGGGTCACAAAGATGTAGACACGACTGAGTGACTAACACTTTTACTTTCATTAATGTTAGAGTGTTGAATAGTATAAGTGGTTATATTCATATGATTTTTTTGTTCCTTAAATTGAGTTGATGCCTTTATCTTAAATTTAATTTTCCTGAAAAATAGTTTAAAACCTAAGGACATATGTACATTTAGAAAAGCATTCTTTAGTGTTAATTTCTATATGTGCTTTGAATTTTCTCTGATTTAGTCAAAAACATGAAAATGCTGCAAAGAAGTGTGAAATAAAATATCTTGTGTGTGAATTATAAGATCTGGTCACCAGGTAGCAGTGTCAAGCCAAAGATAATCTTTGGGTCTCTTACATGGATCACAAAATTAAAGTGACATGTCACAATTGCTGTCAGCCAGAGTTCAAAGATGTATTGACTTAACTGGAAAGATGACCAGGCAGAATAGTATCAATTCAGATATCCTTATCACACGCGATCGAGACCTACTCTCCATTCAAACATTTTATTTAGTATACAGTAAACCCACTACATACAAATGAGTTCTGTTCCAAAAGTGCATTTTAAGTCCTGTTTGTTCATAAGTCCAATAAAATTAGCCTAGGTACCCAACTAAAACAATCTGCTATACAGTACTGTACTGTAATAGGTTTATAATACTTTTCACACAAATAATGCATAAGAAACAGCACAAAAAATAAAGATGACATTTTTAATCTTGCAGCACAGCACCTTGAAAAATACAGTAGTACCAGCTGCATCCCTGCTGCTGTTACACTTGCTTCTGGACATCCTGAGCTTGAAATGAAGATACTGTACCGCTATACTTTATATAGTACTGGACAGTAAAGTCCACAAAAGCACGACACTTGGGTAGGATGCCTGTGACGATGTATGCCCGCAGGTGAACTGACTGACCTAACTGGACTTGCAAATGCACATGTGCATCTTTGAAAGTTCACAACTTGGAAGTTCATATGTAGGGGACACACTGTATTATAATTCAGATTTAAGGGAGGAAAATCTTAAACAGCATGTCTGTTCAATCTCAACCTGCAAAAATAGAAGGATTATTTACATGAATACTGTAATCTATAATGTAGTTATCAAGAATTGACACAGTAAGGAGAATGTACTTGTTTGTTACAGTTTTCAGGACAAGCATTCCTTTGTGTAAAACACAATAGACTTTTATTTTTATATTGCTATTTATGGATCATTCATGAATTTCTTAAAGTATAAATCGAGCTCTTTCTCTGGATTCTTAAATACTCCTATAACACTTCCCTCAGATTAAGCTCCTCTGTGACGACCTTTTCAACATGCTTGCCAACATACTCTGACTTTTCAACATTTTTTTTTCCTAGTGCTGGAAAAATAATTCTGGAATAGGAAAGGAAAAGGAAAGTGAAGTCGCTCAGTTGTGTCCGACTCTTTGTGACCCCACAGCCTGTAACCTACCAGGCTCCTCTGTCCATGGGATTTTCCAAGTAAGGGCACTGGAGTGGGTTGCCATTCCCTTTTCCAGGGGATCTTCCTGACCCAGTGATCAAACCTGGGTTTCCCACATTGCAAGCAGATGCTTTATCCTCTGAGCCACCAGGGAAAGACAGAACAGGAAGATGATCTAATTATTATACAGGTAGGTTACATTTGAGAAGAGAGTACTACATAAATACAAAACCCTATTATTAGAGGATTAAATCCTGAACTTAAAGTAAGGGAATCTTTTCCCCTTTTTTTCTTCCTGGGAAATGTGAAGTACTTACAATAAGCCAAAGGAAATGAAAGCGTTGATGAGAGAGATAGGCTTGCAGCTGGTTGATAACAGCCAAGATTGCCTGCAGTTTATCGATGAGCTGCATGTAGTGCTGCTACAAACTTGTATTTTATTTCAGAAAGCATGACATAAAGGTAAAAATGTGTTCCATTAAAGTCAGATTTCAAATGTGTTTCATTAAAACAAGATTTTGCGAGTTATCCAGATGAGATGTAGCTCCTCATGGATAGAAAATTGAAGCATGAAAAATTTCTCAGTGAACAGATAAAAGTTGTCTATGTTTCTTTGAATTGATCATTTGTCATTTGTAGTTCCTCTTTTTAAAGGGTAATAATAATGGGTAAAGACTTCAACAATAAATTATGGCACCTGTTATGGTTTAAATGGCCTACTTCTGTCAGCCAAAAGAAAGATTTAAGGAGATGGAGTGGATTTAGCAGCTTTCAACTCTGCATTCCCCAGTTGTGTTTTGTCAAAAACAAAATAACTAATGTGAGTGAGAACAGGATAGTGTAGCAGTTAACATAATGGTGTTCTTACAGAGAGTGTGAAGCCTTTATTCTGCGATTTAAAATGAATGTTGTGTTGCTCTTATACTAAAAGAAGCCTGATATTATTATTTGTATTTAAAGCAATTTTGATCTGAAATATACATAATAACCCTTTCCAGCTTTTTCTGGTCTCTCTCTGGTCTCTCTCTCCTTTTGAATATATATTGTGATTATGATTGTGTAAGAAGCACTTTTCAGTACACTTAAAAATGTATATTATTTCTATGTCCTCCCTAACACACACACACACACACACACACACACACACACACACACACACACACACACACACACACACACACACACACACACACACACACACACACACACACACACACACACACACACACACACACACACACACACACACACACACACACACACACACACACACACACACACACCCTCCCCCCTTTCTGTTAAGTGGATTTTAGTTAATGAATAGCCCACTTGAGTCCTAAAGGGTTTCTCAATACAAGCCAGTTCAGGATAAAATGAATTGGAAAAATAAATAGCTTTCTCTATTGTATTATTAACAGTACAGAAATCCTTGCTGAATTACTACCTGTCTGGCTATTTTGTGACATCAATACACCCCTTAATTAGATTAGAAGGTAACAACTAGTTTAATCTTTTCATGGAACATTTTAGTTCATTTCTTTCAATTTTGTTTCTAGGTATTAGATTTAAATTGTGTTTCTTACACTTCAGAATCAATATCTTACCTGGAAATTATCCTTACCAAAAGGGTATTTAGCCCTACAGTTATTACTATATTTCCATTCCTGTTTCTTTAAAATTACATTTGAAGATATAAGGCACACTGATCAGGAATTAGGGCTTTGAACTGATGGTTTCACAGTGTGCAAGCAAGAGAACTGTGAAACGATGCTTAATTTCTTTTATACTCAGTTTTTCCCACTGTAAAATGAAAAGAAGAACACCTACCTCATAATATAGTAATATTGTAAAAGTTAAATGAGGTAATTCTTAAAGCACTTAACAAGGAAGTTCTCTCCGCTTGAAGGAAAATGTACGGAGAAGTGAGGGGCAATTTTGTGAGCAGAAGAGTACTTCGGTCCATGCACTGGAATGTGTACCTGGAGAATGGCGCGTCGGGTGCTTCGTGTGCTGTCTCTGTTCAGATGGATGTGATTTATAAGTCCTCTAACTGAAATCTAGGTGACCTCTCGTGCACCAGTGATCAGCATGCCTGCATGCAGGACACCGAGATGGAGAAAAGGCAGAGGCTGCCTTTGTTACTACAGCATGCTTGAGCTGGCTAGTCGCTTAAGCTCTCCTCCTCACTGTAACTATCTGTGAGAGTTAATGAGCTCCTGGGAGAGAATGCCAGATTGATTATCAACACCTGAACATACTAAGCACACAGTGTGTGGATATTTCATTGTTACTCTAGTGCTTGTCCACCTGCATGCTTCAAGACCGTTCCTGTCGAGAGATGAAGGCGTGATCTTGGCAATTCCTAGAGGAATCTCACATTTCCACAGGGCGAGAATGAGCTAAAGTTGTAAAAAGAATTGCTTTTGTTGGGTCCACAAACAAAAAGCCAAAATAAGTCCTAAATCAGGGAATAGGTATTCTAATATGTTCCATCTTGACTACAAAATCCCAGTGTATAAGTCTGCTGATCATTAATGTAGCTGAATCTCAGCATTTTATATATAAATTCAAAATTATGGATTAATGTATCTTTAAGTTCCCATCTGTGTCCAGAATTAGAGCAAAATGTAGCTCTGGCTCAACTAAAAGTACCAGTGACTAAGCCGGGCCTACTAATGACCAGTCAGCTTATCTTCTGAAAGGATTTTGAAACATGACTGTCTTCCCATTAAGGAAAGGAAAAAAATAAGTTTAATACAGATGGACCAAGTCCTTTCACTCATATAGCGCACTGGCAGATGTCCCAGCAAAACCTGTGTTCTCAACCATATTATGCAGTGGAGACAGTTTTACCTGTTGGCAGACTCTTTATCTGAAATTGATAGGTCATTTATAATGAATCAAAATGATACTCGACAGCTCAGCTTGGTAACAGTTCCATTGTTTACATATTTTACTGGGCTTTTATCTGTCAAAAAAACAAAGAATCTGGAAATCTCATGAAAGAGGATTTTTTCTTTGTTGTTTTTTCAAGTACATAAAACTGCAGTGAAACAAAGGCAATGGAAAACAGCCTTTGGCTGGAGACTTTTCTCTGCTTCCTCATTTTAGTCAGCTCAAAAGCTTGTCTTGCACAATTGTGGAAACAGTGAGTCTGGTGTTAGGCTAATCAAGAACTGTAGAAAGACTAGAATTAATAAAATAAGTTAGTCATGAAGTGTTTTTGAACTTTCATGTAGGATTGAGTTTCCGTTCATTTTGGTGATGAAAGTTCCAGTATGTTTAGATTTTATGTAACCTGATTTATCAACCATATTAGAATTTAAATGATCTGTTTCTCATGTATATTATCATATGTGAAATACATTGCCAGTCCAGGCTCAATGCATGAGACGGGCTGCTCAGGGCTGGTGCACTGGGATGACCCTGAGGGATGGGATGGGGAGGGAGGTTCAGGATGAGGGAACACATGTACACCCATGGTTGATTCATGTCAATGTATGGCACAAACCACTACAATATTGTAAAGTAATTAGCCTCCAATTAAAATAAATTTAAAAAATAAATTATCTATTTCTAAAGTGTAACTGTGTTCATCTTTATGCCTTTTCTCTAAAATGTCAGTATAGAGAGTAAATTTCATATAGATATATGTATCAAAATTGAAATTGCTTAAAATTTTAAACTGCTTAAATGATTCCTATTATAAAGTTATATACTGGTATAATCAAATACTTCTAGGGGACCAAAGATAACATATTTTCCTCTGAGGAATTTGGTAAAATACAGTGTAGTCACATTATAAATTCCTTTCTTCTCTGAAAGAAAAATCAAGGAAATAACAACAACAGGTGCTGTGCTAGGTAATAGTCTCTGGTGATTATAAACAAGAACAGTGAAGGGTTTTAATGGGAAAACTCTTAAGTTCTAGAAGTGTTGGAAGAGCAGATTGAAGATTAGAGTTAGAATCCACATGGGAAAGAGGTAAATTCTTTGCCTTAAATCATCTAGATACTTAATTTGAAATCAAACAAGAACCTGAACATGTGTCATATAATCTGGCTAAATACACCTGGGTTTTATTAAGATGGTGTGAGCCAAAGACCACAGTGTTTTAGACAAGCTTGAGCAGATCCTCTGCTAAAGAGAAAAACAAGCATACTATATGTCTTGCTCTTGGCAAATAAAACCCCAAAACTCCAACTCACTGACTTGAAGGAATTAATGAACTGAGTTTTAGTATGATACATTTAACAGCACAGATTTTAAAGTGATACAGACTCAGGTTCAAATCCTGATATTTCCATTCACTATGTGATTTTAAGAATCTTGCTTAACTTCGTCACTTCGATTTCACTGTAAAATGTACGCTATTATAGTCCAGTGTTGTAGGACTATGTAAAATAAACACAATGTATGTAAAATGCCTAGTACAATGCCTGCACAAAATAAGGTCTTAATGAATAATGCATATATGTTTTTATTATAAGTTGAGTGTTAATTTAGTGCCATTTAGTCTCTTTCAATTCATGGAATACTTTCAAAGCAGCATAGATCTGTGCCACTTCTCAACTTCTACTTCATATATCCTAACAAATACAACTCTTTAAGAAGTTTTCATGCTAACTCTTGTTAGATTTTATTTTACTGTTTTTCCTACTTATAAAAAAATTACTCAAAGAAGGCTTTTGTACAGATTTACCAATTATTTACATTTTTACTCCACTAAATTTTTTTATTGAGTTATAGTTGATATACAATATCATATAAGTTTCAGGTATATGTGCTTAATGCATACAGCATGCTGCTGCTGCTAGGTTGCGTCAGTCATATCTGACTCTGTGCGACCCCAAAGATGGCAGCCCACCAGACTCTGCCACCCCTGGGATTCTCCAGGCAAGAACACTGGTATGGGTTGCCATTTCCTTCTCCAATGCATGAAAGTGAAAAGTGAAAGTGAAGTCGCTCAGTCCTATCCGACTCTTAGCGACCCCATGGACTGCAGCCTACCAGGCTCCTCCGTCCATGGGATTTTCCAGGCAAGAGTACTGGAGTGGGTTGCCATTACCTTCTTTGCATACAGCATAGTGATTCACAATTTTTAAAGATTATATTCCATTTATAGTTGTGAAGTTGTAAGCAGAAACAACACCCAGTTGTGGATATGACGTGATAGAAGTAAAGTCCAATGCTATAAAGAGCAATATAGCGTAGGAACCTGGAATGTTAGGTCCATGAATCAAGGCAAATTGGAAGTGGTCAAACAGGAGATGGCAAGAGTGAATGTCGACATTTTAGGAATCAGCAAACTAAAATGGACTGGAATGGGTGAATTTAACTCCGATGACCATTATATCTACTACTGTGGGCAAGAATCCCTTAGAGGAAATGGAGTAGCCATCAGAGACAACAAAGGAGTCTGAGATGCAGTACTTGGATGCAATCTCAAAAACGACAGAATGACCTCTGTTCATTTCCAAGGCAAACCATTCAATATCATGGTAACCCAAGTCTGTGCCCTGGCCAGTAATGCTGAAGAAGCTGAATTTGAATGGTTCTATGAAGACCTACAAAACCTTCTAGAACTAACACCCCAAAAGATGTCCTTTTGATTATAGGGGACTGGAATGCAAAAGTAGTAAGTCAAGAAAGACCTGGAGTAACAGGCAAATTTGGCCTTGGGGTACAGAATGAAGCAGGTCAAAGGCTAATAGAGTTTTGCCAAAAGAACGAACTGGTCATCGCAGACACCCTCTTCCAACAACACAAGAGAAAACTCTACACATGGACATCACCAGATGGTCAATGCCAAAATCAGATTGATTATATTCTTTGCAGCCAAAGATGGAGAAGCTCTATACAATCAGCAAAAACAAGACTGGGAGCTGACTGTGGCTCAGATCATGAACTCCTTATTGCCAAATTCAGATATAAATTGAATAAAGTAGGGAAAACCACTAGATCATTCAGGTATGACCTAAATTAAATCCCTTCCAGTTATACAGTGGAAGTGACAAATCGATTCAAGGGATTAGATCTGATAGGCAAAGTGCCAGAAGAATTATGGAGAGAGGTTCAGTGTTGTTGTACAGGAGACAGGGATCAAGAGACCACCCCCAAGAAAAAGAAATGTAAAAAGGCAAAATGGTTGTCTGAGGAGGCCTTACAAATAGCTGTGAAAGGAAGAGAAGCAAAAAGCAAAGGAGAAAAGGAAATATATACCCATTTGAATGCAGAGTTCTAAAGAATAGCAAGGAGAGATAAGAAAGCCTTCCTCTGTGATCAGTGCAAAGAAATAGAGGAAATATAGAATGGGAAAGACTACAGATCTCTTCAAGAAGATTAGAGATACCAAGGGAACATTTCTTTCAAAAATGGGCTCAATAAATGAGAGAAACAATATGGACCTAAGAGAAGCAAAAGATGTTAAGAAGAGGTGGCAAGAATAAACAAAAGAATTATACAAAAAATATCTTCACTACCCAGATAACCACAATGGTGTGATCACTCACCTAGAGCCAGACATCCTGGAGTGCGAAGTCAGTGGGCCTCAGGAAGCATCACTGCGAACAAAGCTAGTGGAAGTGATGGAATTCCAGCTGAGCTATTTCAGATCCTAAAAGATGATGCTATCAAAGTGCTGCACTCAATATGCCAGCAAATTTGGAAAACTCAGCAGTGGCCACAGGACTGGAAAAGGTCAGTTTTCATTCCAGTCCCAAAGAAAGGCAATGCCAAAGAATGCTCAAACTACTTCACAGTTGCACTCATCTCACACGCTGGTAAAGTAAAGATCAAAATTCTTCAAGCCAGGCTTCAATAATACGTGAACCATGAACTTCCAGATGTTCAAGCTGAATTTAGAAAAGGCAGAGGACCCAGAGATCAAATTGCCAGCATCCAATGGATCATCAAAAAAGCAAGAGAGTTCCAGAAAACCATCTATTTCTGCTTTATTGACTATACCAAAGCCTTCGACTGTGTGGATTATGACAAACTGTGGAAAATTCTTAAAGATATGGGAATACCAGATCACTTGACCTGCCTCCTGAAAAATCTGTATGCTGGTTAGGAAGCAGCAGTTAGAACTGGATATGCAACAACAGACTGGTTCCAAATAGGAAAAGGAGTACGTCAAGGCTGTATATTGTCACCGTGCTTATTTAACTTCTATGTAGAATACATCATGCAAAATGCTGGCCTGGATGAAGCACAAAATTGCTGGGAGAAATATCAATAACCTCAGATATG